>NC_069503.1:426468467-426780967 GCF_027579735.1 Bombina bombina
AAATAAAAGCTAAATCAGATTGTAAAGTTCAAAACAATATTCATTCTGTGCATATCTTGTCATTTTTTTTAGGTGCACAGCTTTTGATTAAGCCAATCGCTGACTCTGAAGAAAATGAGCAAAACATTTATGTTGTTGGTGCCTCGACAAAGCGTTTGCTTTTAGGGGCTGAGGCGCTTGGGATGGTGAAGGAATGTAAAGATGACACCATGAGAACCTTTTCATACAACCGGCGAAGCGATTATAAAAACTTTTCACGTAAGCTGTTGATATATTTTGTGAACTATTTTAGTAGGGTGATATCTTATAGGTCCTTTTTCTAAACACTGTATTTATTTAGTATTTCAGCTTTTTAAAGGCTCATGATACTCAAACATTTCCCATGAAGCGCACTCTAACTTCAATACACAATCGGTGAGAAAACCTGGTGTGGTGCAGTAGGGGTTAAGCTTTAGTTCCGAGCCATACAAGGGAACAGAACAAAGATCTAGGAGCATATCAAACGGCTTTACCTGTATGTAAAAAGACCGACCGAAACATAGATCCCATTGCTTTCAAATTACCTCATACTATTAAGTAGATTCATAAGAGGGGAAGAACTGTGGGATTTTCTATCTTTGTGCATTTGTTTTTTGTTCACACACCTCTGAATTTTATATGGACATATTTGAACTTTTCTAACCACCTTGGTCCATTTTTATCATTACGTATTACACAGAGGCATTCATACCATTTCTTGAGTGCATTCTTCTACCATTATAGGTTATCCAGTTTGCCATGTCATTTTGTTCCATCTGTTCTATCTGTATGAGGTTATATACTGTATTGTGATATATTATTAAGAATTATCTATATACGAGAGATATCCTATTATATATATATTATTGTATATATTTTTAATAGTCCACCACTGTATTGTATTTCATTTTATATCTATCTCCCTTATCTTGCCCAGAGCTTAATACACCCACTGGTTCTTTTCAATGGTGTAGTTTATTAAGCGTTATGTTTCGGGGACACACTCCCCTTCCTCAGACAGGGGGAAGGAAGGGGAGTGTGTCCCCAAAATTGCTTGGTAACATAAATTGCTAATCAGTCAATCACATGGCAGCAACTCAATGCATTTAGGCATCTAGACGTGGTGAAGATGACTTGTTCAAACCGAGCATCAGAATGGGCAAGAAAGGGGATTTAAGTGAATTTAAACGTGGAATGGTTGTTGGTGCCAGAGGAGCTGTTCTAAATATTTCAAAAACTGCTAATCTACTGGGATTTTCACACACAACCATCTCTAGGGTTTACAGGGAATGGTCTGAAAAAGAGAAAATATCCAGTGAGCGGCAGTTGTGTGGATGAAAATGCAACAGTAACTCAAATAACCACTGATTACAACCAAGGAATGCAGAATACCATCTCTGAACGCACAACACGTCAAACCTTGAAGCAGATGGGCTACAGCAGCAGAAGACCATATTGGGTGCCACTCCTGTCAGCTAAGAACAGGAAACTGAGGCTACAATTGGCATAGGCTCACCAAAATTGGACAATAGAAGATTGGATAAACATTGCCTGGTCATGTGAGTCTCGATTTCAGCTATGATATTCGAATGGTAGGGTCAGAATTTGGCGTAAACAACATGAAAGCATGGATCCGTCCTGCCTTGTATCAACGGTTCAGGGTGGTGGTGTAACGGTGTTGGGGATATTTTATCGGCACACTTTGGGCCCCTTAGTACCAATCGAACATTGTTTAAACGCTACTGCCAACATGAGTATTGTTTCTGACCATGTCCATCCCTTTATGACTACAGTGTACCCATCTTCTGATGGCTACTTACAACAGGATAATGCACCATGTCACAAAGCTCAAATCATCTCAAACTGGTTTCTTAAACATGACATTGAGTTCACTGTACTTCAATGGCCTCCACAGTCACCAGATCTCAATCCAATAGAGAACCTTTGGGATGTGGTGTAATGGGAGATTCTCATCATGGCTGTGCAGCTGACAATCTGCAGCAACTGCGTGATTCTATCATGTCAATATGAACCAAAATGTCTGAGGAATGTTTCCAGCGCCTTGTTGAATCTATGCCACGAAGAATTAAGACAGTTCTGAAGGCAAAAGGGGGGTCCAACCCGGTACTAGCAAGGTGTACCTAACAAGGTGGCCGGTGAGTGTATATATGGCTTGAAAATCCACTAGTTCCGAACGAGTAAGAATTTGCCGCTGACAAATCAACCCAGAGACATACATTTTTTTTCACTTTCATGCAATGAGATTCCTTTGAGTGAATTTTTTTTCTACATATAATTTTAAAATAGGCAGTAACACTAAAGCACCAGCTCAATAGCTAAAAAAACAAAGCAATTTTTAAAGTTTTACAATATATTACAACATTGGAAATTAGCTGCAGAGAGAAAAAAAAATTGTGTAGTTTTTTAAAATGTCTCTTGAAAAATTGTGTTTTCTTTGCAGTTGGTTTAACATCACATAATTATGAAGTAAAAACTTAGTAATCCACAAGAATGTCTTACATTCATGCATCACAGCTCTGCAGACTCGTAAAGGCTAAGGGGCAGGGTTGAAAAAATCCCTGAGAACCATTCATCAATGTGCTACCTCTTTGCAGTGCTGCTCCATATATGACTGTTCTCTTCAAACAGTGGTTAAGGAAATGTACACGGTGCAGCCAGAGCATAGCGCTGTTTAAAGAGAACAGCCAGACGTGTAGCAGCACTGCAAAGCAAAAACACTAACAGTTCCTGCATATTTCCTGTTTTGCCGACATGCTGCATTTTCTGCAATGCCTTGGAGCCAGTAAATTATTCGACTTTTTCCTAACATTGAGTGGACTAGTAACATTTTTCCTCAGGGCTAGTAGCTTTTTACTCCTTACTAGTAAACTGAAGTGATATTTTCCATCCCTGTGTGTGTGTGTGTGTGTGTATATGTCTGTGTGTGTATATATATATATATATATATATATATATATATATATATATATATATATATATATATATATATATATATATATATATAGTCTACATTTGTGTGTACATATGCATTTATGAGTTTATATGTGTATATATGTCTGTAAATACATATGTACACACATATAGATATTTAGACATGTATGTATGTCTATGTTAATTGCCTGCCTTTTTTTTTTTTCTTACACATGAGACCTCATAGTTTTAAACCTTATAACTTTTGTGTGCAATATTTTTTTTTATTTATTAGATGGTGTTGTTGTGAGTGTAACTGTACTTTGTAATGCACATTTGATGTGTTTTGTGACACTTTTTTTTTGTTTTGCGAAACAGTTAACCAGAGCTTTGAGGACACGGTTATCATTATAGCGTAAATCGCGATTGTGCTCAAACGGTCACGTTTACTTTCAACTTGTTATACGAGCAGAAAACCTGATGTGCGCAAACACCCGCAATAAACCCCTTATCGCTTGCGCGTAACTGCTAGCTCTCCACTTGTAATCTGGCCCTGAATGGGCAATAAACCCTAAACACACAAAATATTTTTAATATGTTTAACTGCTTCTCTTTCATATACATGATCTAATATATTAGTAGTATATCAGTTTAAATTTGCTTATACAACAATTAAATAAGCAGGTCTTAGTGCTATACCAAAACAACAGTCACTTTGTATTCAAAGTAAACAGGGGGCGCTATACTACACTCAATACTGTATCTGATCTAGAAGAATAAACAAAGTCACCAGGACAACTCTTTTTCTTATGGTGCGGGAAAACCAACATGTATCTACAAGGTAAAAACAAAAGGGTGCCTCATAGTGTAGACTATGTGATTTAAGAAACCGATAAAAAAAAAAAATCAAAATGGGTTACTGTAAACAGCTATGAAACTGTGACACATTTGAGGTGTACTGTTTGTAGAAAGTGGCTGCTGGATTTTTCCTGATGGCCAGATATTGGAGACTCTCGTGTCTAGTAGGAATTCCTCTGGAGGTTGTTGCCGGGAGCATCAGACAGCTGCGACATCCAGCCTGCCTATTAGCACTATCCATCTATATACTTACTTGCTTACTTACTTGTAAACGACCCTTTAGCCTTTTATGTAAAAAACGTATTGAATGATTAGTTGTCAAATATCCACAATTTCTCCAATACTTATACCTCTGAAACAGTCTTAACTTGAGTAACTAATGACCCTCAAACAATGAAACATCATTACTCTATACTCTTACTAATAGATCTAGTTGGCATCTTTATCTGCTTACTTTAACACTGTTAATCACATTCTTCTTCTATAAAACCTGTACACTCTTCATAAAACAGGGCTTTAGATGGGATTTTATCATAGTTCTCCAACGGGATTTCTTGTGTCTCTTTATAGTAGAACACATTATTCTTCTCTATTAACTGCTGCACAGCTATAATTCTGGGGTCAGTCTTGAGCCACTACTCGCTATTCTATATAACCTCTGTTTAGGGGAGCACATATCATCATTTGGATCAAAAGGCTACTTTCTTCTCTGATGATTATTTAGCTATGTCTTTCTACCACCTGGATTTATATGTGTAATCTGAAACACAGGTAACTGGATATCAAATCATTACCTCATCATTGATAGCTCCCTGCTTCTAAAACTTACTTATATCCAAGACTTATCCCCTCATACCTCCCCCCCCCCCCCCCCAGCCAGGTATAATATGACGCTCTCAGCTATCAACCTCTCAAATTCCACTTGCTGGCTGCCTGCTGAAATGCCTCAACTGACTTCTCATCAAGGCAACTTAAAAATGACAAAATACTTATTGTTTACCTTTGTCCTGCTTGCACAAAGTCACCAGTCAGCTTGTGCTGTTTCACACTTCCCTTTAATCTAGATCAGTAATGACCAACTGGTGGCCCATGGGCCACATGCGGCCCTCTGTGGCCTCTGAAGGGGTAATAGTAGATTGACGATACTCTGCATCCTTACCTAAATTTGTCCCTGTGCCACTGGACTGGATATTTTTGGGAAATATAATATTATTTGTGGGTTTGGTTGCCAAAAATGTATATGTGGATTCTAAAATATTGTTTTAGGTATGGCCCACATTTACTTAGTCATTTAGTTATCACTGTCACTTCAGTGCAGTCAGTCTTCCAAATGTACATAAATCATAGCCCTCATATATTTGTAAGTCTAAACCTTAGTTAGGTTGTAAGCTCTTTAGACTAGGGTCTCTATATCCACTGCTTTGTTATATTTTATTGCTGAAATGCACATGTACCTTTTGTTGTATCAAAGTGCTTTTTACATGATCGGCAATATACCGAATAAATGCGTGCCTGATGGCTTGCTTGCATTATTCATGCATTATTTAATAAGGAATCAATAGGATGTTGTAAAGATTAAGTTGCAGGTAACCAGATGAGGAATAATTATAGGAGCAATTTGTTGCTTATTTCAAGTGAGTTTCAAACATCAGTATTTTTTTACTTTTTATTATTGTGCACAAATGATAATTATTAAAATTTATGCTAGTTTTCATTTTCCCTGTTTTTAAATTAACACTACCAGCTACTTAACAGCTATATAGCATTCTACTTTTTTTGCATTTGTTTTTTGCTAAGAACTGAACATCTCAATCGGAGAGAGAATGATTAATTTTTCAGCTTCGTAATTATGACATCTTGATAGGATCTACAGGGCTTGAAACCTAGTCATGGATGAGTACACGTTTTTTACTTTTTCCCGTCATTAACATTGAGCGGACTAGTAACTTTTCCCCTCTGGGATAGAAGCTTTTAACCTCTGACTAGTAAACTATAGTGATAGTTTTCCACATCTGTATACACTATATGGCCAAAAGTATGTGGACACCTGGCCATCACACCTATATGAGCTTTTTGGACATCTCATTCCAAAACCATGGGTATTAATATGAAATTGACCCCATTTGCAGCTATAACATCAGCCACTCTTCTGGGAAGGTTTTCCATAAGACTTCTATTTCTGTGGGAATTTGTGCCCATTCAGCCAAAAGACAAGTTTTGATGTCAGGCTCTGATGTTGAATGAGAAGGTCTGACTCACAATAATCATTCCAATTAATTCAAAAGGGTTGTGATCAGGGTGATGTGAAAGCCACTTTAGTTCTTTTACACCAAACTTATCAAACCTTGTCTTCATAGACCTTCCTTTGTGCACAGGGGCACAGTCATGCTGGAACAGGAAAGGCCTTTCCTTAACTGTTGCAAGAAACTTGGAAGCACCCAATTGTCTAAAATGTGTTTGTATCCTGAGCATTAAGATGACCGTTCACTGGAATTAACGGACCTAGCACTATGCATTCTGTTAGTGTTCTCTTAGCATCCGCAACACCAAGACTTCAGGTAGTGAAACATGATTCAGCACTCCAGATAATACATTTACACAGCTCCAGAGTTTACTGGCAGTGTGCTTTACACATTACAGCTGAAGTTTGGCATTGTACATGTTATTTTGAGGCTTGTGCACTGCTGCTCAGCATGGAAACCCATTACATGAACTTCCTGAAGCACAATACTTAAGCTGATGTTGCTTCCAGAGGTGTGGTCTACCTCTGGGTGTCAGGAATCAGACTGAGACAAGAAGTGCAAAAATAATCACACCTTTATTAATAACAAAAATAATAAAAAGTCCACAAGTCAAAAACAAGCCAGGAGTCAAAACCAGAGCTGGTAGTCAGATGAGCCGAGTCAGGAGCCAAAGCGAGTAGTCAGACGAGCCGGAATCAGGAACAAGGAGAACAGCAAAGTCAGGAACAAGCCAGGGATCAGGAACCAGATGAGACGTCAGACTAGCCAGGTAAAACACAGGAACTCACAAACAGGTCTGAGACAACGCAAGGGCAAAGCATACTGAACAGAGACTGCAACCTGTCTCACACGGATGATGTACACCAGTCTGGCCATAAGAGGGCGTGCAGGAAATGAGCAGCATCACACACTCTGAACCAGATATAGCAAGAAAGGTGATTAAAATCGCTGCCAGCAGCACATGGCAAACAAAGCAGGGAAAAAACACTGACAGTACCCTCCTCAATGACTCCTCCCTCAAATACTGTACGCGACCCCTGGACATACGAGAGTCAATAATGCTGCTGACCTTATATTCTTCATCGTTGTCAACGAAGATAGGACAGGGAAGAGGCAACACAGTGGTAAACTGATTACAAACCAATGGTTTCAAAAGGGAGACATGAAAAACATTGGAGATGCGCATTGCAGGAGGAAGGTCAAGAGCGTAGGCCACAGGATTGACCTGTCGAAGTATCCGAAAAGGACCAACATAACGGGGGGCCAGTTTATTGGGAGGCACACGAAGATTCAAGTTGCGGGAGGACAGCCAAAACCTCTCACCAACCTGGCAGGAAGGCGCGGGCAGACACCTACGATCAGCCTGGAACTTTTGGCTCTGCATAGAATGATGAAGGCAATCCTGAATCTGCACCCACGTTGAACGGAGTTGCTGGATATGTTCCTCCAAAGCCGTAATTCCTGAGACATGAATGAATCGGACAACAAGGATGGTTGAAACCCATAATTCACCATGAACGGGGATAACTGGGAGGAAGCAATAATAGCACTATTACGAGCGAACTCTGCCCAAGGTAACAGTTCAGACCAATTATTGTGGTGATCTGAGACACAGCAACGGAAGAACTGTTCCAGAGCTTGATTAGACCATTCCGCAGCCCCATTGGATTGAGGGTGATATGCCGAGGAGAAGGAAAGCGGTATCCCAATTTGAGCACAAAAGGAATGCCAAAATCTGGAGACAAACTGGCTACCCCGGTCCGACACTATCTCCTTGGGTAAACCATGTAAACCGAAGACCTCCCGGGCAAAAATTTAAGCAAGCTCCTGACCAGTAGGCAACTTCTTCAAGGGAATGCAATGCGACATTTTAGAAAAACAGTCAACCACCATTAGGATAAAAGTATTGCCATTGGAAACGGGGAGCTCAACAATGAAGTCCATGAAAAGATGTGTCCAAGGGAGCTCACTATTAGCAGTAGGTTGAAGAAGACCCACAGGTAGACGTCGAGGAGTCTTATTCTGTGCACAGACTGAGCAGGAGGCAATATACGCAGCAACATCAGAACGAAGACATGGCCACCAAAATTGTCGAGTGACAGACCAAATCATTTGGTTCTTGCCCGGGTGACCTGCGGCTTTAGGATAGTGGTAAGTATGCAATAGTTTAGTTCGAAGATTCTCAGGTACAAAGCACTTACCACTAGTTTCTTAGGAGGTGCATTGGTTTGTGCAGCCAGAATCTCCTCCCCTAAGGAGAAGTCAAATTAGTACGTATGGTGGCCAAAATATGGTCAGCAGGTATAACTGGAATAGGTACAGATTCCTCCTTGGACAGAGGCGAAAATTGACGAGAGAGGGCATCAGCCCTAGCATTCTTACTACCAGGCAGGTAGGAGACCACATAATTAAACCTAGACAAAAATATCGCCCATCTGGCCTGTCGGGGCGACAAACGTTTTGCTTCGGATAGATAAGTCAAATTCTTGTGGTCAGTAAGAATGAGCACTGGTACGCTAGTACCCTCGAGAAGATGCCTCAATTCCTTGAGTGCCCAAATTATGGCCAGTAATTCCCTGTCGCCAATTTCATAATTGCACTCCGCCGGAGACAATTTCTTAGAGAAGAAACCGCACGGATGCAAGGAACAGTCAGGCTTAGGACGTTGAGACAAGAGGGCACCTACTCCAGTCTCAGACGAATCGACCTCAAGAACAAAAGGCAGGACTGGGTTAGGATGAGCCAGAACTGGTGCGGCAGCAAAGGCAGTCTTAAGACTCTCAAAAGCCTTATTGGCATTAGGTAACCAATGGAGTGGATCATTCTCCTTTCGGGTCATGTCAGTGATAGGTTTGACCAAGGAAGAAAAGTTTCTAATAAGCTTCCTATAGTAATTGTCAAAGCCCAACTAAACTGTCATTTGAACTGAATTGCTGGACTGATTTATTGTTGCCAAACCCTGCCTGTCTGGCCATTCTAGTGGTTTGTCCTTGGACCGTTTTACTGTTGTCGAATCCTGCCTGCCTGACCATTCTCGTAATTTGCCTTGTGCTGTCCTGCCTGTGGTGAGTGCCTCTCTCCTCATTTGTCTAATATTCTCTGCTCTGGGATATTCCCTATCTTTTCGGCTTGACGCCGGGATAACAAGACTATTGGCCGAGTTCGGTCTGATAGAGGAGTATCCCATGAGCATTACAAAAACGTTGAATAGAGCGAAGACCAACTGGGCGAGGCCACTGCAGGACTGCAGACAACTTGTCAGGAATCATGGAGACCCCTGCAACGGAGATTACATAACCTAGAAAGGTTACTTGAGTCTGATGGAACTCACATTTCTCGAGTTTACAAAATAGGCCATTCTCCTGTACTCTCTGAAGTACCCCGTGTAACATCAGAATGATGAGCCTCAAGAGTGGGTGAGTGTATGGGGATATCATCTAAGTACACCACAACACACTGTTGCAACATATCTCGTAGAATATCATTAATAAATTCCTGGAAAACAGCTGGGGCATTACAAGATACTCATAATGCCCGCTCCAGGTGTTAAATGCAGTTTTCCATTCATGGCCCTCCTTAATCCTAACAAGATTGTATGCTCCTCTCAAATCAAGTTTAGAAAAGACCGTAGCTCCCTTGAGGCGGTCAAAGAGTTCCGTAATGAGCTGAATAGGGTAAGCATTCTTAATGGTAAGACGATTAAGACCCCTATAATCGATGCATGGTCTTAACTCGCCACCCTTTTTCTTCACCAAGAAGAAGCCAGCCCCTGCAGGAGAGCAGGATTTGCGGATGATCCCCCACGAAAGAGCATCCGCAACATACTCCTCCATAGCACAATTCTCTGCAACCAAGAGAGGGTAAACCCGGCCCCGAGGAGGAATGGCTCTGGGTTGCAGGTCTATGGCACCTTGTCAAAAACGTCTTAGAACTCTCGGTACTCCTCAGGCAATTGAGATACCGAAAAAGTGCACAGGACTTTGACTGGTTTCCGAAGACAAGTGGAAATACATTGCGGAGACCACAACAAAATTTCGGACCTACGCCAGTCAAAACTGGGATTGTGCTTTTGGAGCCAGGGATAACCCAGAACAACCGGAAAATGCAGAGAGTTAATCACCTGGAACTGGATGGTTTCAAAATGTAGAGCCCCAACAGCCATGGATAACGGAGTGGTTTCATGAGTAACAAGTGCAGGCTGAAGAGGCCTGCCATCAATGGCCTCAATAGCAAGCGAAACGGACCGAGGCAATACAGGAATGGAGTGCTGTGATACAAAAGCACTGTCAATGAAATAGCTGACAGCACCGATGTCAACAAGAGCCTGGGTGACTATGGAGGAGTCCACCCAGGAAAGGATAACTGTGACCAAAGGTTTCTCCTTTAGCGGTTCCGGGGACGAGTATAAACCACCCAAGGTCTGCCCCCAACAGAACCCTAGGTGCGAGCGTTTAACCGGCTTTGTAGGACAAAACTTTAAAAGGTGGCCCTGTAACCCACAATTGAGACAGAGCCCCTCCCTCCTCCTAAAGGCCCTTTCTGCCGTGGAGAGACGCGTAAATCCCAACTGCATCGGCATAGCAGTACCTGGTGACTCGGGACCAGGAGACATGGAAGGAGAGGGAGGCATGGGTGGGAACGACAACATAGGAGACAACGGTACAGGAGGCTTCCGCAAGTGCTCCTTGATAGAGGGCCTCTCTCTGAGTCTGATGTCAATTAGGATTAAAAAAAAGACACCAAAGCCTCAAGATCCTCTGGTAAATCCTGGCAGCAACTTCATCTTTAATGAACTCAGAAAGCCCATGAAAGAAGGCGGCAACAAGGGCTTCATTGTTCCAACCATCCTCTGCGGCAAGCGTACGGAACTCAATGGCATACTGAGCAACAGATCTCGTACCTTGCTGAATGGACATGAGTCGTTTGGCAGCAGAGGAGGAGCGAGCCAGAATATCAAATACCCTTCAAAAGGAGGCCACAAATTCAGGGTAATTAGAAATCACAGGTTTATTAGTATCCCACAAGGGATTAGCCCAGGCAAGGGCAGTGTCAGAGAGTACAAAGATGAGAAATCCCACCTTAGCTCTGTCAGAGGGAAATGCCTGAGGTAACATCTCAAAGAAAATGCCCACCTGGTTAAAAAACCCTCTGCACTGATTAGGATCTCCTCCATAACGCTGAAGTAGAGGTGCAGAACCGGACATACTCCTGGTAGGACTAGGTGCAGCAGCGGAAACAGGAGCAGCTATAACTTGTGAGCCACTCTGGTCCTAATGTGCAGTGCGAGTCAGCAGGGTTTGCAGGGCTAGTGCAAATAGATCCAAGCAGTGATCCTGTTCATCAATTCTGGAAATTATTGTAGGTAAAGGTGGATTATTAGCACCATCAGGATTCATGGCCCTTGCGTAATGTCAGGGTGCCAGGAATCAAACTGAGACAAGACGTGCAAAAATAATCACACCTTTTATTAATAAAAAAAAAATATTAAAAAGTCCACAAGTCAAAACCAGAGCTGGTAGTCAGACGAGCCGAGTCAGGAGCCAAAGCGAGTAGTCAGACGAGCCGGAATCGGGAACAAGGAGAACAGCAAAGTCAGGAACAAGCCATGGATCAGGAACCAGAAGAGACGTCAGACTAGCCAGGTAAAACACAGGAACTCACAAACAGGTCTGAGGCAACGCAAGGGCAAAGCATACTGAACAGAGGCCCTTTAAATAATAAGTGATGACATCACCATTCTGAGACTGCAACCTGATGATGTACTGATGTACAACAGTCTGGCCATAAGAGGGCGTGCAGGAAATGAGCAGCATCACACACTCTGAACCAGATTTAGCAAGAAAGGTGATTAAAATGGCTGCCAGCAGCACATGGCAAACAAAGCAGGGGAAAAAACCCTGACACTCAATGACTGGGCGGCTGGTGCTCCTAGATGCTTCACAATAATAGCACTTAAAGTTTACGAGGGCAGATCTAATGGGGCATGAACTGACTTGTGGCAAAGATACACTTGGTAAGTACTCTCCCATTTTTTTTTCAAAATAAACTTTATTAAAAATACATGAGGTTACACAGCAGAGTCTAAAGTATATAGTGCACATCACATTTGTTGCATATAGATTTACACATATTTAGTTATTGTATGTGAGTATCACTCATTCAGCATGTGACAATGTTATACGTACAAAATTCTGAATATTTTATCTAGTAGATATAAAAGTGATACCATACATCTTATCAGTTTGATAGGCCTAGATTTGGAGTTTGGCGGTAAAAGGGCTGTTAACGCTCCGCGGGCTTTTTTCTGGCCGCACCATAAAATTAACTCTGGTATCGAGAGTTCAAACAAATGCTGCGTTAGGCTCCAAAAAAGGAGCGTAGAGCATTTTTACCGCAAATGCAACTCTCGATACCAGAGTTGCTTACGGACGCGGCCAGCCTCAAAAACGTGCTCTTGCACGATTCTCCCATAGGAAACAATGGGGCTGTTTGAGCTGAAAAAAAACCTAACACCTGCAAAAAAGCAGCGTTCAGCTCCTAACGCAGCCCCATTGTTTCCTATGGGGAAACACTTCCTACGTCTGCACCTAACACCCTAACATGTACCCCGAGTCTAAACGCCCCTAACCTTACACTTATTAACCCCTAATCTGCCGCCCCCGCTATCGCTGACCCCTGCATATTATTATTAACCCCTAATCTGCCGCTCCGTAAACCGCCGCAACCTACGTTATCCCTATGTACCCCTAATCTGCTGCCCTAACATCGCCGACCCCTATATTATATTTATTAACCCCTAATCTGCCCCCCTCAACGTCGCCGACACCTGCCTACACTTATTAACCCCTAATCTGCCGAGCGGACCTGAGCGCTACTATAATAAAGTTATTAACCCCTAATCCGCCTCACTAACCCTATCATAAATAGTATTAACCCCTAATCTGCCCTCCCTAACATCGCCGACACCTAACTTCAATTATTAACCCCTAATCTGACGACCGGAGCTCACCGCTATTCTAATAAATTGATTAACCCCTAAAGCTAAGTCTAACCCTAACACTAACACCCCCCTAACTTAAATATAATTTACATCTAACGAAATAAGTTAACTCTTATTAAATAAATTATTCCTATTTAAAGATAAATACTTACCTGTAAAATAAATCCTAATATAGCTACAATATAAATTATAATTATATTATAGCTATTTTAGGATTAATATTTATTTTACAGGCAACTTGGTATTTATTTTAACTAGGTACAATAGCTATTAAATAGTTAAGAACTATTTAATAGTTACCTAGTTAAAATAATAACAAATTTACCTGTAAAATAAATCCTAACCTAAGATATAATTAAACCTAACACTACCCTATCAATAAAATAATTAAATAAACTACCTACAATTACCTACAATTAACCTAACACTACACTATCAATAAATTAATTAAACACAATTCCTACAAATAAATACAATTACATAAACTAGCTAAAGTACAAAAAATAAAAAATAACTAAGTTACAAAAAATATTTTTTTTTTTACAAACATAAGAAAAATATTACAACAATTTTAAACTAATTACACCTACTCTAAGCCCCCTAATAAAATAACAAAGCCCCCCAAAATAAAAAATTCCCTACCCTATTCTAAATTAAAAAAGTTACAAGCTCTTTTACCTTACCAGCCCTGAACAGGGCCCTTTGCGGGGCATGCCCCAAGAATTTCAGCTCTTTTGCCTGTAAAAGAATAAATACAATACCCCTAATCTAACCCAAACCCCCCTTAAATAAACCTAACACTAAGCCCCTGAAGATCTTCCTACCTTGTCTTCACCATACCAGGTTCACCGATCTGTCCTGGCTCCAACATCTTCATCCAACCCAAGCGGGGGTTGGCGATCCATCATCCGGTGCTGAAGAGGTCCAGAAGAGGCTCCAAAGTCTTCCTCCTATCCGGCAAGAAGAGGACATCCGGACCGGCAAACATCTTCTCCAAGCGGCATCTTCGATCTTCTTCCATCCGGTGCGGAGCGGGTCCATCTTGAAGCAGGCGACGCGGATCCATCCTCTTCTTCCGTTGTCTCCCGACAAATGACGGTTCCTTTAAGGGACGTCATCCAAGATGGCGTCCCTCGAATTCCGATTGGCTGATAGGATTCTATCAGCCAATCGGAATTAAGGTAGGAATTTTCTGATTGGCTGATGGAATCAGCCAATCAGAATCAAGTTCAATCCGATTGGCTGATCCAATCAGCCAATCAGATTGAGCTCGCATTCTATTGGCTGATCGGAACAGCCAATAGAATGCGAGCTCAATCTGATTGGCTGATTGGATCAGCCAATCGGATTGAACTTGATTCTGATTGGCTGATTCCATCAGCCAATCAGAAAATTCCTACCTTAATTCCGATTGGCTGATAGAATCCTATCAGCCAATCGGAATTCGAGGGACGCCATCTTGGATGACGTCCCTTAAAGGAACCGTCATTCGTCGGGAGACAACGGAAGAAGAGGATGGATCCGCGTCGCCTGCTTCAAGATGGACCCGCTCCGCACCGGATGGAAGAAGATCGAAGATGCCGCTTGGAGAAGATGTTTGCCGGTCCGGATGTCCTCTTCTTGCCGGATAGGAGGAAGACTTTGGAGCCTCTTCTGGACCTCTTCAGCACCGGATGATGGATCGCCAACCCCCGCTTGGGTTGGATGAAGATGTTGGAGCCAGGACGGATCGGTGAACCTGGTATGGTGAAGACAAGGTAGGAAGATCTTCAGGGGCTTAGTGTTAGGTTTATTTAAGGGGGGTTTGGGTTAGATTAGGGGTATGTGGGTGGTGGGTTGTAATGTTGGGGGGGGGTATTGTATTTATTCTTTTACAGGCAAAAGAGCTGAAATTCTTGGGGCATGCCCCGCAAAGGGCCCTGTTCAAAGCTGGTAAGGTAAAAGAGCTTGTAACTTTTTTAATTTAGAATAGGGTAGGGAATTTTTTATTTTGGGGGGCTTTGTTATTTTATTAGGGGGCTTAGAGTAGGTGTAATTAGTTTAAAATTGTTGTAATATTTTTCTTATGTTTGTAAATATTTTTTTATTTTTTGTAACTTAGTTCTTTTTTACTTTTTGTACTTTAGCTAGTTTATGTAATTGTATTTATTTGTAGCAATTGTGTTTAATTAATTTATTGATAGTGTAGTGTTAGGTTAATTGTAGGTAATTGTAGGTAGTTTATTTAATTATTTTATTGATAGGGTAGTGTTAGGTTTAATTATATCTTAGGTTAGGATTTATTTTACAGGTAAATTTGTAATTATTTTAACTAGGTAACTATTAAATAGTTCTTAACTATTTAATAGCTATTGTACCTGGTTAAAATAATTACAAAGTTGCCTGTAAAATAAATATTAATCCTAAAATAGCTACAATGTAATTATAATTTATATTGTAGCTATATTAGGATTTATTTTACAGGTAAGTATTTAGCTTTAAATAGGAATCATTTATTTAATAAGAGTTAATTAATTTCGTTAGATGTAAATTATATTTAAGTTATGGGGGTGTTAGTGTTAGGGTTAGACTTAGCGTTAGGGGTTAATCCATTTATTAGAATAGCGGTAAGCTCCGCTCGGAAGATTAGGGGTTAATAATTGAAGGTAGGTGTCGGCGATGTTAGGGAGGGCAGATTAGGGGTTAATACTATTTATGATAGGGTTAGTGAGGCGGATTAGGGGTTAATAAAGTGTCGGCGACGTTGAGGGGGGCAGATTAGGGGTTAATAAAGATAATATAGGGGTCGGCGGTGTTAGGGGTAGCAGATTAGGGGTACATAGGGATAACGTAGGTGGCGGCGCTTTGCGGTCGGAAGATTAGGGGTTAATTATTTTAAGTAGCTGGCGGCGACGTTGTGGGGGGCAGGTTAGGGGTTAATAAATGTAATACAGGGGTCGGCGGGGTTAGGGGCAGCAGATTAGGGGTACATAAGTATAACGTAGGTGGCGGTCGGCAGATTAGGGGTTAAAAATTTTAATCGAGTGGCGGCGATGTGGGGGGGCCTCGGTTTAGGGGTACATAGGTAGTTTATGGGTGTTAGTGTACTTTAGGGTACAGTAGTTAAGAGCTTTATGAACCGGCGTTAGCCAGAAAGCTCTTAACTCCTGCTATTTTCAGGCGGCTGGAATTTTGTCGTTAGAGCTCTAACGCTCACTTCAGAAACGACTCTAAATACCGGCGTTAGAAAGATCCCATTGAAAAGATAGGATACGCAAATGGCGTAGGGGGATCTGCGGTATGGAAAAGTCGCGGCTGAAAAGTGAGCGTTAGACCCTTTAATCACTGACTCCAAATACCAGCGGGCGGCCAAAACCAGCGTTAGGAGCCTCTAACGCTGGTTTTGACGGCTACCGCCGAACTCCAAATCTAGGCCATAGTTTGCTCAGAAAAGCTTAGACTTAATAAAGTATGACAAGTATACATTAGTTGAATTTATAAACAAAGTGCAGTGAGCCTCATTCCATACCCCTGTTGTTACTGAGTAGACCTCTCTTGGATCTTATAAATGGGTACATTGGTAATGGTATTGGGGTTATATAGAAGTAAAACTTAGTGATAAGAACAACGTGTATATAAAGACCTACATCGATCTAACATTTTATATAATGATGAGTACTCTCTCATACCACCATATTCATACCAGTATCAAGTTATGAAGTGGCGTAATATGTGTATAAGAGAAAAAAAGGCTAGGATACATCAAGCCCATAACAAATAAGTGTCTCTAACTAAATGATATATTCTGAGAGGCAATGTCTTCATAAATTTTAGAGTAACTAGGATCTACTTATAGGAGAGTATCACTGCCTACCATGTAAAATAAAAGCTCAATGTAAGTAGTATTTTATGCAGCCATTGGAAAATTTATAGCTGTTCATCTTAACTCTTAGGAGTTATATTATGCTGACTTCCGCTCTGCAGCCCCGGCTGCGGGCCACACAGGGAAGATTAATGGTCTAATAGCAGAGCCTTTCATTACAATACTAAGTAGATTCTGTTACGTAAAGTGTGAAATATTTCATTGCAATATTTATATAGAGCCTTATATGTCAGTAAAAATAAAAATAAATAACTAACAAGCTTCATAACGTGCAAAGCAAAACACAATTTAAAACAGTGGTATATTAAAAATTTCCACTTACCAACTTTCAGCAAGGCAAGGTTTTAATGGCAAGAGAAAAATCCCCGCTTATTAGTTATCAGCCCCCTATGTCTGTCTGAGCTAAGAGATTGTTCTTGGAGGGAGTCAGTGGGGCCTTATTTAGAGGCTGAGCGAGCCATGACATTTGATTCAAAGGACGGGTGTACATTTCAATTTGCTGTGGTGTCACATAGTCCATCTGGGTCTAGGAGCTTTATCTTAGATGTCTTGTGAGTGCCGACTATCGAAGTGGTTCATATTTATCCAGGGGTCCCCCTCAAGCCCCCTTGAAAACGTGTTCTGCGCCAGACACTGAATTGCCTGAGGAGATTGATGTCGCACTGTGGCAGCGACCGATGTCAGCATGTCCATGCGGTGGTCACCGCCTTTTGGGCGCTCCATGAATTTGCTAATTTTGTTACCAGGTAAGGTGGTTGGGCTGAATAAGCTTTCTTTAGTGCAATACAGGTCCCTGGTCAGTATAGCGGCAAGTTTAAGTTGCGTGTTAAACTTACTTACCATGTACTCGGGTATTTTAGTGCCAATTTGAGTATAAGATTTTAGTGCTTCCTCCGCTGTTGTAGGTATTATTCTGTTTGTGTATAGCCTATGCATCAGGATGTCAAATGGAGCTCTCTTGTATAGTGATTTTATAAGCTTCCCAAGTTTCGCAAACTGTGTATACAAATGGGCTGATATATCCATGTCCCGTATGGCCGCCATTTTCTTTCAAAGTTGCTTGGTGTCAGATTACACTTAGTTCCGTTCTTTACCTAGCTGTTCGGACACGCCCCAAATACTATCCCATTTTTTATTGATTTTGAATTTGCTTTTTTAGCCTTTATTTGTGGTTCCTTTGGAGCATACGACTGACTAATTCCGATATTGGATTATTTGTCTACACTATTGACTCCAGGAAATTCTATTGAGGCTTTGATCAATTACAGTGATGTTTTTAAACATTTTTACTCATAAGTTTATGTGTTTATCTTTTGTTTTGGGGGTTTCTTCACAAATCATATGTGTATTAATAAATAATTAAAAATATTAAATAATATATATTTTTTTTAATTGATGTATTTTATTTTAATTCTTTTATTGCACATTTGATGACAAACAATTCTTTAGCTATATAGCGCTACCTTCCAGGGTATTTCTGTACTTTTTACCTCCTTTCGGGTTAGGGAGGTATAGTGTGTACCAAATTTGAGGTGCAACCTAATAAACAAACCTCTTGTTTTACCCTCTTAAAATAAACAAGGCCAATTTTGGGCCTGAAACACAGAAAACTAATAATTACCTGGAGGAATATATAAGAAGATCACTCTTGGACCTTCATAGTGAAATATTACTCTACAATATCCGTATACAACCAATTATACTATGGTCCTATAGCAACTTAAAGAAAATATGTGTACAAGTATTGCTTTTAGACATGAGTAAACTATCACATGATGGAGCAGTCAAGATTGTTGAGCAAACATAATAAACTAGACGTGGCAAAACTGAATGATACATATTCAGAATATCTACATCCTAGTAAGTTGTCTATTAAAGGAGCATATAGAAACAACTAAACAAATAGCTTATAAGGATCGTTGAGAGGAAAGCATAGGCTATGGAATATGTGAGCGGGTCAATATGTTATAGGGAAGTACAAACGTACTCTACTTATTGTCACTGTCCCTGAAAGGCTGGGGAAGAAATAGAATGGTAACGGGCTTAGAGTACAATTATACTAATAATACCCAACCCCTGACATCTTACCATTAGTGTCTAAACTGAGTCTCCAGTAAATAGAGCTAGGGTGTTAAAACTTAGTAGGCTCTACTCATAATGAGATCTAAGGAGACAATCCTAGGGACTCTGTGATAGTGAAGATCATGATCACATATAGGTACATATCGGTTGATCCTAGGGATTAGTAGCACATAAAAGAAATATAAAAGCACAGATAAAATAACATAAAATTGTGTATACTTTTATCTGAAAACCAAACTCCTCAAGAAGGACAGAGAGCATAGTAATCATGATAGCATTACTATCTGAGTATATTTATATCTAAACGACTACAGCTGTCCCCCATAAATCAATGTTAAATTGTCAAGGTTCTGAGGTCTTAATAATACAATATGCTGATAATCAAGCTGAAGCTCTTACGGTTTTACTTATGTAACAAAGTAACATACTAAAAATAAGAACGTGGTGCCTTAGGAAAAATGTCTAAATTTAAGTAGGTTCTGCTGTCTCGGCTGCTGGCAGCAAAACCCCTAAAAGGCCAGCAAGATACTTGATGTTAGCAAAAACAGAAAAGGAGAGGTATTTCAGATATTAGTTTATGACTGTAGCTTAAATATAATTATGGTATACAGCAGTACAACTCAATAAGTGATGTCTATCAGCTTCAAGACCGTAGTTGCTAATGTTAAATTACTTATCTATGTACAGAAAGTGGGTATCAGTGTTATTTTTGAGTAAACTTAAATACTAAAATGTGAAATATAAGAATGAAAAAAATAATTTATATATATATATATATATATATATATATACACTGTGTGTGTGTATATGTGTATATATATATATATATATATATATATATATATATATATATATATATACACATATACAGGTGGCCTCGGTTTACAATGGTTCAATCTGCACCGTTTCAGAATAACAACCTTTTTTTTCAGTCATTTGACTGCTATTGAAAAGCATTGAGAAGCAGTGCATTAATTAAAATAGCCAGTAGATTGAGCTGTCTGCTTGTGTTGCAACAAAGATATGCAAGCTGAAATTAATCAGTTTAACCAGACCTGAGCTATCTAGCAGCTTGCAAAGGAACATGATCTTTCTGTCTATAAATCAGTCCAGAATGGAAAGCATAGAAAGAACTTTTTGCAGAAAAATGCAAGTAAAGTTTGTGTTGTTTGATTATTTTATTAGGTTTATAATGCTGTTTAGCAAATGTTTTTGTTCATTTAACTTTGTTTAATTATATATTCTGTGTTGTGTGATTATTTTATTAGGTTTATAATGCTGTTTAGCATTTAAAGTCTTCATTTCAAAGCTTTAAAAATAATATATTAGGTGTTACTTATGCCAATTTTGAGAGGGGCCTGGAACCTAACTCCCTCACTTCCCATTGACTTACATTATAAACTCTTTCTCTCTTTCTCTCTTTCTCTCTTTCTCTCTCTCTTTCTCTCTTTCTCTCTTTCTCTCTTTCTCTCTCTCTTTTTCTCTCTCTTTTTCTCTCTCTTTTTCTTTCTCTTTTTCTTTCTCTTTTTCTCTCTCTTTTTCTCTCGGGGCTTTAGAAAAGACTAGGTTAACATTTGTTACAAAGGTGTCAAAGAATAATAAAGAAAAAATGGACTTAATACTTATTTACCACCCTAGTCCTTGCATACTTAAAATGGAGCCTAGATACTAGCATGCCCCATTGCATGCTGGTATCAATCTTAGTGGCCAATCACTGGATGCCTCAGGAGTGAGGTAGTCCATTGATGCACAAAAAAGTGGCCCATGGTCATGTGACCACTCTGACAGCCAGTGAACACATGCAGTGAAAATAGTGTGTTTTTATGTATTTTTAAATTACATTTTATTTTAATAAAGTTTATTTTTTTACCCCTAAATTTTATTTTCTGCCATTGGCGATAAAAGGGTTAAACATCAACGTGTCAAAATATCCTGGGATATCTAAATTCTATATCTGCATACCAGTTTTGAAATGGGTGACTACTATTTAGCTTACAGTCTAACCATAGCAATTTTAAACCAATAATTCCATCTTTGTAGTATTTACCCTATATTTGCTATAAATTACTTGGAAACATAGATATATGGGGTATTCTTAAAATCAGGACCACATAATGAATTTTATTTTAAGATATTTTTCTTTAGCTACACTAGTTTTGTAGAAATGCTTATAAAGACAAGAAGTTTTCACTATTTTTGTTATGTTTTACAGATGAAGGGGATGACTTTCTAACCATGGCAGAATGTCAGTATATCATTAAACATGAGCTGGATGGGCTACGTGCCCAAGAAGAGAAACATATTCCCGGTTACCCAAATGCAAAGCTTTACCCTGGGAAATCATTATGTAAGTGCATTTTATAGTGTTTTTTTATATTTATTCTAAGCCTGAAGAAATGTACAGAATTATGCAGCCATAATATAATTTAAAAAGCAGACACATATACACTTTATGGAAAAAATAATAACAATATATATATATATATATATATATATATATATATATATATATATATATATAGTGTATATATATAGTGTATATAAACAATGCAGCTTCCAAGCTCAAAACTGAAGTGCTGATGCAATTTAGTACAGTCAAATCCTGTCCAAAACTGAAGTTGTGCAGGCTGGAAAAAAATGTACTTCAGTGCGAGGCAGCTCCAGAATAGTGCGAAAACCTGATGCTACAGATAAACAGCGTTTCTCCAGAATGGTGGTTGAGTTAAAACCTGTTCTGCAATTTTGCTCCAAAATGGTGGTTGTCTATAAACTAATTGTATTGGCTACTTAATAGAACACTCTCAAATGTTGGTTGCATTTTCTTTTCTTTACTATGTATTTATAGAATTCAATTAAAAAAAAGTTTAATATGGTACAGTTTTCTCTTGTTAAGTGTATTCAGTCCACGGGTCATCCATTACTTATGGGATATATTCCCTTCCCAACAGGAAGTTGCAAGAGGATCACCCAAAGCAGAGCTGCTATATAGCTCCTCCCCTCACATGTCATACCCAGTCATTCTCTTGCAACCCTCAACATAGATGGAGGTCGTGAGAGGAGTGTGGTGTTTTATACTTAATTATTTCTTCAATCAAAAGTTTGTTATTTTTAAATGGCACCGGAGTGTGCTGTTTTTTTCTCAAGCAGTATTTGGAAGAAGAATCTGCCTGCGTTTTCTATGATCTTAGCAGAAGTAACGTGCGGGGTCTCCTGCAAATAAGGTATGTGCAGTAAAATATTTTTCTAAGGAATGGAATTGACTAAGAAAATACTGCTGATACCGATGTAATGTAAATAAAGCCTTAAATGCAGTGAAAGCGACTGGTATCAGGCTGATTAATGTATATGCAGTAAAGTAATTTTCTAAGGAATGGAATTTGACTAAGAAAATGCTACTAATACTGAAGTAATGTAATAAGCCTTAAAATGCAGTAGAAGGACTGGTATCAGGCTTATCAATAGAGATACATACTCTTTAAAAAAGGATGTTTAAAACGTTTGCTGGCATGTTTAATCGTTTTTGTGAGGTACATTGGTGATAAAACTTATTGGTGCATGAATTTTTCCACATGGCTGACATATTTCTGCATAGAAACAGTTAACTGAGGCTCCCACTGTTGTAATAATGAGTGGGAGGGGCCTATTTTAGCGCTTTTTTGCGCAGTAAAAATTCAGTCTGTCTTCCTGCTTCTTCCTGCATGACCCAGGACGTCTCGAGAGCTCAAGGGACTTCAAAAGTCATTTTTGAGGGAGGTAATCAGTCACAGCAGACCTGTGACAGTGTGTTTGACTGTGTTAAAAAACGTTTTTTTTCTCTATTGATTATCCGTTTTGGGTATTAAGGGGTTAATCATCCATTTGCAAGTGGGTGCAATGCTCTGCTAACTTAATACATTTACTGTGAAAATTTGGTTGCTATAACTGATTTGGTTCATTGTTATTTCAACTGTGACAGTTTTTCTGTGCTTCTTAAAGGCGCAGTAGAGTTTTCTATATTGCTTGTAAATTTATTTTAAAGTGTTTTCCAAGCTTGCTAGTCTCATTGCTAGTCTGTTTAAACATGTCTGACACAGATGAATCTGTTTGTTCACTATGTTTGAAGGCCAGTGTGGAGCCCCATAGAAATATGTGTACTAAATGTATTGATTTCACTTTAAATAATAAAGGTCAGTCTTTATCTGTAAAGGAATTATCACCAGACAACGAGGGGGAAGTTATGCCGACTAACTCTCCTCACGTGTCAGTACCTTCGCCTCCCGCTCAGGAGGCGCGTGATATTGTGGCGCCAAGTACATCAGAGACGCCCATACAAATCACTTTACAAGACATGGCTACTATTATGAATAATACCCTGACAGAAGTATTATCTAAATTGCCAGAATTAAGAGGCAAGCGCGATTGCTCTGGGATAAGGACAGAGCGCGCTGGTGCTGTGAGAGCCATGTCCGATACTGCGTCACAGTTTGCAGAACATGAGGACGGAGAGCTTCATTCTGTGGGTGACGGATCTGATCCAGGGAAACCGGATTCAGAGATCTCTAATTTTAAATTTAAGCTTGAGAACCTCCGTGTATTGCTAGGGGAGGTTTTAGCGGCTCTGAATGACTGTAACACAGTTGCAATTCCAGAGAAATTATGTAGGCTGGATAGATACTATGCGGTGCCGGTGTGTACTGACGTTTTTCCTATACCTAAAAGGCTTACAGAAATTATTAGCAAGGAGTGGGATAGAAAATGTTTCCAATAGACGCCACTACACGGGACTTATGGCAGACGGTCCCTAAGGTGGAGGGAGCAGTTTCTACTTTAGCTAAGCGTACCACTATCCCAGTGGAGGATAGTTGTGCTTTTTCGGATCCAATGGATAAAAAATTAGAAGGTTACCTTAAGAAAATGTTTGTTCAACAAGGTTTTATCTTACAGCCCCTTGCATGCATTGCGCCTGTCACTGCTGCTGAGGCATTCTGGTTTGAGTCTCTAGAAGAGGCCATTCACAAAGCTCCATTGGATGAAATTATGGACAAGCTTAAAGCACTTAAGCTAGCTAATGCATTTGTTTCTGATGCCATTGTACATTTAACTAAACTAACGGCTAAGAACTCCGGATTCGCCATCCAGGCGCGCAGAGCGCTATGGCTTAAATCCTGGTCAGCTGATGTGACTTCTAAATCTAAATTGCTTAATATTCCTTTCAAGGGGCAAACCTTATTCGGGCCCGGCTTGAAAGAAATTATCGCTGACATTACTGGAGGTAAGGGTCATACTCTTCCTCAGGACAGGGCCAAATCAAAGGCCAAACAGTCTAATTTTCGTGCCTTTTGTAACTTCAAGGCAGAAGCAGCATCAACTTCCTCTGCTCCAAAACAGGAAGGAACTGTTGCTCGTTACAGACAGGCCTGGAAAACTAGCCAGTCCTGGAACAAGGGCAAGCAGGCCAGAAAACCTACTACTGCCCCTAAGACAGCATGAAGGGATGGCCCCCTATCCGGAAACGGATCTAGTGGGGGGCAGACTTTCTCTCTTTGCCCAGGCGTGGGCAAGAGATGTCCAGGAACCCTGGGCGTTGGAGATCATATCTCAGGGATATCTTCTGGACTTCAAAGCTTCTCCTCCACAAGGGAGATTTCATCTTTCAAGGTTATCAGCAAACCAAATAAAGAAAGAGGCATTTCTACGCTGTGTACAAGACCTCCTAGTAATGGGGGTGATCCACCCAGTTCCGCGGACGGAACAAGGACAAGGATTTTACTCAAATCTGTTTGTAGTTCCCAAGAAAGAGGGAACCTTCAGACCAATCTTGGACTTAAAGATCTTAAACAAATTCCTAAGAGTTCCATCATTCAAAATGGAAACTATTCGAACCATCCTACCCATGATCCAAGAGGGTCAGTACATGACCATAGTGGACTTAAAGGATGCCTACCTTCACATACCGATTCACAAAGATCATTATCGGTACCTAAGATTTGCCTTTCTAGACAGGCATTACCAGTTTGTAGCTCTTCCCTTCGCGTTAGCTACGGCCCCGAGAATTTTTACAAAGGTTCTGGGCTCACTTCTGGCGGTTCTAAGACCGCGAGGCATAGCGGTGGCTCCGTATCTAGACGACATTCTGATACAAGAGTCAAGTTTTCAAATTGCCAAGTCTCATACAGAGATAGTTCTGGCATTTCTGAGGTCGCATGGGTGGAAGGTGAACGTGGAAAAGAGTTTTCTATTACCACTCACAAGAATCTCCTTCCTAGGGACTCTTATAGATTCTGTAGAGATGAAAATTTACCTGACGGAGTCCAGGTTATCAAAACTTCTAAATGCTTGCCGTGTCCTTCATTCCATTCCACGCCCGTCAGTGGCTCAGTGCATGGAAGTAATCGGCTTAATGGTAGCGGCAATGGACATAGTGCTATTTGCGCGCCTGCATCTCAGACCGCTGCAATTATGCATGCTAAGTCAGTGGAATGGGGATTACTCAGATTTGTCCCCTCTACTAAATCTGGATCAAGAGACCAGAGATTCTCTTCTCTGGTGGCTTTCTCGGGTCCATCTGTCCAAGAGTATGACCTTTCGCAGGCCAGATTGGACGATTGTAACAACAGATGCCAGCCTTCTAGGTTGGGGCGCAGTCTGGAACTCCCTGAAGGCTCAGGGATCGTGGACTCAGGAGGAGAAACTCCTCCCAATAAATATTCTGGAGTTAAGAGCAATATTCAATGCTCTTCTAGCTTGGCCTCAGTTAGCAACACTGAGGTTCATCAGATTTCAGTTTGGACAACATCACGACTGTGGCTTACATCAACCATCAAGGGGGAACCAGGAGTTCCCTAGCGATGTTAGAAGTCTCAAGGATAATTCGCTGGGCAGAGTCTCACTCTTGCCACCTGTCAGCGATTTACATCCCAGGCGTGGAGAACTGGGAGGCGTACTTTCTAAGTCGCCAGACTTTTCATCCGGGGGAGTGGGAACTTCATCCGGAAGTGTTCGTTCAGCTGGTTCATCGTTGGGGCAAACCAGAACTAGATCTCATGGCGTCTCGCCAGAACGCCAAGCTTCCTCGTTACGGATCCAGGTCCAGGGATCCGGGAGCGGCGCTGATAGATGCTCTAGCAGCCCCTTGGGTTTTCAACATGGCTTATGTGTTTCCACCGTTTCCGCTGCTGCCTCGACTGATTGCCAAGATCAAACAGGAGAAAGCATCAGTGATTCTGATAGCGCCTGCGTGGCCACGCAGGACCTGGTATGCAGGCCTAGTGGACATGTCGTCATGTCCACCATGGTCTCTGCCTCTGAGGCAGGACCTTCTAATACAAGGTCCTTTCAACCATCCAAATCTAATTTCTCTGAGGCTGACTGCATGGAGATTGAACGCTTGATCCTATCAAAGCGTGGCTTCTCGGAGTTGGTTATTGATACCTTAATACAGGCACGGAAGCCTGTTACCAGAAAAATCTACCATAAGATATGGCGTAAATATTTATATTGGTGCGAATCCAAGAGTTACTCATGGAGTAAGGTTAGGATTCCTAGGATATTGTCTTTTCTACAAGAGGGTTTAGAAAAGGGCTTATCTGCTGGTTCGTTAAAGGGACAGATTTCTGCTCTGTCTATTCTTTTACACAAACGTCTGGCAGAAGTTCCAGACGTCCAGGCTTTTTGTCAGGCTTTGGCTAGGATTAAGCCTGTGTTTAAGACTGTTGCTCCGCTGTGGAGCTTAAACTTGGTTCTTAAAGTTCTTCAAGGTGTTCCGTTTGAACCCCTTCATTCCATTGATATTAAGCTTTTATCTTGGAAAGTTCTGTTTTTGATGGCTATTTCCTCGGCTCGAAGAGTCTCTGAGTTATCTGCCTTACATTGTGATTCTCCTTATCTGATTTTCCATTCAGACAAGGTAGTTCTGCGTACTAAACCTGGGTTTTTACCTAAGGTAGTTTCTAACAGGAATATCAATCAGGAGATTGTTGTTCCATCATTATGTCCTAATCCTTCTTCAAAGAAGGAACGACTTTTGCATAATCTGGACGTAGTCCGTGCCCTGAAGTTCTATTTACAGGCAACTGAAGATTTTCGTCAAACTTCTTCCCTGTTTGTCGTTTACTCTGGACAGAGGAGAGGTCAGAAAGCTTCGGCAACCTCTCTCTCCTTTTGGCTTCGTAGCATAATACGTTTAGCCTATGAGACTGCTGGACAGCAGCCCCCTGAAAGAATTACAGCTCATTCCACTAGAGCTGTGGCTTCCACCTGGGCCTTTAAGAATGAGGCCTCTGTTGAACAGATTTGCAAGGCTGCGACTTGGTCTTCGCTTCACACCTTTTCAAAATTTTACAAATTTGACACTTTTGCTTCTTCGGAGGCTGTTTTTGGGAGAAAGGTTCTACAGGCAGTGGTTCCTTCTGTTTAATGTTCCTGCCTTGTCCCTCCCATCATCCGTGTACTTTAGCTTTGTTATTGGTATCCCATAAGTAATGGATGACCCGTGGACTGAATACACTTAACAAGAGAAAACATAATTTATGCTTACCTGATAAATTTATTTCTCTTGTAGTGTATTCAGTCCACGGCCCGCCCTGTTTTTTTTAAGGCAGATCTAAATTTTAATTAAAACTCCAGTCACCACTGCACCCTATGGTTTCTCCTTTCTTGTCTTGTTTCGGTAGAATGACTGGATATGGCAGTGAGGGGAGGAG
Organism: Bombina bombina; assembly: GCF_027579735.1. Lineage (NCBI taxonomy): Eukaryota > Metazoa > Chordata > Amphibia > Anura > Bombinatoridae > Bombina > Bombina bombina. The sequence goes on from NC_069503.1 coordinate 426,496,143, forward strand.
CTATATAGCAGCTCTGCTTGGGTGATCCTCTTGCAACTTCCTGTTGGGGGGAGAATATATCCCATAAGTAATGGATGACCCGTGGACTGAATACACTACAAGAGAAATAAATTTATCAGGTAAGCATAAATTATGTTTTTTTCTAACCTTCTAATGTTTTTGATGCCGCCCGCAAAATCATCATATGTCATATAAGTTTAGTAGCCTTCAATTTTACATAAAATATCTGTTTCCTAGGTCTTTTTTTTGTTAAAAGCACATTAAATGCTAATCATAAGCCAAACTAATCTACAGTTTCCTTTAAAAGGGGCATGAAACTCAAACATTTTGTTTTCATGAGCGCATAGAATTTAAAAAAAGTTTCCAATTTACTTCTTGCATGAATATATCTGGAGCACTACATGGCATAAAAAACTGCTGCCATATAGTACAGCACACACGAGCACGCTCCAGAGCTTATTTTCCTGCTTTACAACAAGGGATGCCAAGAGAAAAAATACAATTAGATAATAGAAGTAAATTGGAAAGTAGTTTAAAGTTACATGCTCTATTTGAGTCATGAAATAAAAAAAATGGTTTTCATGTCTCTTTAAGTATCAATAATACAAATGCACAGAACCTCACATTGATGACGCCACCTTACCTCGCTCAGGACGGAAACCTCATCATCAATGTGAGCTTTTGTCCATGCACATACAATAGATTCTATCTGTCCACAATAATTAAGTGTACACTACGCGGGACTATTACTTGCTTTGGATAACAAGATCTGCTTTTGTGCATGCTTAAAGGACTTTAAAGATGCACACATCATGTGACCTACATTACAACATGGTGGCACACTCTGGAAAATATAGATGGCGGCTTCAGCTACAACTTTAGCATGCCAGAATTCTTCAGCATCGGGTAGGCTGCAAAACTTTTATTGTTCATAGAACTTTATGATTCAAGGTCTGTTAAGCTCTTTGAGATTATGTATATGTTGCTTAGAAATATTGGGAAGTGCCCAATTTAGTTCATATCCTGTCTGCTCTTGTGTTTTCTTAACCCATTAACGACTAAGGGGTTTCAAGCGCTGGAAATGATCATGGTCGCTTCCAGACGCTTTCAGGGTATCGCAGTGATGCTTCAATATTGAGGCATCCTGCAATACCCTTTTTTAAGCAACCAATGCATCGGCCAACTATGGTGCAGATTGTTGGTGGTGTGCAAGGGATAGCAGGAAGGCAGGTAGGCGGCCCATCACTAGATGATTTTTCGGCGAGCGGGGAAGAGAGGTCCGGAAGCGCGGGTGGGACCGCTACACTATGGAACATTTTTAGTGAAAGGGAAGGAGGGAGGGGGGGATAAGTGTTGGGAAAGGGATCTGGGAGGGGGTAGGGTATGGGGGAGCAGCTAAATTACAGACAGCTGCCAGTACCCAAGATGGCGGCAAATAGGTAGAGTGGGGAGGCTTAGAGAGCTGTTTAGGGGGATCAGGGAGGTTGGGGGGGGGTAAGGGGGGATCCTACACTGCAGAATATATATAAAAAAAATAAAAAAAAGCCTTTTATTTTAGTACTGGCAGACTTTCTGCAAGTACTTAAGATGGGGGTGACAATTGTTGGATTGGGGAGGGAATATAGCTGTTTGAGAGGGGTCAGGGTGGGATGTGTCAGGTGGGAGGCTGATCTCTACACTAAAGCTAAAATTAACCCTACAAGCTACCTAATTAACCCCTTCACTGCTGGGCATAATACAAGTGTGGTGCGCAGCGGCATTTAGCAGCCTTCTAATTACCAAAAAGCAGCACCAAAGCCATATATGTCTGCTATTCCTGAACAAATGGTATCCCAAAGAAGCATTTACAACCATTTGTGCCATCATTGCAAAAGCTGTTTGTAAATTATTTTAGTGAGAACCTAAAGTTTGTGAAAAAGTGAACAATTTTTTTTATTTGTTTGCATTTGGCGGTGAAATGGTGGCATGAAATATACCAAAATGGGCCTAGATCAATACTTTGGGTTATCTACTAAAAATTTTTTTACAAATATATATATACATGTCAAGGGATATTCAGGGATTTCTGACAGATATCATCAGTGTTACAATGTAACTATCGCTAATTTTGAAAAAAAAAAAATGGTTTGGAAATAGCAGAGTGCTATTTGTACTTATTGCCCTATAACTTGCAAAAAAAGCAAAGAACATGTAAACATTGGGTATTTCTAAACTCGGGACAAAATTTAGAAACTATTTAGCATGGGTGTTTTTTGGTGGTTGTAGATGTGTAACAGATTTTGGGGGTCAAAGTTAGAAAAAGTGTTTTTTTTTCTTCTTCATTTTTTTTCATCATGTTTTATAATTTTTTATAGTAAATTATATGATATGATAAATTATCTTTAGAAAGTCCATTTAATGGTGAGAAAAACGGTATATATTATGTGTAGGTACAGTAAATGAGTAAGAGGAAAATTACAGCTGAACACAAACACAGCAAAAATGTAAAAACAGCCCTGGTCCTTAACGGTAAGAAAATTGAAAAATGGTCTGGTCATTTAACCAATTAGAATCCGGTTTGAACAAATATCCTTGTTTAGCAGACTCGCTGTCAGGTTTCATTAACCACTCCATCAGAAAATAGTTTTTGTTTTATATTAAAAATGGGCCTTGTTTGCAAGAAATAACACAATACTGAGCTGCTTCAGGCAAATAAAGCGACTTCTACGTTATAAGGTAAAACATATAACCTGTGGCAAGCAAATATCAAGAATTAGTTCATATCTTAATTATACTCCAAAAAAAAAAAAAAGAAAAATAGAGAAACTATCAAAAGTGTTGGTATCCTAACATAAAGGGGATTCAGAACTTTTGATATAGTCCCAAAAGAAATATAAAGAGCGCTGAATTCTCTTTCTGTTAGGAGCCCAGAATTTCTGAAGGTTTCTCTATTCTTTTTATTTTTATTGGAGTATGAATATGGATGAAAAGTGCTAAAAAGCTTTTATATACAGTTTTACTGTACCGTTTTTTCCTACATCTGCAGACTTTTAGTTTATGACTCTACAGAGATAAGATTTTACATCTACGGCTAAATTCTATACTGCAGTTGAGGGTTGAGCTTCTAGGTTTAAGAAAGGAAAAATAATACAACTTAGAATGAATTGATTCAGAATACCTTCTGTAATGCAGCAGAAAGATAGAACCATGCAACTGCTAAACAGTATAATATGTGTTCTTATACAACGTAATACCAAAGCTTTAAAGGGACAGTGAAAGCCTTCAGTTGTTAATATAGTATATTTAGTTATGCATAGTAAAAACAGATTGCATTATATTTTCATTATTTATTTTGTACGCTTTTTATGTAATTTAGCTCCAAAAATTGTAGATTTTCTAATTCTAAGAACTGAAAAATCATACTGCAAACTTTTCAATGCAAAGCCTGCTACATATCTAATTGGATTTAACAGAATAATGCACTTTATACTAACAACATGATTGGCTACCAGCTGTTCCAATCAACAGCAATAGTTTATACAGCGGAGCTGTGCAATTGGGTCAGTGTCCGTTTCCACTCTGGACCAGCAGTGTTCTGTGGGTCCTGGGAGGTACTTCTACTGTGTGTTTAACCCTGATGCGGGTGTTAAACACACTGTAGTGCAGGGTCAGTAGTTTTTAAAATTATATGCTCTATAAAATTAGGGAATGCAATTTTTTGGCTATTATGGCCCTTTAACCATTTGAAGTGTTTAGTGTCTCTTTAAATCTATAACGTGAAATGTAAGCCGTCCATTTAAGTGCTCAGCATTCTGCTATAATCCATTCATACATGGAGCTGAGATCATTGCTTAATTAAAGAAATGCAAATATTTGCTAGGATATCTCACCTTGAAAGAATCCTGTTGTCATAGCTAGTCAGACATATTACCAGAAGTTTCTCAGAAAATAAAGGGACTTCTTTTTAAAGTACAGAAATTGATTTTTATAATTTTGTATTGATCACGCTATCTGTACATTGTCTTAAAAGGTCTATGAGTGGGACAGAGCCACTAAATATTGGCAGATAAGTCCTTTAGTAAATACAGAATAGATCATTTTACAAACGCTATATAGCTTAAATTGCATTTCTGTGAAAGGTCTGAGGAATGTTCATTAAATATTAATTATAAACATGTCTGAGTTTTTATGTAGGTTTTAACTTTCTGGGTTCACTGAAAATGGCTTTATGGCAAGATCACCTATAGCTTTCAATGCATTCCAGCATCTAAAGTTTATGAAATGGGTTATGAATATGTGTATGAAAAGCAAGTCCTAATGGGTTTGCATTTGCAACAACTAGAGAATAAAGTAAACAGTGTTGTTGTTTAACTTTTGTGCAAGCCATGGTAAGCGCTCTTTGTCATCATCTTGAAGGGAGACTGTACTGTAAAAATGTTTCCCCTTAATGCATTTCCAATGACTTGTTATACTAGCTTCATATTATTAAATGTATTGGAAGTAATAGGGAGTGAAATAAGACAAGCAAGTCTGCTCTTCCTGCATGCTCAGCCCATTTGAGAACAATGGATGAAGATATGGTAAAAAAAACATTTTTTACCGTACAGTGTCCCTTACCTTGATATAAAAAATGTTTAGTTATGCATAATGAAATAACTTTACAATATATTTTCATTATTATTTTTTTCTCTTTTCATGTTATTTAGCACGGAATTTAGAGCAATTACTAATTGTCAGAATTATCAAGACGTTGACCCTGCTATATATATGTTCCTAATTGACTCTATCAGATGCCAAGTGTAAAGCAGTACATTTAATACTAAAATTATGACAGTAGCTAACCTTGTTATCTATGGACTAAAGCCCAGTTGGTTTCTCCAAATAAGGTGTGGAGTTTTGTAGTAAAAAGGGAGTTAATTTGTTTTAAACATGTTAAAACTTGGCTGATATGATATTCTATAGAAACACAACACAAATGCCTTGTAGTTTCAAGTTGCTTACTGTCCCTTTAAGCACTGCATTATACTCTTTCTTTATTTGTAATGGGGATTACAAGATTTATCTCTGATGTGATTCAAGGTTTTACCTGAAAATGTGAAGAGCAGCTCAGCTAGGGGTACACATATTTTACTACCTAGTAAACCTGTTCTACGTCTCTTGCAGGAACCAGCTCTCTGTGGGTAGAAATAAACAAACTACAATGTATTGGAGACAGAAAATATGTGGGATGGAAATGTTAGTGATAAACTAAATATTAAGATGTTAAAAATCTCAATTATTTACTAAAAAAACACATTCCTTGCTGACTTTATTTTTTGTTTTGCTGGTTTATATAGTTCCTCTTGTATTGTACTTATACAAGGTAAAAAAAAGGTTAACACAGAACAGTAATACATTGTTACTCAGAATTGCAATAAGTTATATGTAGATATGTAATGTGCATGGCCGTCTTTAATATTGATTGGACCCTGGGCAAAAATTTTCTTGGCCCTCCCCCCCACCCCATGCAATTTCGCTCTCCACCCCAACATCCCAAAAAACAACTAAATCAATTTTTTTTATTATTATTAGCCCAGCGGTGGATCATCCACTGCTGGGCAAATCATTTAAAAAAAAATAAAAAAATTGCAATATGTGAAACTGGACCTAAGCAGTACTAATAAGTAAATAAATATATAAATTCCTCCACTGTGGATTCATTTAATATTCTTTTGAATGTGATTCTGGTGTGAGGTTAGCTGGTTAAAGAGATTTAGGGCAGCCAACAGGAGCAAAGCAAGGTAAAGGAGGAAGCATGGAGGTGCAGACAAATATAAGTTTACTGACTGGAACAGCAGAACTACTATGGGAAGCTGTAAAATCTGAGACAGAGAAAAAATAAAAACTATAAAAAATAAACCTTACATTAATGTGTGAAGTATCAGCATGACGCTATACATCAGCCACACTAGCACATGTCGCTTCTTTGCTAGGAACAAGTTCCCTCTCACCCTGAACTAGACAATGCTGCATGGGGAGGGGCGTGTGTGCACTCACTTATTCTTCCCACTGACACCTTTCTACAAAGCACTATTCCCCTAACAAACTTCAGTTAGTTGATCTTAGGGCCACAGCAGAAAGAGCAGGGCTAAGGGGACCAGTAGACTGGATGCTGTCTGTCCAAGGCTGCATGGATACAGTGTGAGATGAGACACACAGCCTCTAGACTGAAGAGAGCAGTGTATGCAGCTGCACAGATGCTCAAATCCTCATGTGCCTGCCGCTCCAGCTTTCTGCTGCATGCGCCTACAGTCAGCCCTACACAGAAACAATCCCCACCACCAGAGCAGTTACCTGGTAACAAGGGTAACCCCAGTAGGACCTTTTCTGATGCAGTGGGAAATGGCTGGATGCCGAGTTAGGGCTTTGCATTCAATGCTGCACAGTGCACATCTAAAACAGCACATGGCACTAGCTTGGCATGTCACATGACACCGGCACGGTCTGGCACAGTTTTTAAAAAAAATATGAGCAGAGTACTTTGAACTGTGACAGTATTAGGACTGAATGTGTGTGTTCCCCATGTCACATCAGCAGTCTGGTATGAACCATAAAATTTTTTTTTTTTTTTTTTTTTTTTTTTTTTTTGGACTCTTGGGCCCCTCAACAGAGACTGGGCCCAGGGCAGCTGCCCCCTTTGCCCTGTGTTAAAGACGGTCCTGGTAATGTGTAAATACAAATTACAATAATGCATATATAAAATATAACCTATATAGATATACTTCAAGGTGCAAAAATTAGAAAAAAAGGATTAAATATTTGTAAATAAAAGTCCAATTGAAATGTGTGCTTTTGGAAACACACTTAAAGTTTAACAGGCTGCTCTCCTCAGGGTAATGGCCATCCACTTCAAATCAGATTTTCTATATACTGTATCTACTTATACAAGGTGTTTAACCCTTTGAGTGCTAAGCACTTTCCCACCTGGTTGCTAAGATTTTTTTAAAGGTTTTTTTTATTTTCAGACCCCCAAGTCTTACACTGTTGGAAAGGATAGGCAAATACCTTTCCAACAGTGGGTCTTGGGGGTCAGTAGCTGCTTAGATGCCTGAGATACAGGCTTCTAAGCAGAATGCCCCCTGCTCCTATAATTAACATTGTTAAGTATAAATAAAGTTGCACGGTGACGTCATCACGTTATTGCGCGTGACGTGACCGCGCATCACGTGAAGCCCAGGCGATGCCTGTCACAATGCTGGCCCGATCGCCGGGGTAGGAGCGGGTGGCAGCCCCCAGATCCCCCTCAAGTTGGGAAAGTGCTCATGACAACTCTGAGCCGTCATTAGCACTAGAGTGAGAAACTCTGTGATGGCTCAGAGCCGTCATTAGCACTCAAAGGGTTAATAGCAAGCACTAGCATTATATGGAGCAATTTAAAGGGACAGTAAAGTCAAGATTAAATGGATATGAAACCCATTTTTTTTTTTCATGATTCAGGTAGAAAATTAATTTTTTACGCAACTTTCTAATTTACTCCTATTATAATTTTTTCGTTGTTCTCTTGCTATCTTTATTTGAAAAAGCAGGAATGTAAGCTTACCTGAGTAGCGCGTGCAGATTAGTGGCTACATTTAGACGTTCAAGATGCAGATAGAGCATGCAGTTTCCAATTTTCTTCTATTATCTAATTTGGTTTGTTCTCTTGGTATCCTTTTATTGAGAAACATACCTAGCCAGGATCAGTAATACACTACTGGGAGCTAGCTGCTGATTATGGCTGCACATATAAGCCTCTTGTCATTGGCTCATCCAGTGTGTTTATGTTGCACACAGTAGTGCATTGCTGCTCATTCCATAAAGAATACTAAGAGAATGAATCAAATTTGACAACAGAAGTAAACTGGAAAGTTGTTTAAAATTGTATGATCTATCTGAATCATGAGGAAAAAAAAAATATATTTTATTGAAAAGCAGTGTCCAAAAACATAGAGATTTGTATCTTGCATAAACTTTTCCCACCGAGGTTAAACAGATGCTGGTGCTGCAGTCATGTCAATAGCGGTCTGGCTCGTATGTGGTGCTGGTGCTCTTAAATCCAAAATTACCGGGCCATAGTTATTGTTTAAATAGAGCGAGTACTAAATATTAAATGTCCCCTAGACTCACTGGTTTAACAAATTACCACCCATCAACTTTAAACCATATTTGAAACTCTTTCAAATCATGACCAACAGTATTGCAAATCTAGTTCAGTCCCTACCTTACCTATGTGGCACACTAAAGTTTCTGAGCTCCTATTATTTAACAACAAATAAGATAGGAATCTATTTAGAAATGATGAACACATTGGACCAATATCTTCAAAAGTGTAAAAAATCATTGGTCTTGTGTTAGATATGCATAGGGATGTTCTTGTCTGGTAGTTAATCCTACATTGTGAGATGATTATGAAGTAAAGTAATATGCCACCTTATCATTTTATGTGTATATTTTGGACCACTTATTTAAGATTTGACCACAGCTGGTTATCTGTACTGTTTCCTGTCTACCATACCCTGTATATCCAAGTGGTCCATTCCATCTCCAAAATATATCTTGGGAAACAGGCTGTTTGTTTCATTTATCTGCATTAGCTGTGGGGATAATGGATTAAATACAACAAAAGGAAAAAACAAAGTCTATCAGTCTGCAAAATACTTAAAGCCAGATACATGAACATAGAAACATAACACTTAGGTTTCGCTTGGTATAACTAGCTACACTTTAAATTTTCATCTAATAGAAAAATTTAATTGTGACAGTAAAAAAAGAGCATATCAGCTTAAAGGGACAGTCTAGTCAAAATTAAACTTTCATAATTCAGATAGGGCATGCAATTATAAACAACTTTCCAATTTACTTTTATCTTTAAATTTGCTTTGTTCCCTTGGTGGTATTTTTGAAAGCTAAACCTAGGTAGGCTCAAACTGATTTCTAAACCGTTGAAAACAGCCTCTTAGCTCAGAGCATTTTTAAAGTTTTTCACAGTTAGGCTGTGCTAGTTCGCGTGTGTCATATAGATAACGTGCTCACTCCCATGGAGGTATTTAGGAGTCTGCGCTGATTGGCTAAACTGCATGTCTGTCAGAAGCACTGAGATAAGGGGGTAGTCTGCAAGGGCTTAGATACAAAGTAATCATAGAGGTAAAACATATATTTATATTACTGTGTTGGTTATGCAAAACTAGGGAATGGGTAATAAAGGGATTATCTATCTTTTTAAACAATAAAAATTCTGGTGTAGACAGTCCCTTTAATCAAAACATTAAAGAGTGGACCACTGGATTAAAACTCCTAATAGTTATGTGAATCCAGGAATGTACGAACAGGAAAAAATGTTTTTTTTTTAATATACTTACTTATTTTATTTTTTTGTGCATGGAAATTTATCTAGCTTTTTGTAGCTGTTTCTTTCATAAGGTAGTGAGAATCCTTGACCCATTACTCATGGGATTCAACTCCTTGCCACTAGGAGGTAGCAAAGATTCCCAAAATTCCAAGGGTAATTAATGCCTCCCACCTCTCTGGTAAGCTAGTCTTATCATTGCCTCTTAGGAGGAAGGTGAAGAATTGAGGTGCTCCAGATTCTTTGTTGAGAGGGGTCCTCAAACCGATTTGATGCACATTTCTCCCCCTCAGAGAGCTACTTCTGAGAAACAGAGGGGGGTTTGGGGTATGGGGCAGTGGTTGATCACTCCCAGGGAGGAGTTAATCACAAGCCTGCCACAGGGGTCCCTTAGCAGCCTCCTGTTGGTACTCCTCACTTAAATCCTCTGCTGTGATGTACACAGCACTAGATGGGCTCTCTACTGGAAGCAGTTTATCTCTGCAGCGGACTAAGCACGGTAGAGTGGGTGTATCTCAAGGTAAGAATGCACAAACATGCACTCACATAGCCCACATGCTATTAGCAGGTACACCATTGGGGGGGATCATAGACAGGGGGCATTATTTTATACAGACTCTACTAGTTTAGCTCTAGACTTTGATTAAGTCTAGTAGTTAAAAGTTTAAGTGTAATTTTTGCAAACATGTAGCTGTTTCTCCTTCAGCTCAGCTTCGCAGTTCCTGTATGGATCATTTTATGCATGCTAACCTACTGTTGCTCTTGCTTCTAAAGGTACCTGACCTCCCTTTGTCCAGTACAATGAAGTTCCTCAGATTTAGCTTCAGGTCTTAAAGAGTTTTTTTTTTAAAATTCTTTCTTTCTTTATTTAAAGCACATACAATGGTCATATATATTACAGAAAGAATATAGCAAATGATCTTCCAATGACATGGTTAACTTAATACATTTAAAGGTACATGTATATTCACATCTTCTGCGTTAACATTGTGTTTGTGTATGTCCTTACATTTTTACCATACAATTAAGTCTGCTTAAAGTCTAGTCTCTAGTCCCCAAGGTGTCATTTCCTGGTCTCGTGTTTTGTTTTAGGCTCTTGGGGCGCGATCCGATATAGATCGCAGTTTGCGGCGCAAGCGAGGGAACCGGCGTCGCCCGCAGTTTCAGCTCGCAACTCGAGCTATCCCATATAAGTCGCCGTCAGATGCTAACGTGGCGCAAGTCTCACAAACCAGCGATGTCCAGAAATCTGCGCAAGTACAAATTTCTGGCGTCGCCAGTGACTTGCGGCACGTTAGAAACTGCCGGCGCCTATAAAACCTGACTAAAGTCTAAAACACCCGCACTGTCTAACACGCCTCCCTAACATAGCCCGCACTGTCTAACACGCCTCCCTAACATAGCCCGCACTGTCTAACACGCCTCCCTAACATAGCCCGCACTGTCTAACACGCCTCCCTAACATAGCCCGACACGTCTAACCCTCTATCCGCTATCCCCCCTCACTAGCCTAACCATAAAAAAGCTATTAACCCCTAAACCGCCGCTCCCGTACCCCGCCGCAACCTAATAAAGTTATTAACCCCTAAACCGCCGCTCCCGTACCCCGCCGCCAGCTATATTATATCTATAACCCCCTAAAGTGAGCCCCTAACACCGCCGCCATCTATATTAAAATTATTAACCCCTAATGTAAGCCCCTTACACCGCCGCCATCTCTATTAAAATGATTAACCCCTAATTTAATCTACCTACCCCGCCGCCAGCTATATTATCTATATTAACCCTAAGTATATTATAGTTAATATAGGTATTACATTATATATATTAACTATATTAACCCTAATTATATTAGGGTTAATATAGTTACTATAGTATTTATATTAACTATATTAACTCTATCTAACCCTAACACCCCTAACTAAATTTATATTAAATTAATCTAATTCATTTATAAACTAAAATATTCCTATTTAAATCTAAATACTTACCTATAAAATAAACACTAAGATAGCTACAATATAATTAATAATTACATTGTAGCTATGTTAGGGTTAATATTTATTTTACAGGTAAATTGTTAATTATTTTAACTAGGTATAATAGATATTAAATAGTTATTAACTATTTAATATCTACCTAGTTAAAATAATTACCCAGTTACCTGTAAAATAAATCCTAACCTAAGTTACAAATACACCTACACTATCAATAAATTTAATAAACTACAAACATCTATCTAAAAATACAATTAAATTAACTAAACTAAATTACAAAAAAAAACAAACACTAAATTACAAAAAATAAAAAAAAGATTACAAGATTTTTAAGCTAATTACACCTATTCTAAGCCCCCTAATAAAATAATAAACCCCCAAAATAAAAAAAATTCCCTGCCCTATTCTAAATTAAACAAATTTCAAAGCTCTTTACCTTACCAGCCCTTAAAAGGGCCCTTTGTGGGGCATGCCCCAAATAATTCAGCTCTTTTGCATACAACTAATACAATCCCCCCCCCCATTACAACCCACCACCCACATACCCCTATTCTAAAACCACCCAAACCCCCCTTAAAAAAACCTAACACTACCCCCCTGAAGATCTCCCTACCTTGTCTTCACCACACCGGGCCGAACTCCTGATCCGATCCGGGCGATGTCTTCCTCCAAGCGGCAAAGAAGAATTCTTCCTCCGGCGATGTCTTCCTCCAAGCGGCAAAGAAGAATTCTTCCTCCGGCGACGTCTTCCTCCAAGCGGCAGCAAAGTCTTCATTCTTCCGGCGGCATCTTCAATCTTCTTTCTTCGCTCCGCCGCCGTGGAGCATCCATCCCGGCCGACTGCTGTACTACGAATGAGGTACCTTTAAATGACGTCATCCAAGATGGCGTCCGCCGAATTCCGATTGGCTGATAGGATTCTATCAGCCAATCGGAATTAAGTTAGAAAAATCTGATTGGCTGATTGAATCAGCCAATCAGATTCAAGTTCAATCCGATTGGCTGATCCGAACAGCCAATCAGATTGAGCTCGCATTCTATTGGCTGATCGGAACAGCCAATAGAATGCGAGCTCAATCTGATTGGCTGTTTTCTGAATTCTTTGGGGCATGCCCCACAAAAGGCCCTTTTAAGGGCTGGTAAGGTAAAGAGCTTTGAAATTTGTTTAATTTAGAATAGGGCAGGGAATTTTTTTTATTTTGGGGGTTTATTATTTTATTAGGGGGCTTTAGAATAGGTGTAATTAGCTTAAAAATCTTGTAATCTTTTTTTTATTTTTTGTAATTTAGTGTTTGTTTTTTTTTGTAATTTAGTTTAGTTAATTTAATTGTATTTTTAGATAGATGTTTGTAGTTTATTAAATTTATTGATAGTGTAGGTGTATTTGTAACTTAGGTTAGGATTTATTTTACAGGTAATTGGGTAATTATTTTAACTAGGTAGATATTAAATAGTTAATAACTATTTAATATCTATTATACCTAGTTAAAATAATTAACAATTTACCTGTAAAATAAATATAAACCCTAACATAGCTACAATGTAATTATTAATTATATTGTAGCTATCTTAGGGTTTATTTTATAGGTAAGTATTTAGATTTAAATAGGAATATTTTAGTTTATAAATTAATTAGATTAATTTAATATAAATTTAGTTAGGGGTGTTAGGGTTAGATAGAGTTAATATAGTTAATATAAATACTATAGTAACTATATTAACTATATTAACCCTAATATAATTAGGGTTAATATAGTTAATATATATAACCCTTACAGGTAAGTAAATATGGTTCTAGTTTTAGGTACAACAAAGCATCCAAAATGTTTTTAGCAAAAAGGTAGGTCCATACTCCAAGTCCTTCAGTACTTATATGTATGTTAGAATATACCTGAATTGAATTATACTAGCCCAAATTAATAGCTAATAAGCATAAAACAATCTGCCGCCAGACAATGTATAATAATGAATATAATGCACAGGATATAAAAACTTTAACCAACAAATTAATATTTATAACCTAACGGGAAGAGCAACAAGTTCACAAAGTAATATAAATTCAGCTACTGCTCATCTTCAACAGTTGGAGACCTAAGTTCCTTTATCTCCATGTCTAAGCTGCTGAAAAGTGTAGACTATGGTGGGGATCTGACGGTCTCGTGGTGAGCTTGTTTTATACACAGCCCAGGGCGGTGAGAGTCTCAACAGTGCAATAGAGTTCAAGGTGTCTGCGCTACTCGGTAAACTTAGATAGTCATTAAGCAGTCCCAGCATCACCGGTGAAAAACTGCATATGTCTTGGATTCTGGGCGAATCGGCAATCTCATAGAGTGAGTAGCCTAAAGTCTTAGCTTCCAGGGGGCCCCCCCCAAAGCCCTGCGGGGCCGCAACATGTAAACAGTATTCTGCGAGCTGCCGAGATTCACTCACTGTGGTATGCAGACCCGGTGTTGCCAGCAGCGCAGATGCTGTCCCCTCATAGACAATACCTTGCCTGGTATGCAGTAGCTCAGTATTTGCCGCATTGTGCACGGGATCATCAGATAAGATGGTGTTGTTGTCTCGCTTTTCCTCCTGCTGTCCGGGCTCATCTGTAAGTGAGAGAGTCATAGCGGAGTAGCGTGGTGTCAGGGCGTCCTGTGGAGCAGTATCCATTAGGTATAAACAAAGCTCTTCTATCCTACGCCAGTGCACATTGTCAAATATATCTTGATAGTCATCCTCCTCTCTGTCGGCCATTTTGAAAAACAAAAGGTCGTGGCGCAGCTATTTATATTGGGCGCCGGTGGCAACAAAGTCAGTCCTGGCTGCTAATCTTACCGATTTAGATGGTAGTGGGGCAAATATCTTTATTACTAGTTGATCATGTCCAGCTGCAACCAAATAACCCTCGATCTCTCGAGGGGGGACGCTGCTTCTTCCCGGTTCCAGCTCCAACTTCAAAAAATACAGATCAGCCTTCCTAAGTATATAGTGCTGCTGCATGTAGTGAGCAAAAAAGATAGGGTTGTTCTGTAAAGTTTCTCAAATAATCAACGGCTTATTGAGAACTCAGAAGGAGCTCAGGAAAAGTGTGACCATCTCTGATCACGGTTCGGACACGATGTCCGGTGTATTTCTCTTTTTAACTGAGTCAGGGTTGGAGCGTCCCTATTCAGCCCAGACTGTTTTCCTTGCCTGTAGAATAACATTATGCGCGAATAATGAATTTGTTTTGTTGAGGTTTTGACAGTTTGGGAATAATTTTTTTGTGGTGTAAATGGGGCATTAGGGATACCTATAGTTTTCAACAAGTGATTTACCATTCCCCAAAATTTACGTAGTTTGGGACACGTCCATGTCATGTGGAGTAGGTCTGCTTTAGGTTTCGAACATTTTGGGCAATTCCCTGTTGATTCAGCTTCCCAATTCCCTTATAATTTGGGTGTGATATATGCTGTTTGAATAAGTCTGGTAAGTGCCTCCCTGAGATCCATGGATAGTATGGCACACTGTACCTTTTGAATGCTTTGTTTGATTGGAGTTATCGAGATTTCCGTGTCTGATATTCCTGACCATCTCTCACTAATATGTCTTTGGGTACATTCATTCTCAGGAGTTATCAGCACTTTATAAACTGGGGATATGGATCTGATTCCCTGTGTATATAGATTGCCTAGCTGATAGATAATAATATCATTGCTAGGGAAATCTTTCATTTTTTGCAGGGCTGTTAATGTTTTATTTGCAGATATGCGAAGTGATGTATGCGCGGTAATGCAAATTTTGTCTGTAACTGTTAGAGAGTGCATATCGTCTCCCCATTTCCCTCTAGTATTTTTGATACTGTATCTATTCCTAAGCTTTTCCATTTCAAAAATGTTTGTATAGTCCTCCCTGGGACAAAGTTAGGATTTCCCTGTATGGGAATGTATTTGGTTGTTTCATGGTTTATTCGCAATTTGCGGAATATTTTCCCCCGCATAGAGAGGCTGGTGTATTTAGGGGTATTGTATTAGAAGTTTATCTGCTTTTGCTGCTTTTTGGTGTGGTAACATAGCTAGTGACCATAGTTCTGTTATTTGTTGTTCTAGGGCTGGGATGGTGAAGTGATCTCCTCCTCCTGTCAGCCAATTAAACGCATATTTTTGCCTAAGTTGCCCAGCTATAGAGCTCAATGTTTGGTACCACCATACCACCCACGTCAATTGAGCTTATCATCCTATTTGATTTAATTCTATGTTTTTTGTTGGACCATATAAAGGAAAATATTAGCAAATTCCAATATTTTAGCTCTGTTTTGTGTATTATGTGAAATTTTGGGAAAACAATAATTTTTATCAGCCCTATTCTACCTGATATGGTCTTTGTGAATTAGGTCTGGGAGGATAAGGGCCAATCTATTGGCCAGGATCTTACTGAAAAGTTTGTAGTCCAAATTCATTAAAGAAATCAGGCGGTAGGATGCTGGATTGAGGTGATCTCTATCTGCTTTAGGTATTAAACAGATGTTTGCCTCTGTGAATCTTTGGGATATATTAATCTCACCTTTTTAATATGCCGTTAAAAACTTTTGAGAGTGTGTCAGCTATTTCATGTTGAAGTATTTTGTAGAATTCCCCCGGTAGTCCATCAGGTCTTAGGGCTTTTTCTAACAGGAGGTTACCTATAGCTTTTATTATCAGTGGTCTATTGGGGTATTCAGCATTTGTTGCTGATCTTCTGACAGTGTGGGTATTGTGAGGTTTTTCCAGAATGTAATTCTGTTTGTAATATCTACCTCCTTGTTTTTTGTATAGGTCTGAGAAGTAATGTGTAAATACCTGTTGAATGTCATCTGTACATTATATATCGTTTTAATTGCATATTTCTTTTGTTGGAACGTTCTAATAGCTTTTTCTAAGCCTCCTAATTGCCAATCAAACTCATATTTCTCCTGGAGTTCATTGAATAAATGTCTAATTTGAAGGTACGCAAAAAAAAATCTGTGTCAGGTAGTTGGAATTCCTTCCTTAGTGTTTCAAATGTTTTAATAGAATGGAGTATATTATCCTGTAATTGGATCGAATTGGTGAGGCCCTTATGAGACCATCTATGGAATATCCCCTTTTTACTGCAGCCTGGTTTAAAATTAGGGTTACCCATAATCGGTAGGAGTCCTGAAACGCAGACATTCAACCCTATCTCTTTACCAATCTTATGCCATGTCTTTATCACATTATTAATTACCGTATATTGGGCACTATTTGGAGGGACACTTTTTGTCTCACAGTGCAGGAGTGCTTTTAGAGCAAAAGGAGCACATAAGTCTGATTCTAACTTCATATGTGTGACATAATCCCCTTCTAGAATCCAGTCTATAGCGTATTTGGCTAGTGCCGTGAGATTATAGAATTTTATGTTAGGAAGCGCTAAACCTCCAGCTTTAAATGGGAGTGTTAGTGTTTCTGCTGCACATCTTATTTTCCTCCCCCCCCCCCCCACATTAGCATCACCCTAGCCAGGATGGATATAGCAGGCAAGGCTACCTGTTGAATGTCAGTGGTGTCAGTGTATAGAATATTATTGTCTTTAATAACAGCTATTGTGTTTAAGCGTTTAATCAGCTTTGTCAGTCTGGCCAGCAGTCTACTTTTATTTCCATGTCGGTAGAATCTAGCATGTGTCGTCAGATCCCTAGCCGCGTTCTGCGTAAGACATGTGTCTCTTTGTGTTTTAATTGCCTTGTATTTGTGTCTGTTCTCTTCCGTGGTGTTGCGTAGGTATTTGTTTTTTGCATTTATTGTTTGTTTTAACAGCAGTTCTTCCCTGAGTTTTTTCTTCTTTTTGGTGTTTATTACATATGAAGTTGTGACTCCCCTGAGTACTGCCTTGCCCGCGTCCCAAAAGAGGATGGGGTTGTCTGTGAGTCATTGATTCAGTGAGCTTTAGGTTAACATACCAAGTGTTTTCTGAGGTTCGCATCTTAAACTAAGTGTTTGTTTGGGAAAGGACCATATAACAAAAGTACCTGACTCTGCCATTGCAATACATGGGTATTCATGCCATAGAAATGACAGAGCAAAGAGAGGTGGCGGCATTGTTATTTATGTTGACAATTCCACAAAGTACACCCCCTTACAAAATTCTAGCTCTCCTGCCACCTTTGATTTCCTTTCTGGCACAATTGAGATCCTGTGCAGTAAATCATTGCTGCAGGAATCTACTGCCAACCTAGCTCCCCTGTGCATTCCATCTCTGACATAGCACATCTCCTTAGTGAAACCTTAGCTCAAAACCCAAAAAGTGAAATTTTGTTTTTTGGAGATTTTAATATTGATTGGCTGAATCAAAAAATTTTTGTTGCTCACTGTTTAAATCCTTGTAGCTAACGCAATTAATCTCCTCCCCAACTCGCATAAACATCAAATGCCATAATCACACCCTGCTCGATTGGATTCTCTCCACTTCTCCCGACCAAATCCAAGAGGCAGGTGTTCTCCCTAACAATTTCAGTGACCACTGCTTAGTGTACTGCGTGCGCAAAATAAAGGCAACTAAATCCTCTCCCAAGATTAAAATCACCAGGTCCTTCAAAAAATTTAATCTTCAATCATTTCTAAATGACACCAAGAACCTCCCCTGGCACAGATTATACCTAATTCCAGATCTAGACTCTGCAGTTGAATTCTTTCAGTCTGAACTCCTTCAAGTTTAGAATTTACATGCCCCGCTGCGTAAGGTGAGAGTAAAAGGAGCACACTTGAATTGGATCACAGCTGGCCTCATTCAAATGTACCAGTTTCGTGATTCATTGTGGTCAAAGTTCAAGCATACAGGCTCTATGAATGATCACTGTGTATATAGACAATGGCAAAATATATGCACTAAACAAACAAAATTGGTCAAGGCCCAATATTTCTGTGAAAATCTGAACAATTACATATCAAACCCTAGAAAGTTTTGGAAAATTTTAATTAACTTACCCACTCCTCCAATCCATTCCCAACCCTCCACTGTCAAAGTGGACAACCAAACCCTGCAACTTCCCTTAGAAGTAGCAAATGCCTTTAACAATTATTTTGTTGTATGCTCCACCACCCTGATTGACAAACTAATAAATGACACGCATTCTGAAACTACAAATGTGGATCAGGCCCCTCTAAATCTGCAAATACCTAATATAGAGAAGTTCAGTTTTAGAACTGTACCCATCAGTGTCGTTAAACAACTTGATAATCTAAAAATGGAAAAACTAGTCTGGACTTGATCAAATCCCAGCAATGCTGTTGAAGCTCAGTGCGCCGGCAATTGCTAAACCTGTCACAACCCTAATTAACGAATCCTTGGTGTCTGGATACATACCCAAACTTTGGAAGACTGCAAGAGTAGTGCCTATCCATAAAAGTGGTGAGATAACCTTGGTTCTAATTATCACCCAATATCATTGCTCCCAGTATTGTCAAACATCTTAGAAAAGTGCGTCCATACGAAACTATGTGAGTATTACCAACAATCTAATTATCTGACCGCTGATCAATCAGGTTTTCGCCCGAACCACTCCACTACTACTGCCCTCCTAAAAGTTTGCAACGACATCCAAACTGGCATGGAACAAGGAGACCTAACTGGAGCTATTTTCCTTGATTTTGCAAAGGCCTTTGACACAGTAGACCACAACATACTACTGCTCAAACTAAAAAACTAAGGTATTGGTGATCGTCCGCTAACCTGGTTTCGATCATATGTATCGGATCGATCACAATATGTCTCCATTTCTGACAGCGACTCCCTCCCTATCCCAATCACGTGTGGTGTTCCCCAAGGTTCCATTCTTGGCCCCCTACTATTCACATTATTTATAAATGATCTGCCAAATGTCTGCAAATCCTCAACTTTACACATGTACGCAGACGACAATAATAATAATCTATGCAAACAAATCCGATCTGCCGCAGCTTGAGGCAGTGCTCCAAGGCCAGTTCACAGAGGTAGAAAAGAGGATCTCAAAAAACAAACTCTTTCTAAACACTGACAAAACTGTCACAATGATCTTTGGAATGGGACCTAAATTACGCAAACTAGAAAATTCCCATCTACGCATCAAAACAAAATCAAATGGCACGCTCTTTCAAATACTTGGGTATGTTCTTAGACCCCAATCTATCCTTTGGCCTCCACATAGAAAAACTTGCATCTAAACTTTATCCAAAACTAGGTGCCCTGTACAGAAACAAATCCTGTCTAAGCCCTACAGTAAAGGAAAAGATAGTACAGCAAATGCTGATGCCAATCATGGATTATGGGGACGTAGTATATGCACCTGCACAGCAAACTCACCTTATTAAACTTAATACATTGTATAACTCGTTCTGCCGCTTTGTGCTACAATGTAACTACAAGACCCACCATTGTGACATGCTAAAAGAACTAAACTGGCTGTCGCTGGAATCCAGACACACCCTTCATCTTTCCAGCCTTGTGTTTAAGAGCTTTTCTGGGAAGCTCCCACCCTACCTGAGCAGAATGCTCTCCCCGATCAATCAGATTGAGCTCGCATTCTATTGGCTGTTCCGATCAGCCAATAGAATGCAAGCTCAATCTGATTGGCTGATCGGATCAGCCAATCGGATTGAACTTGATTCTGATTGGCTGATTCCATCAGCCAATCAGAATTTTCTTACCTTAATTCCGATTGGCTGATAGAATCCTATCAGCCAATCGGAATTTGAGGGATGCCGTCTTGGATGACGTCCCTTAAAGGAACCGTCATTCTTCGGGAAGTCGTCGGTGAAGATGGATGTTCCGCGTCGGCGGGATGAACATGGATCCGGAAGAAAGAAGATTGAAGATGCCGCTTGGTAGAAGACTTCAGCCCGATCATGGACCTCTTCAGCTCCCGCTTGGATGAAGACTTCAGCCCGATCATGGACATCTTCAGCTCCCGCTTGGATGAAGACTTCAGTCGGATCATGGACATCTTCAGCCCCCCGCTTGGGCTTGGATCAAGACATCGGAGGAGCTCTTCTGGATCGATCGGTGAACCCGGCGTGGTGAAGACAAGGTAGGGAGATCTTCAGGGGCTTAGTGTTAGGTTTATTTAAGGGGGGTTTGGGTTAGATTAGGCGTATGTGGGTGGTGGGTTGTAATGTTGGGGGGGGGTATGTATGTTTTTTTTACAGGCAAAAGAGCTGATTTTTTTGGGGGTCTTTGTTATTTTATTAGGGGGCTTAGAGTAGGTGTAATTAGTTTAAAATTGTTGTAATATTTTTCTAATGTTTGTAAATATTTTTTTATTTTTTGTAACTTAGTTCTTTTTTATTTTTGTACTTTAGTTAGTTTATTTAATTGTATTTATTTGTAGGTATTGTATTTAATTAATTTATTGATAGTGTAGTGTTAGGTTTAATTGTAGATAATTGTAGGTATTTTATTTAATTAATTTATTGATAGTGTAGTGTTTGGTTTAATTGTAACTTAGGTTAGGATTTATTTTACAGGTAATTTTGTAATTATTTTAACTAGGTAACTATTAAATAGTTCTTAACTATTTAATAGCTATTGTACCTGGTTAAAATAAATACAAAGTTGCCTGTAAAATAAATATTAATCCTAAAATAGCTACAATATAATTATTATTTATATTGTAGCTATATTAGGGTTTATTTTACAGGTAAGTATTTAGCTTTAAATAGGAATAATTTATTTAATAAGTGTTGATTTATTTCGTTAGATAAAAATTATATTTAACTTAGGGGGGTGTTAGGGTTATAATTAGCTTTAGGGGTTAAAAAATGTATTAGAGTAGCGGTGAACTCCAGTCGGCAGATTAGGGGTTAATGCTTGAAGTTAGGTGTCGGCGATGTTAGAGAGGGCAGATTAGGGGTTAATACTATTTATTATAGGGTTATTGAGGCGGGAGTGAGGTGGTTTAGGGGTTAATAAATATTATGTAGGTGTCGGCGGTATTAGGGGCAGCAGATTAGGGGTACATAGGGATAACGTAGGTGGCTGCGGTGTACGGAGCGGCAGATTAGGGGTTAAAATTTTTTAATCGAGTGGCGGCGATGTGTGGGGGCCTCGGTTTAGGGGTACATAGGTAGTTTATGGGTGTTAGTGTACTTTAGAGCACAGTAGTTAAGAGCTTTATAAACCGGCGTTAGCCCAGAAAGCTCTTAACTACTGACTTTTTTCTGCGGCTGGAGTTTTGTCGTTAGATTTCTAACGCTCACTTCAGCCACGACTCTAAATACCGGCGTTAGAAAGATCCCATTGAAAAGATAGGATACGCAAATGGCGTAGGGGGATCTGCGGTATGGAAAAGTCGCGGCTGCAAAGTGAGCATTAGACCCTTTCCTGACTGACTCCAAATACCAGCGGGAGGTACAAACCAGCGTTAGGAGCCTCTAACGCTGGTTTTGACGGGTACCACCAAACTCTAAATCTAGGCCATGGTTATTTAACCTGCTCTCACCCATGGTAATCCTGAAAACCTGGCCTGTTGGGGAGACCTGATGACAGTTTTGAAAACCAGTGGAATTGAGCAATCAGTCTTTTTGTTCCTTTGCCAATCAAGGAACCAAATATTTACTTTCTCTTCACAGAAAACGGAATCTTTCAGATCTTCAGGAAAGCCCTTTACCAGTTGGTCAAGGCTAAACAGTAAAAAAAAAAAAAAAAAAAAAGCCTTCTTCTGCTTCAAAATCTTCAGAAAGATGTGGCCCCTGATCCAGATTTTCTGGTAGGGGGCAGATTATGCTTTTTTGGGGATGTTTGGTTTCAGTCTTTTTAAGGTCCTTTGGATTCTAAACATAGTATCCGTGGGGTACAGAATAGGCTTGAAATCAAGACCTCCCCAAGGAATATTTTCTTCTGTCTCTTTGCTTGGATTGTTCCAAAAAAAGATGCCACTATTGTAGATTAAAAACTCTAAACACATTTTTCAGGGTTCCTACTTTCAAGATGGAAACAATTCAGACTGTTCTGGTTCAGCAAGGACAATCTATGTCCATGATAGATCTGAGGGACACTTACCTTCATATTCCTATCCACAAAGACAATTACCAGATTCGGAATTTGCCTTTCAGGACAAACATTATCGGATTGTTACCCTTCCATTTGGTCTAGCTACAACTCCCAGAATCTTTAGTAAAGTACTGGTAACTCTCTTGTCTGTAATAAAGGCTTTAAGGTATTTTTATTGCTCCATACATGAGCGATATCTTGGTTCAGGCTCCATCATTACCTTTAGCTCTATCTTATACAAACAAATGTTTGTTGTTTCTTCGCAAGCATTGTTGGATGGGGCTCCAAAGAGTTATCTTTCTCCTCTAAACTGGGTCTCTTTCCTAGGAGACATTATCAGAATTTATTTACCAGAGTTAGTTAATGGTGCAAGTATTATTCAAAGATTCTCAAAGAATCCTCTTGGATTTCAAAGTGAGACAGTCTATGTCCTGGGGGATAAATCACCAACCATTTCTCTGGGGGCATCCTTCCTTCGCCTGACCTGGACAATAGTCTCTACAGGCGCAAGTCTCTTGTGGTTGGGGTACAATATGGGCATCCAGCAGAGCACAAGGTGTTTGGTCTCCCCAGGTGGCAAGATTACCAATAAATGTGCAATCTTCAGGGCCCTTTAGAGCTGGCCTCTCCTGAAAGAAGACTTTTCTGCATTTTCAATCAGTCCATGTCATAGCAATGGCCTTAATCGGTCGTCAAGGTGAAACTCACAGTTCCCTAGCGATTAAGGATGCTTCTCGAATTTTGACTTGGGCAGAGAACAATCTCTGTACAATTTCAGCATTTCATATTCCAGATGTAAACAGCTGGAAAGCAGACTATCTCAGTCGCCAATCCATTAATTTAGGGGAAAGGTCTCTACATCTGGATGTCTTTAATCAGATTCTAGATCAATGGAATCTACCAGAAATAGATATGATAGCTTCTCATTTAAACAACAAGCTTTCCATATATTTTGCAGGAGCCAGGGATTCACAAGCGGAGTGGATAGTCGCTCTATCAGCTCCCCGGTCATTTTATCTTGCGTACATATTTCCTCCAACTGTTCTGCTGCCAAGAGTGATAGCTTAGCTCGCATCAAACAAGAGCTATCATCAGTAATTCTGATTGCTCCAGTACCACTCGGAATTTCCTTACGGATCTGGAGCAGTTTTCTAGTTGTTCTACATGGTCTTTTCAACTAAGATACAACCTACTGTCTCAAGGTCCATTCTATCATCAAGATCTCAAATCTCTCAATTTAAAAGCTTGGAGATTGAAAACCTAAATTTAAAACAAAGATGGTTTTTCTGACGCTGGAGCAATCGGTTTAAACACAGGCTTGATTCTGATTAAAGCCTGACAAAATGCCTGAACATCTGGGACATCTGCCAGACGCTTGTGAAGCAAAATTGACAAAGTAAGAAATCTGTCCCTTCAAGGAACTTATCTTATGGTAAATTTTTCTAGTGACCGGCTTGCGAGCCTGAATCAGGGTATCAATGACCGGCTCAGAGAAACCCTGTTTAGATAAAATCAAGCGTTCAATCTCCAAGCAGTCAGCTGCAGAGAAGTTAGATTTGGATGTTGGAACGGACCTTGAATGAGAAGGTCCTTTCTCAATGGCAGTCTTCACGGTGGCAGAGACGACATGTCCACTAGATCTGCATACCAGGTCCTGCGTGGCCACGCAGGCGCTATTAAAATTACTGAAGCCCTCTCCTGTTTGATTCTGGCAATCACACGAGGAAGGAGAGGAACAGGTGGAAAAACATAAGCCAGGTTGAAACCTTATTTCAGGCCAGAAAGCCTGTTCCAAGAAAAATATATCACAAGATTTGAAAAGTTTTCTTTCCGGGTGTGAAAATCTAGGTTTTAGTTGGCATTCTTTTAGAAGTCCTATAATTCTTTTATTTTTCCAAGAGGGCTTAGATAAAGAGTTATCTCCCAGCACTTTATAGGGTAAAATCTCAAAACTTCCTGACATTCAGAGCTTTGTTCATGCCACAGTCAGGATAACATCAGTTATTAATCCAATTTCTCCTCTTTAGAACCTTCCTATTGTTCTAATACTTTTGCAGGTCATTTTAAGCCTTTTGTAGTTCCCTCTCTTTGTCTTAATCATCAGACTCAAAAGACTGGCTTTTACATAATTTAGATGTAGTGAGAGCCTCAAACTTCTATTTACATGCTACAAAGAGTTGTAAACAATCCTCTAATTTGTTGATTCAACTCTGACACAGACCAGAAGGCATCAGCTATTACTTTTGATTCACAAGGCTTACTTAGATGCGGAAAAGCCTCTGAAATGCATTACAGCCAGTTTGACTAGAACAGTTCCTCATCCTGAACTTTAAAATAAAATTATGTGTGTTTTGAACAAAATTGCAATGCAGCAATATGGTCTTTTTTACATACCTTTACTAAATTGTACCATACCATACGTGTTTTTTTTTTTTTTTTGCTTCCTCTAAAGTGACTTTTTGGTAGGAAAATCCTCCAGGCAGCAGTGTCTGGATATTGGGTACTTGCCTTTTCAAAATGTTTGTCCCGCCCAAATTATTTATAGACTTTACAACTTGCGTATTAGTTCCCAGAGTAATGGATTGTGGACTCTCATGGTGGTGAAAGTCCAAGAGCCCAGCCCAGTTTTATTAAATTACTTTTTTTTTTAAGGCAGCATTTCTTGTTTGCACCTTTTTCCCCTTCTTTGTCCTTTCCTACCTTTTGTCCTTCTCTTTATTTGCTACTAGTCCTAACGCCCGTATACACGGACCATTTTCTGCAGTGCAGCGGTCCCGCCTGGCCCCGGACCCCTCCTGCTCGCTCACACCCACCCTCTGTTGTCTGATCCTCAAGGC
Organism: Bombina bombina; assembly: GCF_027579735.1. NCBI lineage: Eukaryota > Metazoa > Chordata > Amphibia > Anura > Bombinatoridae > Bombina > Bombina bombina. The sequence continues at coordinate 426,521,303 of NC_069503.1, forward strand.
GATCACTGCTGATCCTTCCTTGCGGCCAGGTATGTTTGTCTCGCGCTGCAGTCTCTACTGCCCATGACTGCATCGGACAAACATACCTGACCTTTTATAATGTAGGCTATGTCAAACTAGCTTACCAGAGAGTTTTGGGAATCTTTGCCTTCTCTTAGTGGTTAGGAGTTTAATAAAGGATTCATTGATAATGGACTCACTACCATGAAATAAATTTATCAGGAAGAAAAAAAAATAGTTTTCCACTATTTTGATGATTGTGTAGTTGATGCGCTTAAATGATGGGCTGAATTGGGGGATTTGCATTTTGTATAATGAATTCTTGTTGTTGGTGTTGTTTTTTTTTTTTTTTTTTTTTTTATGAAATGTTGTCATAATGTTTGAGAAATTAACAGTTATTTACATAAACCCATAATATATTATACATCAGTTTGTTAAATGTAATGCTGTGGTGTTGGCAAACCCATACATGTTGATTATATGGCATGCTGATTACTTCTGCTATTTGAGAACTGAAAACGGCTGAAGTGTTTTATCAACCTGAGGTATCATATTATTCTGCAAATATCTATACATAAAATATACTATCCTGACTTCCAAAAATGTGTAACTGGGTTTGTGATGTTGGCAAACCCATACATGTTGATTATAAGGCATTCTGATTACTTCTGCTATTTGAGAGCTGAAAACGGCTGAAGTGTTTTATTAACCTGAGATATCATATTATTCTGCATATATCTATACATAAAATATACTATCCTGACTTCCAAAAATGTGTAACTGGCCTCTTCATTTTTTTGCTGCATCCTACATTTATCAGTTACCAAGATAGCTGAACTAGAATTAAAATTATACATTAATTTGTTTTAATAAATATTTTTTCTTCATATATGGAAAGAGTCCACAGCTGCATTCATAACTTTTGAGGCTTCAGAACCTGGCACCAGGAGGAGGCAAAGACACCCCAGCCAAAGGCTTAAATACCTCCCCCACTTCCTCCATCCCCCAGGCGTTCTTTGCCTTTTGTCCCAGGAGGTTGGCAGAGAAGTGTCAGACGTTTTCAATAGTCTCTTATGGAGGGTAGTACTCTTCGGCATGGGACTGGAGTTTTAAGTAGTCCTGTCAGCCTCTCAGTGAGAGCATGGGTGAAAGTTAGAGTCTGGAGATGCAGGGAGAGTCTTTCTGCAAAACCAGTTTGACTTATATTAACAGCTCCACAAGCAATCAGCGTTGACGAGTTTCGCTGCCTGCTTTTTTCTCTCAGGTCCATGGCAGAAGCGACGCTACTATCTGTCACACTTGAAGGGCCTTGTTCCTGTTCCACGGCGTAGATTCCTGTAAGATCGTTTAATTTTACTTTCATCATGAATGTATTGTAATTACAACTGTTTATCCGAGAGGGGCTACAAACTTTTGGGGATAACTTTAACATAGGATCTTAGTGAGGCTCCTTTTTTTATCTCGGAATCAAGGGTTAATATCTCCTGAGGGGGGGTTATTGAACAGGGGGGTTTATAATCATGTTTGTGATTCTGTCTGCTACTGTGTAGTGTTGCTTCAGCTTATGACTATTTTGGAACATAACGGCCTAGTCTAGTGACGCGGCCTTTATGGTCGGGCGCGCTTTTGCATGGACTGCACAGTTTACCTACATTTTGGCTTTTCATTTCCGCATTCTTGACCGTGTGGCGACAGTGAAATCCTGGTCCGCTGGTGTCTGGTTCCCTGGAGGTGGTGAGTGCCCCAGCCATTGTGGGTGTAAGGTGCCATTTAGATTAGATTTTCTTATTGGTCCATTATTTATTCAATATCCCAGTTATGGATGATTCTGATTTTGTGGAGACGGATGTCTCTGATTCAGACTCTATTTCTTGCGAACAATCTGAATTGGCCCGGATGATACATGCCCATCAGTTATGTTCTGAATGCCGTTTTAGAGTGCTCAGTTCCTCGGGATCGGGGAATCAGGTGCCCACTGAGCCATCCGCCTCTGGGGATTCTATTTCCCACAAGGCGAGTTCCCTACCATCAACTCTTACTATGCATGCAGGTAACCGAAATGCTACTTATCCTTCTATGGAGTGTGGCCTGTTCCCACCGGAGGTTACGACACAGTTCCTTATGGCCATATCTTTGGCGCTGGTGCATCTGCACCTCCCGGGAGTGTGCTTACGATATTGTCTGTGTTCCGTTAACCGGGGCTTGCCATGCGTGGGATTGCCTGGTCTAGTTCAGCCCTCCGGGGGAGCGACTGCCCCTGAGGCCTCGGGGTCAACCTTCGGGGCCGGTGTTCTCTTTTGTCCCGGCGGAGGTATGTTGCGTTTTGGCGTTGCTGGAGGATTCCAGTCTTAATGGGTCTGGGGATTCTCAGTCTTAATCTTCGACTGTTTTGCTTGCATAGACATAAGGGGATGAAGTAATCTTCTTATAGTCTTTGTTATTTGTGTATCCTTTTTCAGTTCTGAGCTTGGAAGTCTCGGACCCCTGTTGGGCTGGTCCTGCTGGTCTGTCCATTCTTCCTGGGCGATAACCTATGGGTTGCCTTTATCTTTTATTTTAATCCGGTGAGGATATTTATTTGGTCTAAAGCTCATGTTGTTGTGTGATGTTTCCTTTGGGAACTTTCTTCTCTGGAATTGATACTTGCGATTTTGTGGTTGCACTGTTTACTTTTACAAGAGTGAGGACGTACTAGTCCTATGTTCTGTCTGACTGTTCTTTATACCTCCATCTCGGGGAAGACTCTATGTGGCCTTGACAGTGCTGGGGCCTCTGGGTTCAAGTTGGTCCTGACTGGGTATAAATCCTTCTGTCTTTGAGGCCTAGTTCAGACACGTGGCACCTTTTTATGTCCGGCTGGTCCGGCGATGGCACCTAGTGATCACAATATGATTTGTGTTGTTTACTTGTTATTTCACAAGCTTCAACTAGCATCCTGAGAGGACTTGATGGTCTGTGGTTGCTTAGGGGCATGGGGGATTGGTTCATTCCTCATTCGCTTCTCAAGCTAGTGGGCCGGGACTCCGTTGAGATCTGCAGCAACATGCTCAGTCGTTCTGATTTTTTCGGGATCTAGAGTGTTCCTTCCCATTATGGGTTGGGGGCTTGGAGGATTTAGGTCCTTCATACTGTCGTTCTTACGGTTTTTCCTTTCATGGTCTCTTTGGAAGTGTCCTTTTAGGACTTGTTCCTTTTAGAGGTTCTCTTCTTTGGGTTGAGACTTTCTGGACTTCGTCCGGTTTTTCTGGTGGCTTTGGCCACTTATTTAGGAAGTGAAGGCCGTTATGCTCTGTCTTCCTTCGGGAGTTAGTCGTCTCCATATCAGGGGCGATAGAAGGTGTTGTCTCTTTTTTAAAGCTTTCTGCTTAGGGGATGTTTTTCTGCATTCTTCTCCCTTGGGTGTGATCCTCTGGAACGTTAATCTGAAAGGATTATGGAGACTAGCTTTTCTTTTCTACTCTCTCTTCGGGTGACTCTGTTCTTGTTATCATTGTGTTGCCCTTGGGGCCTTTGGGCTCTAGAGAAATTTGTCGCGGCCTAGCACCTTGTTGGGAGGGTGTTGACCTCCTGCCAAGGGTGTTCTCTTCCCTTTGGACTGGGAATTATGAGTGAGTCCTGTCCCGGTTTTTGCTCCCAAATAAAAATCACGTTTAATATATCATCCTTTTTACCAATATAACAGTAATGTCTCTGCTCGAGCGAGAGAGTATGATTCATTTCATCTACCCATTGAGTGAATGTTGGTGGTTGTTGTTGCTTCCATAGTCTGGGGATGAACTGCTTGGCCCCTGATATCATTAGCTGCAGCAACTTTGTGCGATAAGCGCATCCAACCTGTGGAATATGATTAAGGAGTGTAATTGCAGGCGTGAGGGAGAAATCGGAAGCTAAAATGTTTTTAATACAATGCGCTATTAGGGACCAGTAAGATTGTAACTTTGGGCATGACCACCATATACGTGAACGAGTACCTATTGCACCACAACGTCTCCAGCAGCTAGAGTTCGCCTCTGAGAAGATTTTGTGTATTCTTTGAGGAGTGAGGTACAAACGTGCAAGAATTTTATGGTTTAGTTCTGCTAAAGTTATTGATACAGATGAGGAATGAGTCATTTTAAATCCTCTTTTCCAGGCCTCCTCTGTATATTGTTCCTGAAGATCTAGTTCCCATTTAGAGAGATATGATGGTTTTGTTCCTGGGAATGACCCTCTAAGGATCTTATATGATATGGAAAGGTGTGCCCTCTGGATATCAGAGTTTAAATATATATTCTCAAATGGTCTGAGGGGACGAATAATGTCTTGTCTGTGTGGACTATCAAGTATAGCTTGTCGGATTTGGAAATATGAGAACCAACTTTGGAATGGTGATCCCAGTGAGTCTTGTAGAGTTAATCTTTCTTTAACTTGGGTTTGGTCCATTAGAAGGAATAAGGGCAAATTTCTATATAGCGTGTTATCTATGTCTGTTTTGAAAAAGGTTTGGTTAAAAACGAGATGATGACCTAACAATGGAGTTAGTGGTGATACTGTTGTAGTAATGTTATTGGGATATTTGATTAGGGTATCCCATACATCCAGTGTAGCCCTAATTAACTTGTTATCTTTAAGTTGTGGTGGCCTCATTGACCTAGGGATCCAACAGACATCCCTCAGAGGGTGGTAAAGATTTGCCAAATTAGATTCCATTTGGACCCATAGCTTTGATAGTGAATTATGATTCCAATCAATGATGCGTGCAAGGTGTGCTGCTTTATGATAGTGTATGAGGTTAGGCATATTTAAGCCTCCATCCTCTTTGCATAGGTAAAGAGTGTTACGCATAACTCTCTGTTGAGTCGTTAAATAATGGTGCGACAAGGAGATTGGTAGTTTCTGGAATCTATATAGGTATTTGGGGACAATCATCATTTTAATTGTATTAATGTGTCCTAACCAGGATAAGTGGTTTAGTTTATGCCAACCTTCTAACAGGTTGAGTACATCAAATTGAAGTTTTATGTAATTATTTTGGTAGAGATCCCTGGGATTTCCGGATATATTTAATCCTAGATATCTAATAGATGTAGCAATCGGAAATCAGTTCTGAGCTACCTTTTTGCGAGTGCTGTTGCACTGTGTTAGGGGAAGATCCTCTCTCTGTTTCAGACTCCCGGCCTTATCCTGTGGTTTCTGTATTTCTGGGGTCTGGACGTTGCCTCCCCTTCTTTCTATGAGACTGGTTTGGTCTCTGTTAGCCTGATCCGGTTTCTCTGTTTTTGTGCAAACCGAGGGTTGCAAGTTCGATCCCCGGCGAGGTCTACTCAGCCTTTCTTCCTTTCGAGGTTGATAAAATGAGCAGCGCCTTGAGTCCCTTAAGGGGGATTAGCCACGCTTTAAAAGTACAATCATGTTTTCTCCATGTCTTTTCTTCTTTGTGGAAGAATACGGTAGTTTTTCCCTTTCTTTAGTAAGGGGTGTGTTGTTTGGAGACTGCTGAGCGACGGTGTCTTTTGGAGGCTGTTGACTCAGTCAAGTCTAGTTCCTGTGGTCTCTACCAAGGCTTGTGGACTATTTGCGGGTCAGTGTCCTTGGGCCTTTTCCTTTTTTTTTCAAGGTTGTTCTCGGCTTCGGACGAAGCAGGATTTTGTTGGGTAGGGGTTTTCAGGCCTGGTTCCCTCAGAATGGGCCGCCTCTTGTACCCTCCCGTTTTTGCATTCAGTGTCCTCTTTAGCTTGGGTATTGTTTTCCCAAAAGTAATGAATGCAGCTGTAGACTCTATCCATTTATGAAGAAAAACTTAAATTATGCTTACCTGATAATTTTATTTTCTTCAGATGGAAAGAGTCCACAGCTCCCCGCCCGTATTTGTTCTGTGGGGCGTCTGTTATTTTTGTTCTTCTGGCACCTTTTCACCCTGATATTTCTTCTACTGTTCCTTGTTCCCTCGGCAGAATGACTGGGGGATGAGGGAAGTGGGGCAGGTATTTAAGCCTTTGGTTGGGGTGTCTTTGCCTCTTCCTGGTGGCCATGTTCTGAATTCCCAAAAGTAATGAATGCAGCTGTGGACTCTTTCCATCTGAAGAAAAGAAAATTATCAGGTGGTTGGGGTGTCTTTGCCTCTTCCTGGTGGCCATGTTCTGAATTCCCAAAAGTAATGAATGCAGCTGTGGACTCTTTCCATCTGAAGAAAAGAAAATTATCAGGTAAGCATAATTTAAGTTTTTTTTTTTTTAAATATATTTTTTTACAGGAGAAGCAGACATCTCAGATGTGGCAGTCATTGTCTTTAGAGTCTTTTTTGGTTAAAGTCTTCATTGGTTTCTGTAACAGCTATACTTAGAAAGTGATGTTTTTTTCCCCCTTTCTTTAAAGTCTATTCCTAATTAAACTTTCATGATTCAGATTAGGCTGCAATTTTAAACAACTTTCCAATTTACTTTTACCATCAAATTTGCTTTGTTCTCTTGGTATTCTTTGTTGAAAGCTAAACCTAGGTAGGCTCATATGCTAATTTCTAAGCCTTTGGAGGCCACCTCTTTTCTCATTGCATTTAGAAAAGACAGTTTTCCACAACTAGACAGCACTAGTTTATGTGCCATATAGGTAACGTGCTCACTCCCGTGGAGTTATTTATGAGTCAGCACTGATTGACCAAAATGCAAGTCTGTCAAAAGAACTAAAATAAGGGGGCAGTCTGCAGAGGTTTAGATACAAGTTAATCATAGCGGTAAAAAGTATATTAAAGTATATAACTCTGTTGGTTATGAAAAACTCTGGAATGAGTAATAAAGGGATTATCTATCTCTTTAAACAATATTTTTGGAGTAGACTGTAACTTTAACACAGTAGCTCATTGTGAATTTAAAAAAAGTCCCCATTTTAAAAATTGGTAGGTAAAATAATTAGTTGCTTTGCATACTATACTATATAAACTAAGTATTCAGATAAATAAGGAGACCTAATATCCCACAGTTAAGGAGTCTGCATAAAAGTAAAACAAATTAGATTTATATTCATATAGAGCGTGCAATTTTAAACAACTTTCAAATTTACTTCTAATCTAATTTACTTTGTTCTTTTGGTATCTTTTGTTGAACAACATACCTAGGTAGGCTCAGGAGCTGAGAGCTAGCTGTTGATTGGTGACTGCATATATATGCCTCTTTTCATTGGCTTACCGATGTGTTCAGCTAGCTCCCAGTAGTATTGCCCATTTAATAAAGGATACCAAAAGAATGAAGCAAAATTGATAATAGAAGTAAATTGGAAATTGTTTAAAATTGTTTGCTCTATCTGAATTGTGAAATAAATCACTTATCATACATTTATTTCAGTATTCACATGTAGAGCTGTTCAAGAGAGTTTTAGAAACTGCACAGAATAGCAGTCCCTGAAAACCCAGCAGCTTTTTTGTTTATTATACCCTTTAAAAACCTCAATGTATTTTATTTTGACTGCATAAAAAAACAAAATGTTTCTTTCATAATATTCAAATAAAGAATACAATTTTAAACAACTTTCCAAATTACGTCTATTACTGAATTTGCTTTGTTTTCTTTGTATCCTTTGTTGAAGAAGCAGCAATGCACTACTCCGAGCTAAATAAACATCAGGTGAGCCAATAACATTAGGTATACTTTTGCAGCCACCAATCAACAGCTCCTGAGCCTACGTAGTTATACTTCTCAACAAAGAATACCAATAGAACAAAAGAAATTAGATTATAAAAGTAAATGGGAAAGCACATGCTCTTTCTGAAAATAAAAAAATGTGGGTTTCATGCCCCTTTAAAATTCCAAGTGCTAAAATAACTGACACATTTTTAACTCATTTCCAATCAGATCTATAATGTTTTATCTGAAAGATTGTTTTAATTTTATATATATATATATATATATATATATATATATATATATATATATATGTTATGCACACACACACATTTAAATAATGCTACAAGCAGATTATTTACTTTGGAATAATTTGGCGTAAAAAACTAATAAAGCTGAGATCTGTGTTAGAAACAGCATTTTTACACTATCACACCGCATCCTAATTATTTCCATTTGTAGCTTCAATATATCATCAACCACATTAACTGTAAAATGGGTGTGAAAAAAACAAAGTCCTTATCAAACTTTTTAAATTGTGAAACATTCTTTTGAAATGTTATATGTCGTGCCTGTACTTTTTGCAATAATCGTGTTGTAGCACCTTGGGTGCGATTGCATATACGGCGCAGGCTTCACCGGAAGAGCTGCAACCCGTGCCGCCTGTAATTTCACCTCGCACATCGGACTATTACATATACGGCGCCGGCAGTTCATAAAGTGCCATAAGTCGGATAAACTAGCGATGTCCAGAAATGAGCCTAAATACAAATTTCTGGAGTCGCCAGTGATTTACGGCACTTTAGAAACTGCCGGCGCCTAAGAAAAGTAAAGAAAATAACAAATCTCCTGTAAAAGTCTAACACGCCTTTCCAAAAATAAGCCCGACACGTAAAAACCCCTATATCCGCAATCCCCCCTCTCGCTACTAATAATAAATGTATTTATCCCTAGACCGACAACCCCCCACAACACAATAAGCCTAATTAAACTATTAACCCCTATATCCGCCATCAAACCCACACCGCAAGTAATAACTAAATTATTAACCCCTAAATCCGCTAACCCCAACATCGCAAACTACCTATTAAAACTATTAACCCCTAATCCGCAATTAACACACAACGCAATAAACCTATTAAAGTATTAACCCCTAAACCGCCAAAGCCCACAACGCAATAAAACTAACCACTAACCTTACCCCCCTAAATGAACCCAAATTACCTAATTTACAAAATACTAAAGTTACTATTAAATTAAAAAAAAAACTAACACTACTTTAAAAATACAAATAAACGAAGTATAAATTAAAAGGGACAGTCTAATCAAAATTCTGGAGTAGAATAAATAAATCAGCCAATAGGATGAGAGCTACTGAAATTCTATTGACTGATTTGAATAGCCAATAAAATTTCTGTAGCTCTCATCCTATTGGCTGATTTGAATTTGAAGAATCAAATCAGCCAATAGGAATTCAAGGGACGCCATTTTTAATCGCGTCCCTTGAATTCTCTATCCAGTGTGCGGCGAAGATCGTACGAAGAGGATCCTCCACGCTCCATGGCTCCGCGGTCCCCGGTCTTCAGCTCCGCTTTGCGAAGGATGTTCCAGGAAGAAGAAAGAGGTCCCCGCTTGGAAGAAGACTTCACCGCCTGGAACAGGACCTTCACCGCCTGGAACAGGACCTTCTCCGCCGGACTTCAGGAATGGTGAGTAGCAACCTGGGGCTTAGCCTTAAGGTTTTTTTAATTTTTTTTTTAATTTTTTTAATTTTATTTAGATAGGGTGGGCAGTAAAAGAGCTGAATGCCCTTTTAAGGGCAATGCCCAACAAATGCACTTTTCAGGGCAATGGGTAGTTTAGGGTTTTTAGTGTTAGGTTATTTTATTTGGGGGGGTTTGGTGGGTGGGGGGGGTTTACTGTTAGGGGGGCTTTGTGTTTTTTCTTGTAAAAGAGCTGATTATCTTGGGGCAATGCCCTGCAAAAAGCCCTTTTAAGGGCTACTGGTAGTTTATTAGAGTAGTGGGTGTTTTTATTTGGGGGGGGGGCTTTTTTATTTTCATAGGGATTAGGTATAATTTTTGTAAAATTTGGTTATTTTCTTTTTTATTTTCTGTAGTTGTAGCTTAAAGGGACAGTCTACTCCAGAATTTTGATTAGACTGTCCCTTTAATTTATACTTAGTTTATTTTTATTTTTGTAAGTAGTGTTAGGTTTTTTGAATTTAATAGTAACTTTAGTATTTTGTAAATTAGGTAATTTGGGTTCATTTAGGGGGGTTAGGTTAGGGGCTAGGTTTATTGCATTGTGGACTTTGGCGGTTTAGGGGTTAATACTTTAATAGGTTTATTGCCTTGTGGGCTTTGGCGATTTAGGGTTAATGGTTTTTAATGCGTTTATTGCGTTGTGGGTTAAAAGGACACTGTACCCAAAAATTTTCTTTCATGATTCAGATAGAGCATGCAATTTTAAGCAACTTTCTAATTTACGCCTATTATCAAATCTTCTTTATTCTCTTGGTATCTTTATTTGAAATGCAAGAATGTAAGTTTAGATGCCGGCCCATTTTTGGTGAACAACCTAGGTTGTCCTTGCTGATTGGTGGATAAATTCATCCACCAATCAAAAACTGCTGTCCAGAGTTCTGAACCAAGAAAAAAGCTTAGATGCCTTCTTGTTCATATAAAGATGGCAAGAGAACAAAGAAAAATTGATAATAGGAGTAAATTAGAAAGTTGCTTAAAATTGCATGCTCTGTCTGAATCACAAAAGAAAATTTTTGGGTACAGTGTCCCTTTAAGGGCGGATTAGGGGTTAATAGTTGTAATGGGTTTATAGCGTTGTGGGTTAGTGGCTTAATAGTTTTAATAGGTAGTTTGCAATGTGGTTGACGGATTTAGGGGTTAATAATTTAGTTATTACTTGCGGTGTGGGTTTGATGGCGGATATAGGGGTTAATGCACTTTATTAGTTATTGCGGTGGGGGATTGCGGTTGACAGGTAGATAGACATTGCGCATGCGTTAGGTGTAAGTTTATTTTTGCAGGCATTTTCGGGAGTTACGGTGCTCCCATACTCGCAATGCCTGCTACGGCTGCCTTTTATGGCAAGGTAAAAATGGAGCAAGATTTCTCCATTTTCGCCACGTAAGTCCTTGTGCTGGATATTGGATACCGATTCGCGACGCGGTCCCAGGTTAGCTTATGGGAGTAAAAATTGTGGGTGACGGGTGAAATATATGTGCTGCATTTATATGCGGCGCTGTATATAGGATACCAAACACGCGCAAAAACTGGAATTGCAGGCTTTTGCAGGCGACACGGCATATGTAATGGGGCCCCATGTTTCTAAACCTGTGTTCATGTACCCTTGGGGGTACTTGGAGCATTGTCAAGGAATATAACGGTACTCTCCCTTTCCTTATGGTTTGCACTCCTGCTGCTAAGCTAAACATTTAGGGCCAGCTTACGAGTGGTGCACTATCACTTGTGCACAAGCTATAAGGGGTTTATTGTGGCTGTTTGCGCGTGTCAGGTTTTCCGCTTGTATTAAAAGTTGAAAAGTAAAGCGATCTCTTGAGCGCAATTGAAGTTAACGCACGTTGGGATAGCGCATCCTCAGAGATCTGGTTAACTGTTTCACAGAACAAGAATGTGTCCACAAAACACATCAAAAATACATTACGGTTACACTCATAATTACATAACAATACAATACAATAGCAGGTTAGATTGTATTTCCCTGCTGGGTCTGATCATCTACTCACTCAATGTAACAAACTTACATGTAGTGCAATACTTTGAACCTTGACAGTTATTGACATTTGGGGTCTGTTGAGAAATGCTGATAAAAAGTTATTGGTAAAGTGTCTATCAGAGGGAAATGTGTAATGTGCCAGATATAGAGCCACAGTGAAATATCTCAAGTGAAATATGCCATGGTGAAATGTGCCAGAAAAAGTAATCTATACCCATGTACGCCACAATGAAAGGAGTCTGGTAAGATGAGAATATGGTTCAAAGATATGAATATTGCTTTTAGAATTAATGCAAGGATTCACAAAACAGTATCTAGTCTATACTAGACTTTAAAAAAATACTCCCCTTTTATGCCACCCACACTGAACTATCTCTGCTGCCACCCATGTAAAATGAAAAAGTTTATTTTGTGGATATCACATTTAAATACTTATATCAGATTTCTGGTGAGGCCCCTTTCAGAGCGGGCCAAGACAGTGAACTTTTTATGGCAGGTTATAAAAACTCTGAAACCTTGGCTGAAATGATAGGTAATCTTATAACTTTTGTGATGTATATCCAGTATATATACACAGATAGGCAATACCCCAGTCTTATCATGAGGATTATTTTGATACCAAATATGACATATCTATCTATCTATCTATCTATCTATCAATCAATCATATTTGGTCACCCAGTCACATAAATGTGATAAAAATATGTCATAAGATATACCAGGGTATCTTCTCTGATTGACCTCGGCTATTGCTGGGTAGAGGACACTGGTTTTTATCATTTATCTTGTGCTGACACCTTTACTGACATGATGCATCAATATTCTGGATATATGCAATAACATTTGGTAAAGCGGAACTTTAGTAGTTATTTAGATCTGTTTTTTAAGAAACACACAGGGACACACAACCTCTGGAGAAACAAAATATTCATAAGGTCTATATCAAAGGGAAACCCCCCTTGATGTGATAACCCCATTCCCAGTCAAATTGCCTATACTGGTTTTGTCATCATGATGCCCTCCATTTAAAAATGATACACAATTTGCTTGGCCCAGTTGTTTTAAGATATTGAAAGGACCCTCCCACGCAGCCTGTTGCTTGTTCTGTCTCATGGGTGTTGGTACCAGAACACTCTGCCCCATCTCATACTCTTCAGTTCTTTGTCAGTAGAATTTTGTAACTGCTTTTGTATGAATATGACATTGGCAGCATGAGTTTTGTATATACCTCCACCAATAAGTCTTGTATTTTGTCCCTAAAATATACATCATACCCTGTTACAGTTGTATCTGTGATGCCCAGTTTAGTGTGCTGGTTGCTGGTGATTATTTAACCAGGAATCTTGCTTCTCCACCTGAATAGAATCCCTCTACCCCTGCTCCTTGTTATGGTTGGTAGGGGGAGGCCTAGCTGCACTGCCCATTTTCTCCACGGTGGGCCTACCTGCTGGGCCTGCTGGGAACTCTCACTCTGCACTAATGTCAGTGTAGGTGCTAAATGTGACTGTGATGCTGTGTTAATATACTTCTCTGTATTTCTCCCCTTTGGATCTTCAGTTTGAGTTAGTCCCTATCCTCTAGTCTGTGCAGTCTTCTTATAGGTCACTGCTGAGGTTACGGGGGTCTCTGTCACTCACAACCTTTCACCCTCCTCTCCTACACACTCTGGATTCTGGGACACTGCAACTTCTGGCACATAGAGGCCTGCACTCTCCCTTTCTCACAGCCAGTCTGCCACCTAACATCCTCACTCAGGTTTTGTTATTCTTCTGGCTCTGGTTCAGACAGGCACATATCTTCCTTCTGCCATTTCTCCCAGTTATCCTGTCTCTTAACACCTTCTATTGAGGACTCCACTTCTGACACAGACTGGCTCACACCATCATGTTGCCCATTCTCCCAGTCGTTCTCTTCCCTTATATTTTCTCTCTTTTCTACAGACCCCACAGGTTCAACCACAGGCAGACACATACCATCTATCTTCCTCTCCTCCCAGTCAGCCACTCTCTTTACATTTCCACTTTGTTCTACAGACCCCACTGGTTCTGGTTCCAACTGATACTGTCATTTGGTCTTCTCTCCCACTTCTACATCTCAGTACAGTCACCCCCACTTCAGGTACAGCACTTTGCACCCATGAACTCTGTCCTCCCTTGTGGTCAGCATGTCTCTGAGCTTGTTTACACAGAGCCCTTTGCACATCGGGGCCCATATATAATGTCACTAGGACACAGATATCATTGTCGGGCACATGTAGTGAAAACAGCCTGCCCAGATCAGTATCTAGTAATTCATCGTTCGGAATATTGTCAGATACTCCCACATTTCTCACATATCTCCCTGCTCCCAATCAAGATATACATGTGCTATAGGCACTGCAAGTTGCACTCCCCAAGTCCCTTAATTGCTACAGTCCTGTCAGGGTTAATATCGCTAGAGCTCACCAGCCCTGGATGCACAAAATTCACCTTTGCCCCAGAGTCCCAGTGTAACATTGTGTCCCATAGTGACATGTTGTAGATTCTCATTGTTGTTTGCATCTGACCTGGTGACAAACACAGAAGCTGATAATTCTGAGCGATGACTTTCTCCAGCTGATTGTGCCAATTTCATTTTCTCTGGGCATGTAGAGCTTATGTGCCCCACTTTATTGCACTTAAAAGACCTGTGGTTATACCCTGCCCAGGTGCAGGACTCACCCCTCCCTTCCCACAGGGAACAGACACATTAGATAAGGGTACAGCTGGCTTTGTGAAGGGGGGGGGGGGGGCATAAAGCAGTTTCATTACAGCTGGATGCCCTCTTAGCCTGAGCTTTTCTTGTATTTACTGGTGATCTGTTAGCTGTATAGAAATCTGCCAGCTCACCTGCTTTCAATGCTGTTTTGGGTTTGTGCTCCAGCACCCACTCCCACACTTCTGCTTGGCACAGCTGCGTAAACTATTCCTTATCAATTAGATCCTCCAGGTGCTTTGTGATGGTATTCTTTAGTCCTCTGACCCACTGCCGAAATGCTGTGTTCAAGTTTCCTACAACTGCAGTGTAGCTTTCTTAAGTACCCCTCTGCATGGCCCTGAATATTCTCCTATAATCCTCAATAGTGAGATTGTACCTTCTCTGCAGTGCAGCCTTAATTGATTCCTAATCCTGATTAGACTCTGGAGGCAGTTCTGCAAGAGCCTCCAGTGCAGAGCCTTTCAGACAAGGGGTGAGATACTTTGCCCACTCTTCCCTTGGCAGCTGGTAATGCCTGCAAGTCTTTTCAAAGCTGCACAGGAATATATCCAGATCTCCATCTTTATCTACAATATGGAAATTTTCTGCACGTGGTACAGAGGAGTCTTTAGATTCACTAATAATAGGAGAGGAAGTTGCTCTCTCCAGTCCCACTCGTGCCAGCTCTATCATCTGATGATCTTTTTCAGCTTGACTCTCTGCTGCAGCAGCTTGTCCCTCTATTGGTAGTGTCTCCCTCTCAGCTTGGTGTTCATCTGCAGCAGCCAGGTTTTCTTGGTACTTAAGAATTAACTTTATTCTTAGGTTTGGGTCTGCTGATCCTATATGCTCCCCACAGCTGCAGATATGTGCCCTGACACTGCTTCCTCACTTGTGCTGCTTTTGGATCCACTCTGCTCGGCCTCATGGGTAACATAATCCTTCAGAGCTAGTACCAGGCTATCCTTAGTTTTCCCCAGGATGATATTCTTCTTTCCTGGCACAAAAGTTTAAGAGTTTCCTTGAACTTCTGCGGAATTGCTCCATAATAAACAAATCAAATATAGAGAAGAAAAACAGAGAATAGAAAAGGGACTGTTTGCAATATGTCACTATATAATGCACTTTGGAAAATTGTGACATTCACAATTTTTTTTTTAACTACTAGGAATTTCACACAGGCAGATTTACAAAGCACTAAAATTTAGCAACAAAAATATCCTCACCGCTAGCCACCAATTTGTGATTTACATGGTTAACCAACCCTGCACCAGAAAGGGTTAAAAGACCCTTTCTACCAGAACCAGAGCAAGTAACGGAAGAGGAACAAACTGCTCCGGGTGTATGGACTATTATTCAATGCTAGTTTTTGACTGTTATGAAGTGCAATGGAATATTCGGTTTTTGAGTTGTATTAAAGTCACCTTGATTTGAAGATGCACTTTCTTCCTTTTTGTTTTGCTTAGAGAAAGTATTTTTACCTGTGGAAAGAAAACATATGGGTGCTTATAAAGCTGCACTCCTAACTACTGTGCTTTGAAGTGGAACTATAGGTGTGACCATATTGCATAAAATTGATTAAATTACAATTTAGATGGAATGTGTACCTGATACTGAAAGGTTGGTGGCTGTATGTTTGCACATTTTAGTACATTTGTTACTGCTTTGTACTATCGTAAACGGTCACTGTTCACACAATTGGGATACACAAGTCTTGTGTTCCATGTTACATTGATGGCACAATTTTTATTTTTTTGAAGTATCGTATTAATATGTACTTGTAGCAGTGCTTTGTCAACTTCTAAGTGTGTGAAATTAAAATCCCAAAATACAGTTTAGCAAAAATTAAGCTAAAGAAAAACAAATATTAGATGAAAGAAAAAACATAAATTATGCTTACCTGGTAATTTCATTTCCATCTGTATGGGAAGAGTCCACAGCTGCATTCCTTACTTGTGGGAAATACTTAACCTGGCCACCAGGAGGAGGCAAAGACACCCAAGCCAAAGGCTTAAATACCTCCCCCACTTCCTCATAACCCCAGTCATTCTGCCGAGGGAACAAAGAACAGTAGGAGAAATATCAGAGTGAAAAAGGTGCCAGAAGAAAAAAATTCAAATTTAGGGCCGCCCATCGGAGAACACGGGCGGAGCTGTGGACTCTTCCCATAAAGATGAAAATGAAATTATCAGCATAATTTATGTTTTCCATCTTAATATGGGAAGAGTCCACAGCTGCATTCCTTACTTGTGGGAAACATATACCCAAGCTCTAGAGTACACAGAATGCTAACGGGAGGGAAAAAAGAGAGGTGGACCCTAATCTGAGTGCACCACAGCCTGCAAAACATTTCTCCTGAAGGCTGCTTCAGCAGAAGCAAAACATCAAACTTGTAAAATTTTGGAAAAAGTATGTAAGGAGAACCAGATAGCCGCCTTACAAATCTGATCCATAGAGGCCTCATTTTTGAAGGCCCAAGAGGAAACCACTGCTCTCGTAGAATGAGCCGTAATCCTCAGAGGAGGCTTATGTCCCGCCGTTTCTATGCTAAACGGATGACACTCCTCAGACAAAAAAGATAAGGAAGTTGAAGAGGCCCTCCGACCCCTATGCTTCCCGGAAAAGAGAACAAACAGAGAAAGAGGTTTGTCTAAATTCCCTCGTGGCCCGAAGATAGAACTTCAAGGCACAAACTACATCCAGAAATACGTTGTAAACGTTCCTTCGACGAAGAAGGATTAGGACATAAGAAAGGAACCACAATCTCTTGATTGATGTTGCGAATTGACACAATATTATAGAAGAAACCTAACTTGGTTCGTAGAACAGCCTGATCGGCATGAAAAGCCAGATAAGGAGGGATGCATTGCAAGGCAGCAATCGCAGATACTCTGCGTGCAGAAGCAATAGCCAATAGAAAAGGAACCTTCCAAGACAACAATTTAATGTTTGCTTCATGCATAGGCTCCAACGGAGCCTGTTGCAAAACCTTAAGGACAAGATTTAAACTCCAAGGAGGAGCCTTAGATCTAAACACAGGTCTGATCCCAGCAGAGCTTTAACAAATGGCTGCACATCTAGAAGCTCTGCAAACCTCTTGTGCAGTAACACAGACAGGGCTGAAAACTGTCTCATCAGGGGACTTTGTAGAAAAGCCCTTCTCCAGTTCATCCTGGAGAACAGAATAAGTAGGTCATCCACACCTTATGATAGATGCGACAAGTAACCAGCTTACGAGCTTGAATGAGAGTAAAAATAACTCTCAGAAAACCCTCTCTTGGCTAGGACTAAGCGTTCAATCTCCACGCAGTCAGCCTCAGAGAATCTAGACATTGATGAACAAAGATACCTTGGTCAGCAGATCCCTGCGACAAGGTAACTTCCACGGAGGAGATGACATCCCCACTAGATCCGCGAACCATATCCTTCACAGCCAAGACAGAGCAGTCAGTATCACTGACGCCTACTTGACTCGAGCCACCACACTAGGTAGTAGTGGTAACGGTCGGAAAGGATAAATCAGATTGAACCTCCAAGGCACCGCTAATGCATCTGTTAGCTCCGCCTGAGGATCCCTGTACCTCGACCCCTATCTGGGTAGCTTGGTATTGAGATGTTATAAGATCTTCCTCTTGCAAATCTCTGCAGACACTCGGGATGGAGAGACCATTCTCCCGGATGGAAGGATTGTCTGCTGAGAAAATTCGCTTCCCAGTTTTCCACACCACGAATGTGGATCCCTGTACTGCGAACAAATGTGGGTTTCCCCTACACAAGAATCTGAGATACTTCCCTCAACACTAGGGAGCTTCTTGTTCCCCCCTGATGTTGATGTAAGCTACTGAGGATATATTGCTTGATTGGAATCTGATTAATTGGGATGAACCCAGCAGAGGCCAAGCCTTCAGAGCATTGTAAATTTGCCCGAAGATCCAAAATGAGATCAGAAGGGAGCTTTACCTCCTGAGACCAGAGGCCCTGTGCCTTCCTGGCACCCCAAACAGCTCTCCATCCTGACAGACTCGCAACCATAGTCACAATCACTGAGGATGGTCTTGAGACAGACGTCCCTCAGGACAAGTGATCCGGACAAAACCACCAAGCGAACGATTCTCCCGATTGGTTGTCCATAGAAATAGGTTGAGACAGATCTGAATGATCGCCGTTCCACTAGTTCAGCATGCGCAGTTGCAACAGTCTGAGGTGAAACCTGGCAAAGGAAATGATGTTTAAGCTGGACATCATGAGACTAATCACCTCCATACACTGAGCCACAGATGGCCTTAAGAAGATCTGGAGAGCAAGACATGTTGAAGCTAGCTTACAACATCTCTGGTCTGTTAGAAATATTCTCATGTCTATGGAGACTATTATAGTACCCGAGAATTCTACCCTGGTACTTGATACAAGAGAACTCTCTCTAGATTATCTGCCATCCATGGGATTGAAGAAGACAGAGGAGATATTCCGAATGGCCCAATCTTCAAAAAAATGTCTTAAGCTAGACCAAATGGAAGTGCAATAAAGTGCTGGTCCAGGAAGGCAAACCTTTGGAACTGGAAGTGGTCCTTGAGGTTTGGTACATGAAGGGAGCATCCTTCAGA
This sequence comes from Bombina bombina, assembly GCF_027579735.1. Taxonomy (NCBI): domain Eukaryota; kingdom Metazoa; phylum Chordata; class Amphibia; order Anura; family Bombinatoridae; genus Bombina; species Bombina bombina. The sequence continues at coordinate 426,539,970 of NC_069503.1, forward strand.
GCTATCATGGTCATGAACTACCCCTCTCAAACGAGGGGAAAAGTGGACCTTATTGTCTCCATCTTAAACAAGGGGACATTTAAAAACCTACTTAAGCACTATAGGTCCAGAATCAGACGGAAAGTTCCCTCCTTCTTAGGGACCACGAAAGGCTTGAATAGTATCTCAAACCTCTCACTGCGATAGGCACCGGGACAATAACTCCTAGAGGACAGATCCAGTACACACCCCAGAAAGGCTTCCCTCATTTCTGGTTAGGAATACAGGAGGAATCTGCCCTTGGGTGGCTGAGAAACCTATCTTGTAACCCTGAGCTATGAACTCCAGGACCCATGGATCCTGCACGTCCCTGAACCAAGCGACTAAAAAGAGTGACATACTGCCCCCTACACGATCCAGAAGAGGACCGGGGACCACCCATTCATGCTGACATCAACTCGGCGGGCTTCTTGCTCTGCTTGGATTTATTCCAGGACTGAGCTGGCTTCCATGAGCTCTTAGTTTGCTCTGGCTTAGCGGAAGACTGCTGAAATGCGCTTTATCAGAACGAAAAGAACGAAAATTGTCCCTTAGATTAGTTCATATATTCTTGCGGTAGGAGGGCACCCTTGCCCACTGAGACCGTGGAGATAATTGACTCCAGGCATGGACCAGAAAAAAATAATTCCTTTAAAGGGAGGGAAGAAGTCTAGACTTAGAAGTCATATCCGCAGACCATGAATTCAGCCAGAGCCCGACAGAAAAAGCTGAAGCCATAGCATTTAAGCGAATAAACTGCCTAATAGCAGCACAGATAAAAAAGAATTAACAACCCTCAAGGCCATAAATCTCTTCTGAGTAACGTCGAGGGGACCCTCCACCCCGATCAATCCTATAAGGAGTCACACCTGAAGGTAGTTTCTCCATTTACCGTGGCAACAGCCACCGCCGGTTGAAACAAATATCTTGTATGTTGAAACATCCTTCTTAAGAGAGTTTCCATCTTTTATCCATGGGCTCTTCAAACGAAGAATTATCCTCAAGCGGGATAGTAGTACGTTTAGCAAGGGTGAAGATAACGCCATTCCATTTAGGGACGGAACTTCACAACCCCATTGAGAGTCCAGGACTGGGGACAATTTGTTAAAGGGAGAAGAGGGGGAAAAGGAATCCAATCCTGTCCTATTCATTCATAATAATGTTCGCCATCTAACAGGAGCAGGGAAGGATAAGGTACCACCCTGTCCTCAAATTCTATCCAATTTAGGAATTCAAGGTTCATCAGGTAATTTAGCCTCTGGGACCTCTGAATTTGCCAAAAACTTCCTTTAGAAGAAAGCCCAAATTCCTAAACTAAAGTCTGGTTCCTCTGCAGCCGATATCACATTATCAAGGCATATGGAACATAATTGAGAGGGCGGAACTAAGGCCTCCTCACCATATAAAACAGGAATTACTAATTAGGAATAGAGGGAGTGCCCTCTAAAGTAACAGAATCCTCCATTGCTAGTGCAATAACCGGAGAACTAGAGAAATAAAACCTCTTATTTAATTAAAAAAAACGACACCCTTATACCCCAATGGCTGGGGCACCCACCACCTCCTATGACCCAGACAGTACAGAGATTTATGCTCCTCTCTGATAGACACCTGGTCAGGAAAAAGGGAATGAATCACATGGTGCCAAATGCTGGACCGTCCCTGCTATGAGAGAGCGCGCCAAGTTTGTAAGCTGCATGGATCTCAAAGTTAAAGTGAAACCTGTATATTCCATAACAGCCTATGAGCCCATAACATCTCACACATAAAAGCAGAATAAAATCAAATAAACATATGATTATTCCCCCCTGTTCAATAATCCCCCTAAGGAGATATTAACCCTATACAGATAAAAGGAGTCACACTGTGACCCTGTCTTCTTGCGTTATCATACATGTATAAAATATTAAACAATCTTACCAGAATCTATGCCGTGGAACAGGAACACGGCCCTTCAAGTGTGACAGATAGTAGCATCGCTTCTGACATGGACTTGAGTGAAGAAAGCAGGCAGCAAAACTCGTCAACGCTTATTGCCCATGGAGCTGTTAATATGAGTCGAGATGATTTTGCAGAAAGACTCTCCCTGCATCTCCAGACTCTAACTTTCATCCATACTCTCACTGAGAGGCTGACAGGACTACTTAAAACTCCAGTCCCATGTTGAAGAGTACTACCCTCCATAAGAGACTACTCCGAAATCTTCTAACACTTCTCTGCCAACCTCCTTTGATGAAAGGCAAAGAATGACTGGGGTTGTGAGGAAGTGGGGGAGGTATTTAAGCCTTTGGCCGGGGTGTCTTTGCCTCTTCCTGGTAGCCAGGTTCAGTATTTCCCACAAGTAAGGAATGCATATTAAGATGGAAACTTAAAGGATGGATCATTTATTATGAGCAAACAAGAGTCACAGTGCATTTATATAAGTAAAGGGTGTTAACAAATAAATAACACACTGCAAACAGTTTTTAAAACAAAAAATGGAGAAATAACAGAACTATAACTTTATCCCAAGACCATAGCCTCTACTTCAGGGACATGGAACTGTTTTTCATGTCAAATTATGTTTATTTTTGTTGAAATCACAGTTAAAAATACATTTTTTTCTGAGATCAGATTTCTGATTCAGTGTGGGCCAAGAGAGTAACCACTACCTCATTTTATGGCAAGTCTTGAAAACTCTGAAACCTTGGCTAAAATGATAGAACAACTTGTAACTTTTGTGAATTATATCCAGACATTGGTTTTTATCACTTCTCTTGAGCTGGCATCTTTACTGACATGATGCATCAATGCTCTGGACATATGCAATAACATTTGGTGAAGTGGAACTCAGAAGATATTTACGATGGAGCTCTATTTTTATATTGAACACACAGGGACACACATCCTCGGGGGGGCTTAATAGTTAGCATACAGATAAAAAGTTAACCCTTTACAACTAAAATCATGAGGTCTTTATGACATGTTTCCATCATGTTTTTTTCTTTTAATGTGACACAAAGTTGCTTTCTTGATGACTTAGATAAGGGGCTTTCAGCCATTTTATTTAAGGGTCAGATTTCCACTCTCTCTGTGTTATATCACAAAATATATTTGAAACGGCTGGATACTCAATATATTATTCAGTTTCTTGTTAGGATTAGACCAGTAGTGAAGCCAGTGTCTCCTCTTTGGAATCTTAATTTAGTTTTTGTGTCCCTTCTTTTTGAAGAAGGTCTTATGACGTCTTTAATCCAGTAGTAATCCAAGTATATATGTTGCAGGTTCCTCCTTTTGAACCAATGCATGGTCTGGATATTCAACTCTTGTCTTGGAAAGTTTTTTGTTTCTTTTGGCTATTTAATCAGTCAGACAAGTTCTGGCGATTTCTGCGTTATCTTGTGAAACTTTTTATCTGTTTTTTTCATCAGGATAAGGCAGTCCTTAGGACCCACTATAATTTTTTTATACCGAAAGTTGTTTCTTCCCAGAATATTAATCAGGAAATTGTTGTATCTACTTTGTGCTTTTCTCCTAAGAATACTAAAGAATTACTTTTACACAGCCTAGATGTGGTTATTTTTTATCTTCAAAGCTACTAAAGATTTTAGGCTGTATTCTGCCTTGTTTGTTCACTTTGCAGGTAAGTCTAAAGGTCAGAAGGTTACCATGGCTTCTTGGTTAAACCAGGTAATTATAAGGTTTATTTAGAGGCGGGAAAATCGCCTCCAACTCATATTACAGCTCATTCTACCAGATCTACATCTTGGGCTTTAAAGAACGAGGCTTCACTTAAACAAATTTGCAAAGCTGTTACTTGAACTTCCCTTCATACTTTCATGAAATTTTACCATTTTGATGTCTTTGCTTCTTCGGAAGTTACCTTTGGTAGGAATGTTCTCCAGGCTGCAGTGTCTGTTCAGTGATGTGCCTGCCTGTCTTTTGTCCCACCCTTTTTTTGGTATCGGGGACTCCACAGCTTGGGCATTAGATCCCATTTGTCGAGGCTTGTGGACTCTCACCACCTTATGAAAGAAAACAAAATGTATGCTTTCCTGATTCATTTATTTAATTGTGGTGAGAGTCAACGAGACCGCCCCTATTTTTCTGTTGACCGCCCCTATTTTTCTGTTCTTCTCCTTTGTTTGGCTATACAGACGTTGTCGAAACTATTCGTACCCCCTTGCATTTTAAAGTAATGGTTAGAAGTGTTACAAGCTATATAAAGCACAGCAGAGGTATGGATTAAGAGACTCATAGAGTACCAAACAAGACAGGGCACTTCAGTCATCATTTGAAATTGAATAAAGCAATGACTTGAGGGACTGATGGGGGCAGAGTGGATTTCCTTTTATTTTCTTCTCTTCTTCCCTCTTTATGTACAATAGGGGATAGAGAAGATAAAGGAACAAAGAAAAAAGAGATCATAACTTCCCAAAGGGTGTAAAGCTAGTTTATTACTCAATGTCAATGTGTTATTTTTGTTGCATTCTTGTTTAAATGTTTTGTAAATATAAAAATTCAAACAAAAAAATATATATGAAAAATCACAAGGACATTAAAGGGACATGAAACCCAATTTTTTTCTTTCATGACTCAGATAGAGAATACAGTTTTAAACAATTTTCCAATTTACTTCTATTTAATTTGCTTCCTTTTCTTGTTATCCTTTGCTGAAATGTTTATCTAGGCAAGCTCAGGAGCAGCAAAGAACCTAGCTTCTAGCTGCTGATTGGTGGCTGCATATATTTATTGATTGTCATTGGCTCACCCATGTGTTCAGTTAGAAACCAGTAGTGCATTGCTGCTCCTTCAACAAATGATACCAAGAGAATGAAACAAATTAGATAATAGAAGTAAAGTTGAAAGTTGTTTAAAATTGTATTCTCTATCTGAATCGTGAAAAACATTTTCTGGGTTTCATGTCCCTTTAAGCTGTTGCATCTGGACCTTGCATCTAGTTGGCAATTGCATATATACTTGGATTACTACTGGATTAATGACGTCATAAGACCTTCAAAAAGAACGGACACAAGATATCAATGCATAAACCTCACTTTATTCCGACGGAATTATATTTTTTGTACATTCAACTTCCAGCTTTTCATTTGTTATTCACTTCTGCACTCACTGTTCTGGTCATGTATTGCTTTGTTGTGATTTAGTGAAATGTATACACCTGTTAATGTGATTGTAAACTTGATGTTTGTATGATGACGTCCTTGAATAAAAATAAGTATAAAAAATAAATAAATAAAACAACTCTTGTTAATGAGTCGCTTTAAAGGGGCATGAAACCCAAAATTTCATAAATCACTTAGAGCATGCTGTTTTACACAACCTTTCAATTTAATTCTACTACCAATTTTTCTTTGTTCTTTTTGTATCTTTTGCTGAAAAACAAGGGTTTAAGCTCAGAAGTGTGCATGTGTCTGGAGCACTATACAGCAGCAGTTTGCAAGAATGATATCCATTTGCACTAAAGCACTAGATAGAACTATTTCCTACCATGTAGTGCTCTAGACCAGTGTTCTACAACCAGTGTGCCGTGAGAGATCCTCAGGTGTGCCGCGGCAGACTGACAACAGTGTGACATATTTTTTAAATTTTTACCTAGGTATCTCTTTAACAAAGAATACCATGGAAACATTTGATAATAGAAGTAAATTGGAAAGATTTTTTTTTAAATGGTATGATCTGAATCACAAAAGAAAATGTCTGGGCTTCATATCCCTTTAATCTGTAGTAGGGATAATGTCTTGTACCAGGACCAATCACAGAGCTCTGTGTTCACTTACAGTGCTACCACCCTGTAGTCATTTAGCTCTTATTAGATCCCCCTCCTCCTAATCACTAAAGGTTGTTGGCAATAAAAGCGACATACTTTTCATTGACTCAGGGACGTTTTTTTCTAAACACTAAAATGTTTAAAAGGAGGCACAACCCCATTAATTTATTTGCTGCATGTGATATGTTCATTTCACCAAATCTATTCACATAGGTTAATACAATCCCTTCAATCCCATAATCCTCTCTTTCAAGCACAGGGTCTAATTTTCCTCTAATTAAATGTGAGTTTGATAGAGGGGTCTTGTAATATCCTCCTTCCCCCACCATAGAAAATTCCCAAGTGACCAGTGGGCCAGTGATTACCATTTTTTATTGCGATCACCATGCACTGCCCCCTCATTTTAAAGAGGAGGTACGTTTTTTTACTTGTCGCTCCAAGTTAAAAGAGGAACAAGCTGAACTGATTAGAGTTTAAAGCATGGCTAAATAGAAAAAATGATAACTATACTTCTCTGTTTTTATTTCATTGTAGTTCGAAGACTGCAAACAAGTGGTGTTGTGATCCAGGTATTTCCGCTACATGATAAAGAAGAATTAAAAAAACTCAGTTTCCACTGGTACCGCCAAATCAAGTTCGCCTTTCAACCCATAGGTATGTGAACAAAATATGCATATTTGTTTATCACTAAGCTGTCATTAAGGAGTATGATTGAATTCTAGTATCATAAAGTAGTTATGCTGGTGTATTGCCCTCATATTAGCCTAGGTCATGTGTCAGAAAACACAATTATATTACAAAAATACAACAATGTTTTTTCTTCTGTTATGTGTGATCAGTCCACGGGTCATCATTACTTCTGGGATATAACTCCTCCCCAACAGGAAATGCAAGAGGATTCACCCAGCAGAGCTGCATATAGCTCCTCCCCTCTACGTCAGTCCCAGTCATTCTCTTGCACCCAACGACTAGATAGGATGTGTGAGAGGACTATGGTGATTATACTTAGTTTTTATGACTTCAATCAAAAGTTTGTTATTTTACAATAGCACCGGAGCGTGTTATTACTTCTCTGGCAGAGTTTGAGGAAGAATCTACCAGAGTTTTTTACTATGATTTTAACCGGAGTAGTTAAGATCATATTGCTGTTCTCGGCCATCTGAGGGAGGTAAAAGCTTCAGATCAGGGGACAGCGGGCAGATGAATCTGCATTGAGGTATGTAGCAGTTTTTATTTTCTGAATGGAATTGATGAGAAAATCCTGCCATACCGTTATAATGACATGTATGTATACACTTCAGTATTCTGGGGATGGTATTTCACCGGAACTACTCTGTTAAAAGTCACTAATCTTTTTAATAAGTATTTATCATGTTAAACGTTTTTGCTGGAATGTAGAATCGTTTACATTTCTGAGGTACTGAGTGAATAAATATTTGGGCATTATTTTCCACTTGGCAGTTGTTTGGTTTTAATTATGACAGTTTCGTTTCTCTTCACTGCTGTGTGTGAGGGGGAGGGGCCGTTTTTGGCGCTCTTTGCTACGCATCAAAAAATTCCAGTCAGTTACTCTTATATTTCCTGCATGATCCGGTTCATCTCTGACAGATCTCAGGGGTCTTCAAACTTCTTTAGAGGGAGGTAGATTCTCTCAGCAGAGCTGTGAGAATTTTATATTGACTGTGAATAAAAACGTTGCTCTGTAATTTTTATGTCAAATTTAATTATTGTTATTTTTCTAATGGGAACAAACCTTTGCTAAAAGTTGTGTTGTTTAAAGTTTGATGCTATAACTATTTTTCAGTTCATTATTTCAACTGTCATTTAATCGTTTAGTACCTCTTTGAGGCACAGTACGTTTTTGCTAAAAAAGATTATAACCAAGTTGCAAGTTTATTGCTAGTGTGTTAAACATGTCTGACTCAGAGGAAGATATCTGTGTCATTTGTTCCAATGCCAAGGTGGAGCCCAATAGAAATTTATGTACTAACTGTATTGATGCTACTTTAAATAAAAGTCAATCTGTACAATTTGAACAAATTTCACCAAACAGCGAGGGGAGAGTTATGCCGACTAACTCGCCTCACGCGGCAGTACCTGCATCTCCCGCCCGGGAGGTGCGTGATATTATGGCGCCTAGTACATCTGGGCGGCCATTACAGATAACATTACAAGATATGGCTACTGTTATGACTGAAGTTTTGTCTAAATTACCAGAACTAAGAGGCAAGCGTGATCACTCTGGGGTGAGAACAGAGTGCGCTGACAATACTAGGGCCATGTCTGATACTGCGTCACAGCTTGCAGAGCATGAGGACGGAGAGCTTCATTCTGTAGGTGACGGTTCTGATCCAAACAGATTGGATTCAGATATTTCAAATTTTAAATTTAAATTGGAGAACCTCCGTGTATTACTAGGGGAGGTCTTAGCAGCTCTCAATGATTGTAACACCGTTGCAATACCAGAGAAACTGTGTAGGTTGGATAAATACTTTGCGGTACCGGCGAGTACTGACGTTTTTCCTATACCTAAGAGACTAACTGAAATTGTTACTAAGGAGTGGGATAGACCCGGTGTGCCGTTCTCACCCCCTCCAATATTTAGAAAGATGTTTCCAATAGACACCACCACTCGGGACTTATGGCAAACGGTCCCTAAGGTGGAGGGAGCAGTTTCTACTTTAGCTAAGCGTACCACTATCCCGGTGGAGGATAGCTGTGCTTTTTCAGATCCAATGGATAAAAAATTAGAGGGTTACCTTAAGAAAATGTTTGTTCAACAAGGTTTTATATTGCAACCCCTTGCATGTATCGCGCCGATTACGGCTGCGGCAGCATTTTGGATTGAGTCTCTGGAAGAGAACCTTAGTTCATCTACGCTAGACGACATTACGGACAGGCTTAGAGTCCTTAAACTAGCTAATTCATTCATTTCGGAGGCCGTAGTACATTTAACCAAACTTACGGCTAAGAACTCAGGATTCGCCATACAGGCACGTAGGGCGCTGTGGCTAAAATCCTGGTCAGCTGATGTTACTTCTAAGTCCAAATTACTTAATATACCTTTCAAGGGGCAGTCTTTATTTGGGCCCGGTTTGAAAGAAATTATCGCTGACATTACAGGAGGTAAGGGCCACGCCCTACCTCAAGACAAAGCCAAAGCTAAGGCTAGACAGTCTAATTTTCGTCCCTTTCGGAATTTCAAAACAGGAGCAGCATCAACCTCCACTGCACCAAAACAGGAGGGAGCTGTTGCTCGTTACAGGCAAGGCTGGAAGCCTAACCAGTCCTGGAACAAGAGCAAGCAGGCCAGGAAACCTGCTGCTGCCCCAAAGACAGCATGAACCGAGAGCCCCCGATCCGGGACCGGATCTAGTGGGGGGCAGACTTTCTCTCTTCGCCCAGGCCTGGGCAAGAGATGTTCAGGATCCCTGGGCGCTAGAGATCATATCTCAGGGATACCTTCTAGACTTCAAATTATCTCCCCCAAGAGGGAGATTTCATCTGTCAAGGTTGTCAACAAACCAGATAAAGAAAGAAGCGTTTCTACGCTGTGTACAAGATCTGTTATTAATGGGAGTGATCCATCCGGTTCCGCGGTCGGAACAAGGACAAGGGTTCTACTCAAACCTGTTTGTGGTTCCCAAAAAAGAGGGAACTTTCAGGCCAATCTTAGATTTAAAGATTCTAAACAAATTCCTAAGAGTTCCATCGTTCAAAATGGAAACTATTCGGACAATCTTACCCATGATCCAAAAGGGTCAGTACATGACCACAGTGGATTTAAAAGATGCTTACCTTCACATACCGATTCACAAAGATCATCACCGGTATCTAAGGTTTGCCTTCTTAGACAGGCACTACCAGTTTGTAGCTCTTCCATTCGGATTGGCTACGGCTCCAAGAATCTTCACAAAGGTTCTGGGTGCCCTTCTGGCGGTACTAAGACCGCGAGGGATTTCGGTAGCTCCGTACCTAGACGACATTCTAATACAAGCTTCAAGCTTTCAAACTGCCAAGTCTCATACAGAGTTAGTTCTGGCATTTCTAAGGTCGCATGGATGGAAAGTGAACGAAAAGAAGAGTTCTCTTTTTCCTCTCACAAGAGTTCCATTCTTGGGGACTCTTATAGATTCTGTAGAAATGAAGATTTACCTGACAGAAGACAGGTTAACAAAACTTCAAAATGCATGCCGTGTCCTTCATTCCATTCAACACCCGTCAGTAGCTCAATGCATGGAGGTGATCGGCTTAATGGTAGCGGCAATGGACATAGTACCTTTTGCACGCCTACACCTCAGACCGCTGCAATTGTGCATGCTAAGTCAGTGGAATGGGGATTACTCAGATTTGTCCCCTACTCTGAATCTGAATCAAGAGACCAGAAATTCTCTTCTATGGTGGCTTTATCGGCCACACCTGTCCAGGGGGATGCCATTCAGCAGGCCAGACTGGACAATTGTAACAACAGACGCCAGCCTACTAGGTTGGGGCGCTGTCTGGAATTCTCTGAAGGCTCAGGGACTATGGAATCAGGAGGAGAGTCTCCTTCCAATAAACATCCTGGAATTGAGAGCAGTTCTCAATGCCCTTCTGGCTTGGCCCCAATTAACAACTCGGGGGTTCATCAGGTTTCAGTCGGACAACATCACGACTGTAGCTTACATCAACCATCAGGGAGGGACAAGAAGCTCCCTAGCAATGATGGAAGTATCAAAGATAATTCGCTGGGCAGAGTCTCACTCTTGCCACCTATCAGCAATCCACATCCCGGGAGTGGAGAACTGGGAGGCGGATTTCTTGAGTCGCCAGACTTTTCATCCGGGGGAGTGGGAACTTCATCCGGAGGTCTTTGCCCAAATACTTCGACGTTGGGGCAAACCAGAGATAGATCTCATGGCGTCTCGCCAGAACGCCAAACTTCCTCTCTACGGGTCCAGATCCAGGGATCCGGGAGCGGTTCTGATAGATGCTTTGACAGCACCTTGGAACTTCGGGATGGCTTATGTGTTCCCACCCTTCCCGCTGCTTCCTCGATTGATTGCCAAAATCAAACAGGAGAGAGCATCAGTGATTCTAATAGCGCCTGCATGGCCACGCAGGACTTGGTATGCAGATCTAGTGGACATGTCATCCTGTCCGCCTTGGTCTCTACCTCTAAGACAGGACCTTCTGATACAGGGTCCATTCAAACATCAAAATCTAACTTCTCTGAAGCTGACTGCTTGGAAATTGAACGCTTGATTTTATCAAAACGTGGTTTTTCTGAGTCGGTTATTGATACCCTGATACAGGCTAGGAAGCCTGTTACCAGAAGGATTTACCATAAAATATGGCGTAAATACCTATACTGGTGCGAATCCAAAGGTTACTCTTGGAGTAAGGTTAGGATCGCTAGGATATTGTCCTTTCTACAAGAAGGTTTAGAAAAGGGTCTATCAGCTAGTTCATTAAAGGGACAGATTTCAGCTCTGTCCATCTTGTTACACAGGCGTCTGTCAGAAAATCCAGACGTCCAGGCCTTTTGTCAGGCTTTAGCTAGGATCAAGCCTGTGTTTAAAGCTGTTGCTCCGCCATGGAGTTTAAACTTAGTTCTTAACGTTTTACAGGGTGTTCCGTTTGAACCCCTTCATTCCATTGATATAAAATTGTTATCTTGGAAAGTTCTGTTTTTAATGGCTATTTCCTCGGCTCGAAGAGTCTCTGAGTTATCAGCCTTACATTGTGATTCTCCTTATCTGATTTTTCACTCAGACAAGGTAGTTCTGCGTACTAAACCTGGGTTCTTACCTAAGGTAGTCACTAACAGGAATATCAATCAAGAGATTGTTGTTCCATCCTTGTGTCCAAATCCTTCTTCAAAGAAGGAACGTCTTCTACACAATCTGGATGTAGTTCGTGCCCTCAAGTTCTACTTGCAGGCAACTAAAGATTTTCGCCAAACTTCTTCCCTGTTTGTCGTTTATTCTGGACAGAGGAGAGGTCAAAAAGCTTCTGCTACCTCTCTCTCTTTTTGGCTTCGTAGCATAATACGTTTAGCCTATGAGACTGCTGGACAGCAGCCTCCTGAAAGAATTACAGCTCACTCCACTAGAGCTGTGGCTTCCACTTGGGCCTTTAAGAATGAGGCCTCTGTTGAACAGATTTGCAAGGCTGCAACTTGGTCTTCGCTTCATACTTTTTCCAAATTTTACAAATTTGACACTTTTGCTTCTTCGGAGGCTATTTTTGGGAGAAAGGTTCTTCAGGCAGTGGTTCCTTCTGTATAATGAGCCTGCCTATCCCTCCCGTCATCCGTGTACTTTTGCTTTGGTATTGGTATCCCAGAAGTAATGATGACCCGTGGACTGATCACACATAACAGAAGAAAACATAATTTATGCTTACCTGATAAATTCCTTTCTTCTGTTGTGTGATCAGTCCACGGCCCGCCCTGTTTTAAGGCAGGTAAATATCTTTTAAATTATACTCCAGTCACCACTTCACCCTTGGTTACTCCTTTCTCGTTGATTCTTGGTCGAATGACTGGGACTGACGTAGAGGGGAGGAGCTATATGCAGCTCTGCTGGGTGAATCCTCTTGCATTTCCTGTTGGGGAGGAGTTATATCCCAGAAGTAATGATGACCCGTGGACTGATCACACAACAGAAGAAAGGAATTTATCAGGTAAGCATAAATTATGTTTTTTTTTTTTTTTTTATATACCCTGCTGTGGATTTTAAAATCCACTCTTATATGCCTTTAATAAATTCACTGAAATGTTATAAGAAGAGTGATGGAGTTTTGTAACTATCTCATTAGCTTGTTGCACTAAAACCCCTATGTGCCTTATCTGATCATTATAGGCAGTTCAGCCTCTACTATACATTTTTTTAGGTGAACACTAGAGCTGAGTCGTCTGACTTATGTCTGGCCTCTGATTAGCTCATGTGTGGATGCTGCCAGGATGTATTAGTTCTTTTAAACAGCACTGATTAGACATCATAGCAAAACAGAAATATAACTTTAAATATAATTAAAGTAATAGATACAATGTGTGCATTAGCAGCACATTAAAATGATTTGAAATTCTAGCGTTTCAAAAACGCTAGGATTTACCATCACTAAAAATAAAGGCGACCTTCATTCATCAGTTTAAAAAAAACTGATGAATAGGTATCTTTATTTTGCAGCAGATTCAGTGCTAACCTAAGCACCTCCAGCTGTGGCACAGCTCAGTGTTTCCATTGAGGTGACATTTCCACCTCTTCGCCAATAGCCATGCTTGCCATTTGGCATTATGCTTTAGACAAGCACAGATATTGGAAATGTCACCTATTTGCAAAACTGAGCTGTGCTGTGGGCACTTAGGTTAGCGCTGAAGCCGCAGTGAAATAAAGGTACCTATTCCTCAAAAAAAATAATTAAACTGATGAATGAAAGTCGCCTTTATTTTTATTGATGGTAAATCCTAGCGTTTCTACTTTCAACTCATAATACGGGCGCAACCCAATACCCAAAAAAGCTTACTTCAAGCAGAATTATTGCTTGAGTGGGAGAGTTGATTAGCTCTCCACTTGTAATCTGGCCCTAAGTGTTTTTTAGATATCACATTTCTTCTGTTGCCTTTTGGTGATTTGTAGAGAAATAGGAAATGCTAATACATTTAGTGCTAATTTCTCCTATTAGTCTGTTATCACTCTACGTAGTCTAGCATTGTGCCCAAATGTTTTACAGGATGGAAGTTTACGTTTTTGGAGTATACTAAAGACAAGGAAAACCCAAACCTAAGCTTTAGAATTTACTAACTGGATTTTCGCTTGGGTTGTACTTCTAACTCCCTTTTCAGGATTAAAGGGACATAAAACCCAAATATCATGATTCACATAGATCATACAGTTTTTGTTGTTAGCCTTTGTTGAAAAGCAGACAGGTACGTTAAGGAGCGGGCACACGTGTGCAGCACTATATGGTAGCAGTTTTGCAACATTGTTATAAATTAGCAAGATGGCAGAACTATTTCCTGTCATGTAGTGCCCCAAGACATGTGCATGCTTCCTACCTAGACATCTCTTAAACAAAGTATAACATGAGAACAAAGCAAATTAAATAATAGAAGTTATTTGGAAACTTTTTTAATATTTGTATTCTCTATCTGAATCATAAAAGAAAAATGTTGGGTTTAATGTCCCTTTAACATGCTGCTTATTCCCGGCTTCTTTACAGATTGCTCTTGATATTCCTGTCCTTGACTGCAGAGCATTGCTTACTAGTCTATCCCAGACATTTATTTTTGTGTTCCAGGCTGGGTAGATAGCTTCCTACCTCTGCCCAGTGGGTCTGCTTGTCGGCTTAGCCTCAACTCTTCCACTACAAGCAGAATAAACCTCTTGGTAGTAATGATTATGGGCTTATTTTCTCATTTCAGTTTTACCTATCCCTGCCTGCCAGCAGACCCTTTTGCTTTCAGAACCTCCAACACCAAAATGTGACATCAGTTCTTTTTTGAATAAAGCCTGTTGCAGACCTGGTAGCAGCATTGGAAACATTCAGATCCACTAGATTTTTAATGTAACGGTGGATGTGATGGGTTGTAGTCTAGCTTGACTGTCAAATATTTAATCTCTTTAGCCCAAGGCCCTTACTTAGTGGATTTAATGCTTTTAAGGTGAACTTCAAAGTCACAGTTCATGACAGAACCAAGGAATCTGAAGTGACATTTAGTGAGCTAAATTTTCTTAGAGCTTTGCCTAGAACAGGTTTTACTACATATTCCTATACTTCCCATAATCCTAAACTTTACAACCTGAAAGGTGCATGCAAGGAAATCAGCACCGAGTGTTATGTCTGGACTTTAGTGTTCCCATTGTCGTATTCCCATGAATGTCCTTTCATTTCTCAAATCCTAGATTTTTTCAAATTAAAAGGATAGGAAAGTCAAAAGTAAACTTGCATGATTCAGATAGTGAGTGTAATTTTAAGACACTTTTAAATTCACTTCTATTTTCAAATGTGCTTTGCCCTCTTGTTATTTCTTTTTGAAAAAGAATACACGCTTATTCTACACTAGTGGGACCTTGCTGCTGATTGGTACCTGCACATATTTGTCTCTTGTGATTGGCTAACTAGATGTGTTCAGCTAGCTGCCAGTAGTTCAATGCTGTTTCTTCAGCATGGGATAAAAAGAGAATGAAACATATTTGATAAGAGAAGTAAATTAGAAAGTTGATTAAAATTGTATGCTCTAACCAAATAAAAAATACATTTTTGGGGTTTCCTGTCCCTTTAAGTTATGATTATGTCCTTTCCAGGAGTTCTATTAAAATTTCACTTTTCTGCTCTAGTTATAATCTTTCCAGTCTGTTTGCCTTTCACTTGAAATTTAGAATGTTATCAAGCAATGGTCTGGCTTTGCTCTCTCTTGAGACTCCTACTTGAGATCTTAATCTTGTCCTTAAAGTGATTGTAAATCCTAGTGTTCGTGAAACACTAGGGTTTACAATTGGAACAAGTAAAGGGGACTTTTATTCATGAAGTATAAAACACTTTATGCTTAAAGCTCCTTTATTTGTTCGAAGTGTTCGCCACACTGAGCTGCTCAAGCAGTCCACCGGCAGAACACTATTTGCTGTGAGGTGACGCTTCCACCTCTTAGCCAATAGCCGTGCGTTCCTTCTGGTGCCAAGCCGAATAGCTCGCACGGCTATTGGCTAAGAGCTCAGTGCACCGAACGCTTCCAACAAATAAAGGAGTTTTCAGCATGAAGTATTTTATACTTCATAAATGAAAGTTCCCTTTATTTGTTCCAATTGTAAATCCTAGCGTTTCACAAATTATTTAAAAAAAAAATATATATATTTATTTATTTTTGCAGATAGCTAGTTTACTATGGCTAGACTAATAATCAGTGTATTTTTTTTTAACATGAAGGTTGGGTATCTGGGGGCAGTGCTATTTTAGTTGGCGAATGCTGCAATTTAATATGGAAATTACTCTAGGATTTAATTAATGTAATATTTGTAAAGTTTAGCTTGAAACCATTTAATTTATGCATTTATAACTTGTCAGGTCTACCCTATTCCCCAAGTTATGTTTGGTTATATCTTTTAGCAGACTAGCATAATTACTTAAATGTAACTTTAGTATATATGTGTATATGTACAAATACATACACAAAGCTTTTATTTTATAATGTAAACTGTGATGAATACTTTTGAATGTTTTAAGGAAAGAAATGTTTGAGAATCGTGTGGTTTTAAATATTTGTCTACTTAAAAAATAAAAACGTGGGAATGCACAGCTCTCGTGCCACCTTCACATTTTCGGTAACCTTTTGTTTTTTTGTAGATGAAATCCGTTGTTATTTTGGGGACCCCATAGGACTGTATTTCGGATTCCTAGAATTTTTTACCTTGGCCTTAATCCCAATGGCAATCATTGGTATACCTTACTATATGTGCGCTTGGGAAGACTATGACAAATATGTAATTTTTGCCACTTTTAATTTGATATGGTCAACAATCATCTTTGAGATTTGGAAACGCCGTTGCTCCAGGATATCATACAAATGGGGGTCATTGTTGATGAAGAGAGAGTTTGAGGAGCCCAGACCAGGGTTCCACGGTGAACTTGGCATCAATCCAGTCACAGGCCGGAAAGAGCCCACGTATTCCAGTTTCAAAAGACAGCTGCGTATATACTTAGTTTCTGTGCCATTTGTGTGTTTTAGTCTATACCTTTCCATTTATGTGATGATGATTTACTTTGAGTTGGAGAATTGGGCCTTGGAGTACAACAATGAGGAGCAATCTCAGCTAAGCAGTTTAATGCTGTTCGTGCCCAGTATCATCTATGCTGTTGTGATTGAAATCATGAATCGGATATACAGATATGCTGCGGAATTCTTGACATCATGGGGTAAGAATAATTTTTACTAATTTATTAGGATTTCTTATTTGGTTAAATGCACTTTCATTAAAACATTTTACCATAGCAGCACACAATATATTATTTCTCTTGTTAAGTGTATCCAGTCCACGGATCATCCATTACTTATGGGATATTCTCCTTCCCAACAGGAAGTTGCAAGAGATCACCCATAGCAGAGTTGCTATATAGCTCCTCCCCTAACTGCCATATCCAGTCATTCTCTTGCAACTCTCAACATAGAAGGTGGTCCGCGAGAGGAGTGGTGTTTTATACTTAATTTATTTCTTCAATCAAAAGTTTGTTATTTTTAAATGGCACCGGAGTGTGCTGTTTTTCTCTCAGGCAGTATTTGGAAGAAGAATCTGCCTGCGTTTTTCTATGATCTTAGCAGAAGTAACTAAGATCCACTGGCTGTTTTCTCACACATTCTGAGAAATGAGGTAAACTTCAGATGGGGGACAGCGTGCGGGTTTTCCTGCAAATGAGGTATGTGCAGTAAAATATTTTTCTAAGGAATGGAATTGACTAAGAAAATGCTGCTGTTACCAAATGAATGTAAGTAAAGCCTTAATGCAGTGATAGCGACTGTTATCAGGCTTATTAATGTATGTGCAGTAAAACAATTTTCTAAGGAATGGAATTGACTAAGAAAATGCTGCTGTTATCAAATTAATATAAGTAAAGCCTTAATGCAGTGAAAGCGACTGTTAGCAGGCTTATTAATGTATGTGCAGTAAAGTAATTTTCTAAGGAATGGAATTGACTATGAAAATGCTGCTGATACTGAAATAATCTAATTTAAGCCTTAATGCAGGGAAAGCAAGACAGGCTTATTAATAGAGATACATACTCTTTAAAAGAAGGTTGTTTTAAAAACGTTTGCTGGCATGTTTAATCGTTTTTTTTTTTGAGGTACATTGGTGATAAGGTTTATTGGGGCATAATTTTTCCACATGGCTGGCTTAATTTCTGCATAGCAACAGTTAACTGAGGTTTCCCTCTGTTGTAATATGAGTGGGAGGGATCTAATTTAGAGCTTTTTTGTACAGTTAAATTTACAAAATGAATCATCCAGATTCCCTCAGCAGTCCTTTGAATACTACACGACATCTCTAAAGGGCTAAAAAGACTTCCAAAATCGTTTATAGGGAAGGTAATCCTCAGCTCAGCTGTGGCAGTTTTGTTGTACCTGTTAAAAAACGTCTGTCGTTTTTTTATCTGTTTTTTGCATTAAGGGGTTAATCATCCATTTGCAAGTGGGTGCAATGCTCTGTGAACTTATTACATATACTGTAAAAATTTTGTTTGATTTACTGCCTTTTTACAAAATTTGTTTCTCTTAAAGGCACAGTAACGTTTTTTATATTTGCTTGTTAACTTGATTTAAAGTGTTTTCCAAGCTTACTAGTCTCATTATTAGTCTGTTGTAACATGTCTGACATAGAGGAAGCTCTGTGTTCATTATGTTTAAAAGCCATGGTGGAACCCCATTTTAGAATGTGTACCAGATGTACTGATTTCATGTTAAACAATAAAGATCATTTTTTGTCTTTAAAAACATTATCACCAGAGGATTCTGTCGAGGGGGAAGTTATGCCGAATAACTCTCCCCACGTGTCAGACCCTTTGACTCCCGCTTTAGGGACTCACGCTCAAATGGCACCAAGTGGTTCAAGGGCGCCCATAGCGTTTATTTTATCAGAGGTTTCTGTCGAGGGGGAAGTTATGCCGTCTAACTCTCCCCACGTGTCAGACTCTTCGACTCCCGCTCCAGGGATTCACGCTCAAATGGCGCCTAGTACATCAGGGGCGCTTATAGCGTTTATTTTACAAGACATGGCGAAAGTTATGAATAATACTCTGGAAGCGGTATTAGTCAGACTACCTGAAATTAAAGGAAAGCGAGATAGCTCTGGGGATAGATACAGAGCATACAGATGCGTCAAGAACCATGTCTGTTACTGCCTCACTATATGCAGTGGGTCATATTTGTGATTCAGGGGAGATGATTTAACCTGATTCCGATATTTCTATATTTAAAATGTATGCTTAAGATCCTCCACTTGTTGCTCAGGGAGGTTTTAGCAGCTCTGAATGACTGGTTTACAATTACAGTGCTTGAAATTGTGTAGACTGCATAGATACTATACAGTGCTGGTGTGTACTGATGTTTCTTTCAATACCTAAAGAGGTTTACGGAAATTATTAATAAGGAATGGGATAGACCAGGTGTGCTGTTCTCTTCCCCTCCTATTTTTAGAAAACTGTTTCTAACAGATGCCACCACACGGGAACTTATGGCAGACGGTCCCTAAGGTGGAGAGAAGAGTTTCTACTCTAGCTAAGAGTATCACTAGCCCTGTCGAGGACAGTTGTGCTTTTTTAGAAAATGTTATTCAACAAGGTTTTATCCTGTAGCCCCTTGCATGCATTGCTTTTGTCACTGCTGCTGCGGCGTTCTGGTTTGAGTCTCTGGTTGAGGCTTTACAGGTAGCGACTCCATTGAATGAATACTTGACAAGCTTAGAGCACTTAAGCTAGCCAATTCCTTTTTTTCTGATGCCTTGTTTTCTTTTGACTAAACTAACGGCTAAGAATTCTGTTTTTACTATGCTGGCGCGCACAGCACTAGGGCTTATATTATGGTCAGCTGTCGTGACTTTAATAAATAAGCTACTTAACTCCCTTTCAAGGGGCAGACCCTATTCGGGCCTGGTTTGAAGGAGATTATTACTAATATCACTGGAGGAAAAGGTAATGCCCTTCCTCAGGAACAAAAAAGTCTAATTTTCGAAACTCCAAGACGGTCTGGTGACAACCAGACCTGGAACAAAGATAAGCAGGCCAAGGAGCCTGCTGCTGCCTCTAAGACAGCAGGTAGAACGGCTCCCTATCCGGTAACGGACCCTGTAGGGGGCAGACTTTCATCTTTCGCCCAGGCGTGGACGTGAGAGAGAGGCCCAGGATCCCTGGGCATTGGAAATTATATTCCAGAGATATCTTCTGGATTTCAAAGCTTCCCCCAAAGAAGGGGAGATTTCACCTTTCACAATTATCTGCAAACCAGATAAAGAAAGAGGCATTCTTACACTGTGTACGAGACCCATCCAGTTCCAGGGGAGGAACAGGGATAGAGTTTTTACTCAAATCTGTTTGTGGTTCCCAAGGAGAGGGAAACTTCAAATCTATTTTGGATTTAAAGATCTTAAACAAATTCCTCAGAATTCCATCATTTAAGTTGGAAACTATTCGTACCATCTTAACTATGATCCAGGAGAGTCACTAGAGGGCTACAATGGATTTGAAGGATGCTTATCCTCACATTACGATGCAGAAAGATTACCATCGGTTTTTCAGGTTGCCTTTTTAAACAGGCATTACCAGTTTTGTAGTTCTTTCCTTTAGGGTTAACTACAGCCCCAAGAATCTTTATAGAGGTTCTGGGGTCGCTTTGGCGGTCCTTAGGCCGCGGGGCATAGAAGTGGCCCCTTATTTAGACGACATCCTGATACAGGCGTCAAACATCCAAGTTGCCAAGTCTCATACGGACGTAGTACTGGCATTTCTGAGATCGCATGGGTGGAAAAGTGAACAAGAAGAGTTCTCTATCCCCAATCTCAAGGGTTTCCCTCCTAGGGATTCTGATAGATTTTGTAGAAATGAAAATTTACCTGACGGAGTCCAGGTTGTCAAAGTTTCTAAATTTCTGTTGTGTTCTTCATTCCATCCGCGCCCTTTGGTGGCTCAGTATATGAATGTAATTGGCTTAATGGTAGCGGCAAGGGACATAGTACCGCTTGCACGCCTTCATTTCAGACCGCTGCAACTATGCAGACTCAGTCAGAGGAACGGGGATTACACAGATTTGTTCTCCTGTTAAATCTGGACCAAGAGACCAGAGATTTTCTTCTCTGGGGACTATCTCGGGTCCATCTGTCCAAGGGTATGACTTTCCGCAGGTCAGATGGGACAATTGTTACAACAGATGCCAGCCTTTTAGGTTGGGATACAGTCTGGAACTCCCTGAAGGCTCAGGGATAGTGGACTCAGGAGGAGACCCTCCTTCTAAGGTATATTCTGGAACTGGGAGCGGTATTCCATGCTCTTCAGACTTGGCCTCAGTTAGCAACTCTGAGGTACATAATTTTTCAGTCGGACAATATCACGACTGTGGCTTACATCATCCATCAAGGGGGAACATAGTTTCCTAGCGATGTTAGCAGTCTTAAAATAATTCACTGGACAGAGTCTCTCTCTTGTCTGTCAGC
Organism: Bombina bombina; assembly: GCF_027579735.1. Classification (NCBI taxonomy): domain Eukaryota; kingdom Metazoa; phylum Chordata; class Amphibia; order Anura; family Bombinatoridae; genus Bombina; species Bombina bombina. The sequence continues at coordinate 426,560,931 of NC_069503.1, forward strand.
TATCCATATCCCAGGTGTTGAGAACTGGGAGGCGGATTTTCTAAGTCGTCAGACTTTTCATCTGGAGGAGTGGGATTCCCTCCGGAGGTGTTTACACAAGATCAAGCAGGAGAGTGCTTTGGTGTTTTTGGCAGCGCCTACGTGGCCACGCAGGACTTGGTATACAGATCTGGTGGACATGTCATCCTTCCACCACGGTCTCTGTTTCTGAGACAGGACCCTCTGCCTCAGGGTCTTTTCAACCATCTAAATATAACTAATCTGAGATGGACTGTCTGGAGACTGAACGCTTGATGTTATCAAAGCATGACTTCTCCGAGTCAGTCATTGATACCTTAATACAGGCATGAAATCCTGTCTCTAGGAAAATTAACATAGATATGGTGTAAATATCTTATTGTTATGAATCCAAGGGTTACTCGTGGAGTAAATTCGGGATTCCAAGGATATTATCTTTTCTCCACGATGATTTTGAGAAAAGGGTTGTCAGCTAGTTCCTTAAAAGGACAAATTTCTACTCTGTCTATTCTTTTGCACAAGCGTCTGGCAGGTATTCTAGATGTTCAGGCATTTGGTTAGGCTTTGGTTAGAACCAAGCCTGTGTTTAAAACTGTTGCTCCGCCATGGAGCTTAAACCTGGTTCTTAAGGTTCTTCAAGGAGTTCCGTTTGAACCTTTTTCATTCCATAGATATCAAACTTTTATCTTGGAAAGCTCCTTTTTGGTAGCTATTTCCTCGGCTCGTAGAGTCTCCGAGTTATCTGCGTTACAATGTTATTTTCCTTATCTGGTCCTCCGTACGGATAAGGTGGTCCTGTGTACCAACCTGGGTTTTTACCTAAGGTGGTATCTAACAAGAATATCACTCAAGAAATTGTTGTTCCATTCTTGTACCCTTATCCTTCTTCAAAGTAGGAACGTCTATTACACAATTTGGACGTGGTTCGTCCTTTAAAGTTTTACTTACAAGCTACTACAGATCTTCATCAAACATTCACCTTGTTTGTTGTCTATTCTGGTCAGAGGAGAGGTCGAAGACTTCAGCAACCTCTCTGTCTTTTGGGTTTTTTTTAAAAAAAAAAGCACAATTCATTTAGCTTAGGAGACTGCTGGACAGCAGCCTTCCTGAAGGGATTACAGCTCATTCTACTAGAGCTATGGTTTTCACTTGGGCCTTTTTAAAAATGAGGCTTCTGTTGAACAGATTTACAAGACGGTTTATAATTTTTCAAAATTTAACAAATTTGATTCTTTGCTTCTTCGGAGGCTATTTTTGGGAGAAAGGGTTTTTATAGGCAGCGGTAACTTCCGTTTAAGTACCTGCCTTGTCCCTCCCATCATCCGTGTACTTTAGCTTTGGTATTGGTATCCCATAAGTAATGGATGATCCGTGGACTGGATACACTTAACAAGAGAAAACATAATTTATACTTACCTGATAAATTTATTTCTCTTGTAGTGTATCCAGTCCACGGCCCGCCCTGTCCTTTTAAGGCAGGTAATTTTCTCCTGTTAAGTGTGGTCAGTCCACGGGTCATCATTACTTCTGGGATATTAACTCCTCCCCAACAGGAAGTGCAAGAGGATCACCCAAGCAGAGCTGCTATATAGCTCCTCCCCTCTACGTCACACCCAGTCATTCTCTTGCACCCAACTAATAGGATGTGTGAGAGGACTGTGGTGATTATACTTAGTTTTTATATCTTCAATCAAAAGTTTGTTATTTTAAAACAGCACCGGAGTGTGTTGTTCCTTCTCAGGTAGAATTTGAAGAAGAATCTACCTGAGTTTTTGGATGATTTTAGCCGGCGTAGCTAAAATTCATTTTGCTGTTCTCTGCCATTCTGAGGAGTGAGGTAAACTTCAGATCAGGGGACAGCGGGCAGGTTCACCTGCAAAGAGGTATGTTGCAGTATATTATTTTCTGAGGAATGGAATTGACTGAGAAAATACTGCCAATGCCAATATAATGTAAGTTCAGCCTTAAATGCAGTAGTAGCAACTGGTATCAGGCTGTTTATGTATATATGTGTACACTTCAGTATTCTGGGTAATACTATATGCATATAATCTTTAGCCTTACTTGCAGTGGGAACGTCTAGCAACAGGCTGTTTAATGACATTTCATGATATTTAATTTTAAACGTTTTTGCTGGCATGCTAAATTGTTTAAATATCTGAGGTACTGGGTGAAAAATTGTTTTTGGGCACTGTTTTTCCACTTGGCTGTCGTTTATTTTAATTTGAGACAGTTTACTGAACTTCCCTCACTGCTGTGGGTGAGGGGGAGGGGCCTATTTTGGCGCTTTTGCTACGCATCAGAAATTCAGTCAAAATCTTTTTCTCTTCCTGCATGATCCGGATCGTCTCTACAGAGCTCAAGGGTCTTCAAAAATTATTTTGAGGGAGGTAATCACTCACAGCAGACCTGTGAGATTGTGCTTTGACTGTGATAAAAAACGTTTATATTTTGTACATTTGTTTCTCTGCTATTAAGGGTTAGTTATCCATTGCTAATGGGGGCAATCCTTTGCTAAATTTATGCTTTTACTGGGAAAAATCTGATTGTTATAATTTTTCCGGTTTCCTTATTATTAAACTGTCATAATTTTTTTCTGTGCTTCTTAAAGGCACAGTGCGTTTTTCATATTACTTGTAATTTGAGTGAAAAGTATTTCCAAGCTTGCTAGTTTAATTGCTAGTTTGTTAAACATGTCTGACTCAGAGGAATATCTCTGTGCTATATGTGCAAAAGCCAAGGTGGAGCCCAATAGAAATTTATGTACTAATTGCATTGATGCTACTTTGAATAAGAGTCATTCTGTACAAATTGAACATCATTCACCAAACAACGAGGGGGAAGTTATGCCGACTAACTTGCCTCACGTGTCAGTGCGTGATATTGTAACGCCGAGTACTTCAGGGCGGCCATTACAAATCACACTACAGGACATGGCTAATGTTATGACTGAAGTTTTGTCTAAATTACCAGAACTTAGAGGTAAGCGAGATCACTCTGGGGTGAGAACAGAGTGCGCTGATAATATTAGGGCCATGTCAGATACTGCGTCACAATTTGCAGAACATGAGGACGGAGAGCTTCATTCTGCAAGTGACGGATCTGATCCAAATAAACTGGATTCAGACATTTCAAATTTTAAGTTTAAGCTGGAAAACCTCCGTGTATTACTAGGGGAGGTCTTAGCGGCTCTGAATGATTGTAACACAGTTGCAATACCAGAGAAAATGTGTAGGTTGGATAAATATTTTGCGGTACCGTCGAGTACTGACGTTTTTCCAATACCTAAGAGACTTACTGAAATTGTTACTAAGGAGTGGGATAGACCCGGTGTGCCTTTCTCACCCCCTCCTATATTCAGAAAGATGTTTCCAATAGACATCACCACACGGGACTTATGGCAAACGGTCCCTAAGGTGGAGGGAGCAGTTTCTACTTTAGCTAAGCGTACCACTATCCCGGTGGAGGATAGCTGCGCCTTTTCAGATCCAATGGATAAAAAATTAGAGGGTTACCTTAAGAAAATGTTTGTTCAACAAGGTTTTATATTGCAACCCCTTGCATGCATTGCGCCTGTCACGGCTGCAGCAGCATTTTGGTTTGAGTCTCTGGAAGAGACCCTTGAATCAGCTCCATTAGATGAGATTACACACAAGCTTAAAACCCTTAAGCTAGCTAATTCATTTATTTCTGATGCCGTAGTACACTTAACTAAACTTACGGCTAAGAATTCCGGATTCGCCATTCAAGCACGCAGAGCGCTGTGGCTAAAATCCTGGTCAGCTGATGTTACTTCTAAATCTAAATTACTTAACATACCTTTCAAAGGGCAGACCTTATTCGGGCCCGGTTTGAAGGAAATTATCGCTGACATTACAGGAGGTAAAGGCCATGCCCTGCCTCAAGACAGAGCCAAACCTAGGGCTAGACAGTCTAATTTTCGTGCCTTTCGTAACTTCAAGGCAGGAGCAGCATCAACTTCCTCTGCACCAAAACAGGAAGGAGCTGTTGCTCGATATAGACAAGGCTGGAAACCTAACCAGTCCTGGAACAAGGGCAAGCAGGCCAGAAAACCTGCTGCTGCCCCTAAGACAGCATGAAGTGAGGGCCCCCGATCCGGGAACGGATCTAGTGGGGGGCAGACTCTCTCTCTTCGCCCAGGCTTGGGCAAGAGATGTCCAGGATCCCTGGGCGTTAGAGATCATATCTCAGGGATATCTTCTGGACTTCAAAGCCTCTCCCCCAAAAGGGAGATTTCATCTTTCAAGGTTGTCAACAAACCAGATAAAGAAAGAGGCGTTTCTACGCTGTGTACAAGATCTTTTACTAATGGGAGTGATCCATCCGGTTCCGCGGTCGGAACACGGACAAGGGTTTTACTCAAATCTGTTTGTGGTTCCCAAGAAAGAAGGAACCTTCAGACCAATCTTGGATTTAAAGATCCTAAACAAATTCCTAAGAGTTCCATCGTTCAAAATGGAAACTATTCGGACAATCTTACCCATGATCCAAAAGGGTCAGTACATGACCACAGTGGATTTAAAGGATGCCTACCTTCATATACCGATTCACAAAGATCATTACCAGTATCTAAGGTTTGCCTTCCTAGACAGGCATTACCAGTTTGTAGCTCTTCCATTCGGGTTGGCTACGGCTCCAAGAATCTTCACAAAGGTTCTGGGCTCTCTTCTGGCGGTGCTAAGGCCGCGAGGAATTTCGGTGGCTCCGTACCTAGACGACATTCTGATACAAGCGTCAAGCTTTCAAACTGCCAAGTCTCATACAGAGTTAGTACTGGCATTTCTAAGGTCGCATGGGTGGAAGGTGAACGTAGAGAAGAGTTCTCTCTTACCACTCACAAGGGTTCCCTTCTTGGGGACTCTTATAGACTCTGTAGAAATGAAGATTTACCTGACAGAAGACAGGTTAACAAAGCTTCAAAATGCTTGCCGTGTCCTTCATTCCATTCAACACCCGTCAGTGGCTCAATGCATGGAGGTAATCGGCTTAATGGTAGCGGCAATGGACATAGTACCCTTTGCACGCCTACATCTCAGACCGCTGCAATTGTGCATGCTAAGTCAGTGGAATGGGGATTACTCAGATTTGTCCCCTACTCTGAATCTGGATCAAGAGACCAGAAATTCTCTTCTATGGTGGCTTTCTCGGCCACATCTGTCCAGGGGGATGCCATTCAGCAGACCAGATTGGACAATTGTAACAACAGACGCCAGCCTACTAGGTTGGGGCGCTGTCTGGAATTCCCTGAAGGCTCAGGGATCATGGACTCAGGAGGAGAGTCTCCTTCCAATAAACATTCTGGAATTGAGAGCAGTTCTCAATGCCCTTCTGGCTTGGCCTCAGTTAACAACTTGGAGGTTCATCAGGTTTCAGTCGGACAACATCACGACTGTAGCTTACATCAACCATCAAGGAGGGACAAGAAGCTCCCTAGCGATGATGGAAGTATCAAAGATAATTCGCTGGGCAGAGTCTCACTCTTGCCACCTGTCAGCGATCCACATTCCTGGAGTGGAGAACTGGGAGGCGGATTTCCTAAGTCGTCAGACTTTTCATCCGGGGGAGTGGGAACTTCATCCGCAGGTCTTTGCCCAAATACTTCGACTTTGGGGCAAACCAGAGATAGATCTCATGGCGTCTCGCCAGAACGCCAAGCTTCCTTGTTACGGGTCCAGGTCCAGGGACCCGGGAGCGGTCCTGGTAGATGCTTTGACAGCACCTTGGACCTTCGGGATGGCCTATGTGTTTCCACCCTTCCCGATGCTTCTTCGAATGATTGCCAGGATCAAACAGGAGAGAGCATCCGTGATTCTAATAGCGCCTGCGTGGCCACGCAGGACCTGGTATGCAGATCTAGTGGACATGTCATCCTGTCCACCTTGGTCTCTGCCTCTGAGACAGGACCTTCTAATTCAGGGTCCTTTCAAACATCAAAATCTAATTTCTCTGAAGCTGACTGCTTGGAAATTGAACGCTTGATTTTATCAAAGCGTGGTTTTTCGGAGTCAGTTATTGATACCTTAATACAGGCTAGGAAGCCTGTTACCAGAAGGATTTACCATAAAATATGGCGTAAATACTTACATTGGTGCGAATCCAAGAGTTACTCATGGAGTAAAGTTAGGATTCCTAGGATATTGTCTTTTCTACAAGAAGGTTTAGAAAAGGGTTTATCTGCTAGTTCCTTAAAGGGACAGATCTCAGCTCTGTCCATTCTTTTACACAAGCGTCTGTCAGAAGTTCCAGACGTTCAGGCTTTTTGCCAGGCTTTGGCCAGGATTAAGCCTGTGTTTAAAACTGTTGCTCCACCATGGAGCTTAAATTTAGTTCTTAACGTTTTACAGGGTGTTCCGTTTGAACCCCTTCATTCCATTGATATCAAGCTGTTATCTTGGAAAGTTATGTTTTTAATGGCTATTTCCTCGGCTCGTAGAGTCTCTGAGTTATCAGCCTTACATTGTGATTCTCCGTATCTGATTTTTCATTCAGATAATGTTGTTCTGCGTACTAAACCTGGGTTCTTACCTAAGGTTGTCACTAACAAGAATATCAATCAAGAGATTGTTGTGCCATCATTGTGTCCGAATCCTTCTTCAAAGAAGGAACGACTTCTGCACAATCTAGATGTAGTCCGTGCCCTGAAATTTTATTTACAGGCAACTAAAGATTTTTGCCAAACTTCTTCCCTGTTTGTCGTTTATTCTGGACAGAGGAGAGGTCAAAAAGCTTCTGCTACCTCTCTCTCTCTCTTTGGCTTCGTAGCATAATACGTTTAGCCTGTGAGACTGCTGGACAGCAGCCTCCTGAGAGAATTACAGCTCATTCCACTAGAGCTGTGGCTTCCACTTGGGCCTTTAAGAATGAGGCCTCTGTTGAACAGATTTGCAAGGCTGCAACTTGGTCTTCTCTTCATACTTTTTCCAAATTTTACAAATTTGACACTTTTGCTTCTTCGGAGGCTGTTTTTGGGAGAAAGGTTCTTCAGGCAGTGGTTCCTTCCGTATAAAGATCCTGCCTGTCCCTCCCGTCATCCGTGTACTTTAGCTTTGGTATTGGTATCCCAGAAGTAATGATGACCCGTGGACTGACCACACTTAACAGGAGAAAACATAATTTATGCTTACCTGATAAATTCCTTTCTCCTGTAGTGTGGTCAGTCCACGGCCCGCCCTGTTTTTTATGGCAGGTCTAAATTTTTAAATTATACTCCAGTCACCACTGCACCCTATAGTTTCTCCTTTCTCGTTTGGTTCTTGGTCGAATGACTGGGTGTGACGTAGAGGGGAGGAGCTATATTGCAGCTCTGCTTGGGTGATCCTCTTGCACTTCCTGTTGGGGAGGAGTTAATATCCCAGAAGTAATGATGACCCGTGGACTGACCACACTACAGGAGAAAGGAATTTATCAGGTAAGCATAAATTATGTTTTTTCATTTAAACTACAGTCACCACTGCACCCTATGGTTTTTCCTTTCTCTGCATGTTTTCGGTCGAATGACTGGATATGGCAGTTAGGGGAGGAGCTATATAGCAACTCTGCTATGGGTGATCTCTTGCAACTTCCTGTTGGGAAGGAGAATATCCCATAAGTGTGTGTGTGTTTATATATATATATATATATATATATATATATATATATATATATATATATATATATATATATATATATATAAAACTCTATTTCAATTAGCTGGAGGTTTCTGCCTCCCCTACCTGACAACTAGTCACTCTTTGTGTAGCAGGTTGTCAACACAGAAAATGCTAAACTTTTTTTTACCCGAGACCCAGTGCCAATGATACCACATACCACCGCGACCCTATTTTTATTCTTGGTCTGAGCATTTCTAAAGTTATATACAAAAAGGTAGCTGCAATTTTTGGCAAAGTGAGTAAATTGTGTCCGTACTTGATACCTGATTGTAGTCAGTGTTGTAAAAGCTAACACACACTCTCATACAACATAAACACACTCTTATATTACACACACACACACACACACACACTCATGCAACACACACACTCATATTGCACAAACACACACCACAAACACTTATACAACACACACACACACACCACACACACTCATACAACACACACACATCTCACAAACACTTATATTACACATACACACTCTCATACAACATACACACACACTCTTACATTACACACACTCATACAACACACACACACACATATCACAAACACTTATATTACACACACACACACACTCTCATACAACACACACACACACTCTTACATTACACACACTCATACAACACACACACATATCACACACACTAATATATTACACATACACACACTCTCATATTGCGCACACACACATTAGGTCATATTGCGCGCGCACACACACATTCATTTAACACACACACTCTCATATTGCGCACACACCACACACACCACACACACTCTCATATTGCGCACACACACACATTAGACATAGACACACACTCATACAACACACACACCACACAGACACACACTCATACAACACACACACCACACAGACACACACTCATACAACACACACACACACTCATACAACACACACACATATACACACTCTCATATTTCACACACACACCACACATACTCTCATATTGCGCGGGCGCTTTCATTTTACACAAACACGGCACACACTCTCATATTAGACATAGACAGACACACAACACACACTCTCATATTATACGCACCACGCACACTTTTCTACTACGCATACACATAAGTCACAACCCAGTAAACATGGTGTTGTGATCCAGTAATGGGTCCCGACTCGTGGTTTGAAGAACCCTGATCTATCGCACCTGGTGCTATAATTAAAATGGCTTATAACTCCATGCCATCAGAAGTATGAACAATTAATATCTTAGAGCATTTTATTATTGCAGTATGGCTTCAACATAACTATTTGTTTATCCCATGCAAAATGTTTAAAGATATATATAAAATACAATTATATGGAGTACAATTGCATAAGACAATGCAAAAGCACTTTGAATTTCAAATAAGCATTTTTTTCAGCTAAACATCAAAGATTTATTTAATTATACTGCCCAGGCATCATGTGACAGCCACCAGCCAATCACAGACTCGTACATGTATATACTTACTGTGAGCTCTTGCACATAATGGAGCTGATCTCAGAAAGCATGCTCATACAAAGACAGCACAGTTTCATAATGGAAATAAATGTGATTGTTTTTATTTTTTAAAATGTGTCTGAATCATGAAACAGTAAAGTCAAGATTAAACTTTTATGATTCAGATAGAGTATGCAGTGTTCTTCCCAGGACTTTTTTAGCTGGTGCATCATCCAGCTGATTTTACTGACCTCACGGCTAACATTTTAGACAATATTAAGCTAAAATGAGCTAATATTAAAAATGTTCAGTTTTTATTGCACAAATTATGATGATTAAATACATTTATATTAAATTATACAATTAATCTGTGCTTTGGATATTAGAAAATGATATATTAGACATTATTACGCTCATCCCACCCAGCCACCTCATAATGCCACTGAACTTGCTAAATTTTCTGTGGAGAGCAATGGCATACCTGGTAGGCTCACATTAGCAGAAGAACTAGCTGATTATTGTTGACTAAACATATAGGCATCTTGTCATTGGCTCACTAAATGTGTTCAGCTAGCTCCCAGTAGCGCAGTGCTGCTCCTGAGCCTACCTGGTTTTCTTTTTAGTAAAAGATAGAAAGGAAACCAAGCAAATGTGTTAATAGAAGTAAAATAGAAAGTCGTTTAAAATGACAAACTCTGTCTAAAATCATAAAAGTTTAATTCTGATGTTACTTTCCCTTTAAGTAATACTTTAAGGGACACTTAATACAGTAGAATGTAATTATTGACAAATGCATAATAAAAAAACAATGCAATAGCGCTTACTTTTGACAGATAAATATAAATAAAAATGACTGTGTTCACCACTGTAAAAAAAAAAAAACTTTTTAAAAGTGTCAGAACTCAAATATCTAATAATACAAAGTTTTTTGTTTTTTTATTTAACATTTAAAAAAGAAACATCATGTAAGGATAATTCTGTAAATGTTCAAATAGGAAAATGAAAATGTGAACCCAAAGGAAATCTGAGAATACAATCTCTTTAGTTCTGCCATACTCGCAATGTCTCATTGTGCATCAGATTTGTAGTAGAACATCCATTTTTAAATCCGTTATCCCTTTTAAGCAGTATCCTTTTGTGTATTTTTTTTAAGTAAACAGTTATCTAAATTGTGTAATTGTACTTTCAGTATTAATATGCATGCAGAATAATGTTTACGTACCTCGCCATTCCTGTGATAGAACAGACTTAAGCTTAACCATTCAAACTTTTCCCCTCCCTAGAAAATCACAGGTTAGAATCTTCATATCAAAATCATTTGGTGTTGAAAGTATTGGTGGTAAGTAGCATTATTACTTGTTACTAGATATATGTATGGTTGTGTAATGCTAATGAACTGTGCTATAAATAATTATAAGGAATTATCCTTCCTTGTAGTGTTGCAAGAATTGATAGCATTATTAATTGTTACTAGATATATGTATGCATTTGTTTGTATGTATGGTTGTGTAATTCTAATGAACTGTGCTATAAATAATTAAGTATTATCCCTCCTGTAGTGTTACAAGAATTGAAAATACATATTGTCTAAATATAAACACATACTGTACATACAGTGGATATAAAAAGTCTACAAACCCTTATGAATTTGCAGGCTTTTGAAATGTAAAGGACAGAATCAACAATAATGTATATGTCTGACTTTTTCTATTTGTAATTTGATCTTACAATAATCAAAAATACAGAAAAAAAAACAAATAGTTCATTTATAGGAGCATTTTAAATAATAATAAAATACTACTACACTCTGCATACGTCTGCACACCCATTCATAATAGGGGCTCTAGCTGTGTTAACAGTTAACCACATTCTAAACATGGCTGTAGGTAAATAACATATATCTGCTATCAATGAAATTGATTCGGAGTAAACCCAGATTTAAGTCCGCTGTTGCTTTAGGGTTTGCTTGAATATTTGTGGTTGCATCCTACTGGGAGAGCCATGGTCTGCAAAGAGCTGTCAAAGAAACTACAAGAGCTAATTGTTGAAAAGTGCCAATCATGTGAGGAATATCAAAAGAATATTGTCAGCACTATATGTACCATGGAGCACTTTTAAAAGCATCATCAATAAATGGAGAAAATATGGCACTACAGAGACATTGCAAAGATCAGGACAACTCTCCAAATTTGATGAGAGGATAAGAAAACTTACCAGGGAGGCTACCAAGAGGCCAACAGCAACACTGAGGGAGCTACAGGAATTTCTGGCAAGTATTGGTCACTCCTTTCATGTGACCACTATCTCTTGTATTCTACACATGTGTGAGCTATGGAGTAGGGTGGAATGATGGAAAACCTTTCTTACAAAAAAAGGAACTTCTAAGCCCATCTTAATTATACTAGGAGATTTTCACCCCAAACATGTGGTAAAATGCGCTATGGCCTGACGAGACAAAGGTTGACCTTTGAATTGTAAAAGCTATGGTTGGCTCAAAGCCAATAAAGCTCATCTTCTAAGCAACACCTAATCGACTTTGAAGTATGGTGGTGGTAGCATCATGCTTTGGGGCTGCTCCTCTTCAGCTGGGTCAGCTTGTCAAGATAGATGGGATAATGAATAGCTCCAAATATCATGTTATTTCGGCATAAAAAATGCTGACCTCTGTCAGAAAGCTGAAAATGAAGAGGAATTTCATATTCCAACATAATGAACTTAAGCAAACATCCATGTCAACCAAGGGATGGCTTCAGAAAAGTAAAATCAAAGTCTTGGAATGGCCCAGTCAGAGCCCAGACCTCACTCTGGGTTCTAAATGAAATTACCTAAAGAGAGTTGTACACAGAAGGTCCCCTCACAATTTGACGGAACTTGATCTTTCTTTGCATAGAAGAGTGGGAAAAATCCTAATGTCTAGATGTGCAAAGTTTATAGAGACTTTTTCACAAAGACCTATTGTTGTAATAAATGCAATAGGTGCTCCCTCAAAGTATTAGGTGAACAGAATTATGCAATCAGAATGTTGTATTTTTTTAAAATTTAAACTGTTCCTAATAATGAACTATTTTGTCTGGAATTTTGTTTGTTGGAAGATTACATTACAGTAGGTAAAAGTCTGACATTTACATTGTTATATCTGTCTTCACATTTTGAAAAACCTACATTTTCATATCGGTGTGTAGAGTTTTTATATCTGCTGTGTGCGTTTGTGTGTTTTGGTTTTATATGATTTACAGCAACATTTCACCTGAATACAAGACACACTATGGGGACATTTTGGATTATTTGTACAGGGCCAGTGTCCTCATACTTTGGACACTGTAGATACATTGCTCTTACTCCAAATAACACCCTCTTAATTATTCTCTTTGTTAACATTTTAAATAGAATAATAATATTGTAAAAGTGGATTTATGTGAGAAAGTGTCCACACTTACAAGCACTGTGCCACAAACACAAGATCCTATATGAAATACAAAACTCTCTGTGATTGTCACTTTTCAGCATATTTACAACTGTGTCTAATTAGCTTCAGCAGTAGAGATCACGTAACAAAAAAACAAACAAAAAAAATAAAACTTTCTAACCTAGGATAACTTAGTTACAACATAGTGGCTAAAATGGAACAAAAACTTTAAATTTATTTCTTAAATATTAATGCAAACAATCTAATTAAAAACACATTGGCATATTATCCTCAGGGTAATCCTTGTTTTGTTGTGTTTTGACAAGGTAGAAGGGCACTTTTAGAGCCCTTTATTCCTCACACAGAGGTGCATTAGTCCTCAGTTTAGAAATAGTGGAGCTCATTTTTGCTTATGGTGGTCTCATAGCTGCATTCATTACTTTTGGGAATTCAGAACCTGGCCACCAGGAGGAGGCAAAGACACCCCAGCCAAAGGCTTAAATACCTCTCCCTCTTCCTCCACCCCCCAGTCATTCTTTGCCTTTTGTCCCAGGAGGTTGGCAGAGAAGTGTCAGAAGTTTTCGATAGTCTCTTATGGAGGGTAGTACTCTTCGGAATGGGACTGGAGTTTTAAGGAGTTCTGTCAGCCTCTCAGTAAGAGCATGGATGAAAGTTAGAGTCCGGAGATGCAGGGAGAGTCTTTCTGTGAAACCATTCCGACTCATATTAACAGCTCCACAAGCAATCAGCGTGACTAGTTTCGCTGCCTGCTTTCTTCACTCAAGTCCATGTCAGAAGCGATGCTACTATATGTCACACTTGAAGGGCCGTGTTCCTGTTCCACGGCGTAGATTCCGCTAAGATCGTTTCATTTTACTTTCTTCATGAACGTATAGTACTTAAAACTGTTATCTGAGAGGTTACCACCTTGCGGAATTAACTTTAACACAGGGTCTCAGTGAGGCTCCTTTTGTATCTTGGAATCAAGTATTAATATCTCCTGAGGAGGGTTATTGAACAGGGTGTGTGTGGGGGGGGGGTTAATCATGTTTTTTATTTGATTCAGTCTGCTAATTTGTAGTGATACTTAGCCTCATGGCTATTTCAGAACATAACGACCTATGGCAGTGACGCAGCCTTTTATGGTCAGGCGCGCTTTTTCATGGACTGCACGGTTCACCTTGTGACCGGGCGTGGTCATGTTTTGACTCTCCGTCCACAATCCTAACCATATGGCCACGGAGAAATTCTGGTCGGCTGGTGTCTGGTTCTCTGGAGGTGGTGAGTGCTCCAGCCATTGGGGGTGTAAGGTGCCATTTAGTTTTTTTCTTATTGGTCCATTTTTTATTCAATATCCCAGTTATGGAAGATTCTGGAGACGGATGTCTCTGATTCAGATTCTATTTCTTGTGAAGAATATGAATTTATACTTGCCCATCAGTTATGTTCCGAAAGCCATTTTAGAGTGCTCTGTTCCTCGGGATCGAGGAATCTGGGGCACGCTGAGCCATCCGCCTCTGGGGATTCTGTTTTCCGCGAGGCCAGTTACCTACCATCTACTTGTACTATGCATGCAGGTAACCCAAATGCTGCTTATCCTTCTCTGGAAAGTGGCTTGTTCCCATTTGAGGTTACGGCACTGTTCCTCATAGCCATATCTTTGGCGCTGGCACATCTGCACCTCCTGGGATCGTGGGATCGCCTGATCCAGTTCAGCCCTCCGGGGGAGCAACTGCCCCTGAGGCTTCAGGGGGGTCAACCTTCGGGGTCAGTGTAATTTTTTGTCACTTTGGAGGTATCTTGTGCCTTTCATTATAGACTGGCGCGCCTTCTTGTTCTCCTGAGACACGTTTTGGAGTTGCTGGAGGAACCCACTCTTAATGGGTCTGGGACTAATTAGTCTTCCTCTTCGAATGGCATGCATGATTAGATATAAGGGGATGAAGTAATATTCTTATAGTCTTTGTTATTTGAGTATCCTTTTCCAGTTCTGAGCTTGGAAGACTAGGATGCCTGTTGAGCTGGTCCTGCGGGTGTGTCCGTTTCTTCCCAGGCGATAACCTACGGGTTGCCCTTTCTTTATTTTAATCCAGTTAGATTAATTTTATTTGATTTACAGCTCATGTTTGTTATATATTTCCTTCGGGATCTTTCTTCTCTGGAATCGATACTCGCAATCTTGGTCGCACTATTTACCCCTTTGAGGGGGTAGTTTGTCTTCCTTAAGAGGTGTGGTTTCCTCTCTCTGGAGGGTGGTCGTCCTGCCCTGTGTGCAGGAGGTTGGAACAAGTGGTTTTATTTCTGTAAGGGGCAGCAGTCTGCTGCTCTGTGGTGCTCTGTTACGACTGTTGGAAATTGAAATATCCATGTAGAGACTGTCTAAGAGAGTTGTGCCAGGTCTTCCTAAGCATCTATTTGCACTTTCCTCTGTACCAAGTCCTAGAGGGTTCTCCGTGGGAGTACCTTTATTTTTTTATTTTAGTGGTTTGGAACCTATCTTCAGCTGCTCTTTACTTGTCCTACAAGTATTTAAGTTTCAGAGTCATCTCTGGATGACTGCAGTTTGCAGCATGTTGTCTTCAGGTGTTGTACGTCAGGTGTTCACCTATCTGAGCTTGCTGCACGAGATTCGGTTTCTGAATATTTAGATATTCTGAGCTACCTTTTGGTGAATTTGGGGACATTCGTCTTCAGTTGTCTTCTAGAGTGCGGTTGCACTGTGTTTAGGGGAAAATTCTCTTCTCTGTTCTCAGACTCCCAGTCTTAGCCTGTGGTTTCTGTACAATCTGGGGTCTGGGCATTGCCTCCCCTTGTTTCTACGAGACTGGTTGGGTCTCTGTTAGCTTGGCCCGGTTCTCTGGTTTTTTCTTTGTGTTTTAATTTGGGACTCATTGTGCCCTTTTTAGGTTTTTTTTCTGGAGTTCTTTATGAATGTTTTCCTCCGTGTCTTTTCTCCTTTGTGGAAGAATACGGTAGCTTGATCCCTTTCTCTAGTAAGGGGTGCGTTGTTTGGAGACCGACTGCTGGGCGACGGTGTCTCCTGGAGGCTTGTTGGCTCAGTCGAGTCTAGTTCCTGTGGTCTCTAGCAAGGCTGGTGGACTATCTGCAGGTCAGTGCCCTTGGGCCTTTTCCTTTTTTTAAAGTTTTTTCTCGGCTTCGGACAAAGCGGGATTTTCTTGGGCTGGGGTTTGCAGGCCTGGTGCCTCTTGTACCCTCCCGTTTTAGCATTCAGTGTCCTCTATAGCTTGGGTATTGTTTTCCCAAAATTAATGAATGCAGCTGTGGACTTTTTCCATTTATGAAGAAAAATTTCCATTTATGAAGAAAAACTAAATTATGCTTACCTTATAATTTTCTTTTCTTCAGATGGAAAGAGTCCACAGCTCCCCCCCCGTATTTCTATGTATTTTTTTTTTCTTCTTTCACCTTTTCACATGATATTTAATCTACTGTTCCTTGTTCCTCGGCAGAATAACTGGGGGATGGAGGAAGTGGGAGAGGTATTTAAGCCTTTTGGCTGGGGTGTCTTTGCCTCGTCCTGGTGGCCAGGTTTTGAATTACCAAAAGTAATGAATGCAGCTGTGGACTCTTTCCATCTGAATAAAAGAAAATCACCAGGTAAGCATAATTTAAGTTTTTTGTAAGTACCTGCCATAAAATGGCAGTCACTTGCCTAATGTATTTACTGAAAGGAAGTTCAGTGGCTCCAAAGGAGCCCCATCACCTAAAGACAGGGGTACTCTGGACTTCAACCCATTAAAGGGACATGAAACCCACATTTTTTTCTTTCATGATTTAGAAAGAGTATGCAATTTTAAACAACTTTCTAATTTACTTCTATTATCTAATTTGCTTCATTCTCTTGAAAATCTTTGCTGAAAAGCATATATAGATAGGCTCAGTAGCTGCTGATTGGTAGTTGCACATAGATGCCTTATGTGATTGGCTCACCCATGTACATTGCTATTTCTTTAACAAAGGATATCTAAAAAATAAAGCAAATTAGATAATAGAAGTAAATTGGAATGTTATTTAAAATTGTATTCTCTACCTGAATGATGAAAGAAAAGGTTTAGTGTCCCTTTAATGACCAACAACGTACCCTGTATGTTGCTGGTCTTTCTTTGAGGGTGCCACTTTCAATAGTTAGCCTTCCACAGGGAGGGTGGGTCTTGCAGTGACATACAATCCCTTAACGACCAGCAATGTACAGGGTATGTCATGGTCGTTAAAGGAACCCTATAACCCTAAATAAGCACAATAATGGGTCAAATTACCCCTCTTTTTTTAGGAGATGCCTCTTTCAAAGAAGGGGATCACATTACCAGGTGGCTATCCGCTAATCTCTGTATTAGAACTCTAAGCGCATGGAGCTACATCAGAGGTTGGGGGCATCCTCCATGTTTTAAGAGGACCTTATTAACCCCTCACCATAGAAATATTTCATAAGATCCCTCATTTGAAAGGGACTGTGAGCTCCCATGGCTCAGTAAAGTTGTTTCTTGTCCTTCTAGCTGTTGAGTGTAGTAATACCTGGAAGAAACCACTAGCCTTGTTTGTTGTGTGAGGGCTCATAATTCCATGATTCTGTGAATGAATAAATAATTTTAGGAATCAAAATAAATGGGAGACATAGGTGGGCATACATAAAGATAATATTTTTATTTTATCTTTCTTTTTATTATTATTTTGTTGCCATGCTGGGTGAGATTGGACATGCACATTGTCAAAATGGGTTAAGGCACCCTTTTTGGAAATCACAATTTTGTGTTATTTTAAAATGTACCTAAATATTTGTTTGATTAGCTGTTCTATACCTACTTATCTTCTGATTAAATTACAAGCTTGAGCAAAGTGATAAAAAATAATGTTATCTTCACATTTAAAGAGATATTCCAGCCAAAATCCACATTGATGCATTTCAGTTTTGAATAGAAGCATTTTTGTAATATACTCGTATTAGCAAAATGCTGCTTTTAAAAACTATAGCTGTTTCAAAAGTGTATTTAAAGGGACACTGTACCCAATTTTTTTATTTTCTAATTCAGAAAGAGCATGCAATTTTAAGCAACTTTCTAATTTACTCCTATTATCAAATTTTCTGCGTTCTCTTGCTATCATTATTTGAAAAAGAAGGCATCTAAGCTTTTTTTTGGTTTCAGTTCTCTGGACAAAACTTTTTTATTGGTGGATGAATTTATCCACCAATCAGCAAGGACAACCCAGGTTGTTCACCAAAAATGGGCCGGCATCTAAACTTACATTCTTGCATTTCAAATAAAGATACCAAGAGAATGAAAAAATTTTGATAATAGGAGTAAATTAGAAAGTTGCTTAAAATTTCATGCTCAATCTGAATCACAAAAGAGAATTTTTGGGTACAGTGTCCCTTTAAGTATGTACTGTGCACCAGCATTTTAAACACAGCACTTGTTCGGAAAGCCTAAGGTGTTTGTACCATCTCGTAATTACTCTATTTGTTAATTTCTGACATGATACAAACCCCACTGGTGCTCTGAGCAGCTGCAGTATTTAAAATTCTGGTGCACTGAGAATATCTAGCTATGCTTCACATGCGCACGTGCAGAAAAACACTTAAACAGTAATAATAAATATAATTATTTATCGCAAATATGTTTCTATTCAAATATATATTTAATCTATTTGCATTTCAATTTTGACTGGAATGTCCCTTTTTAAAGGGACAGTATACACCAATTTTCATATAACTGCATGCAATAGACACTACTATAAAGAATAATATGCACAGATACTGATATAAAAATCCAGTATAAAACCGTTTAAAAACTTACTTAGAAGCTTTCAGTTTAGCTCTGTTTAAAAGGTTACTGGAACACCAACTGCAAGTGGGAAATATCTGACACTCCCCCTTCCTTTGCATGTGAAAAGCCCTTTTCACAAACAGAAGAAAGCTGGAGTAGGTATACGTCGGTATTCTCCTAAAACTTTGGGGCTTGGTTAGGAGTCTGAAAATCAGAGCAATGTTATTTAAACATAAGCAAAACTATCCATTTAAAAAAACAACTTTATGGGCTTGTCTGTGAATAATCAGACAAGGTAAATTTGTTTTATCAGATAACCCTTATATCACCTCCTGAGGAGTATATTAGTAATATAATCGGTGCAACTAAATTGTATAGAGTACTCGTTACGTAACTGTTTGATTGCTTAAGCTAGATTGGTAATTGGGTTTTGTACCCCACTCTATGCACTCGTGGGTATAGTGTCTTGAGAGCTGTGTTCTAAAATAGGTTCTATAATATCTTAGGACCCATTAAATACAATTCTTGTGACTGTATAATCATTTATACTTCAGTTACTTGTCCACTTAGTAATATGTGAATTGGAAACAATTCTAAGTAGTAGAGATTGATTACTGAGATCCCTTGATAGTAGACTGTAAATCGAATATTATTTGTAGTCTTGGAATAATCTACTATCTAATGTCTTTCTCAAATAATCTTGTATTGCTTGTGCAATTATTCTTGAGTGTAGAAGTAGAAATACCAAAGAGTATGTAAGGAGCAGAACTTGCTCATATGTTAAGTATAAATTAAATGGTAACAGAGTGTCTTATTGGATACCAAGTTGGTTAATCGTAAATAACTAATAAATTGCTGCCATTGTTATAATATTGTTGTATCTTATTTTATACCTATATAGTCAAATTAAATTGCAGTTTGTTACACCTTAGGTAATGTGTTACTGTATGCTGCAGATACAAAGATAATATTCCTGCTTACCGATGTTTTAACCTTTAAAGTAGCGTGTTGGCAATAGATTATTAGTTTGCATGTATCAAGTTGATATGTAAAACTCCGTGCTGTTTAGAGAGCACAGCTTTTAGATTATTGCGTGCCGATAGTTAATTATGATATGAGAGTAGTTTTCGGCATGCAGAGAGTAAACACTCAATTAAAATTTGTGAAATTGTTCTCCTATTAATATATAAGGAGCAGAGCTTGCTCGTATGTTTAGTATGACTGCAAAAGTAACAGAGTGTCTTATTGGATACAAAGTTAGTTAATCGTGGATGACTCATAAATTGCTGCCATTGTTACAATATTGTCATATCATTATTCATAACTGTGTGATCAAGTTAATTTGCAGTTTGTTACACAGTAAATCATGTATTACTATATACTGCAGATACAAGCATAATATTCCTGCTTGCCGATGTTTTAACCTTTAAGGTAGCGTGTTAGCAACAGATTATCAATATATTTGTATCAAGTAAATATAACAATGGCAGCAATTTATTAGTTATTTACGATTAACCAACTTGGTGTCCAATAAGACACTCTGTTACCATTTAATTTATATTTAAACAACAAAAAAGATAGACAAATATTGGGGCATCTGTAAATGTCCCAAAAAAGCAAGGGATAAAAAAAGCACACGAAAAGTTATGTTGAAACAATCCAATTTCTTTATTTAACTGTCCCACTTCACATTCAGTGTTCAATCTGTTCCTCCGGGCTGCAGTAGTTAGAGGAACTTCTTACAATTTAAAATACACATTCAAAACAAAAGCAGTACATAAAGCTATCAAATTATCTCAATCCCTATGCATACGTATGCAGACTAAAGAAATGCAAGACTATAGGATAACATATGTGAAAATCATGCACACAATGTCTAAATACAAGACACTACTATATTATCCTAAAATGTCAGACTCACAGCATACCATATTGAAAATGAACAAAAACAACTTAACAGTCCATTTTCCCACTGTTGGTATATATATGAAAGCCATATACTGTAAATACACAGTAGGTGTCGGTAGGTAATAGACCGCAACAGAATCTTCTGCACACTAGGTCAAAAACCGATCCACAACTTGTATAATTTTAAGACAGTACTTATCTTCCAAAGTATAGTTGCGATGGTGCTTTTCCTTGCTGATCCGTGATTCCTCTGCGTGTGACGTAATCCCCGATGGGGGTGGTCAACTCGTCACTGCAACTCCAATTGGTTCCTAGTACCTGAATCTGTATCCATTGGTCCAGGAGAAACCAAAGGAGAATGGACCAACCGCAACTCTGTATCTCCTTGTCAGGACATCCACGATAGGTATCGAGCTTTGTTGTTGACAAGTAAAAGTACTTTTAACACTTGGGAAATAAAGCACCGCTTTTATAAGCTGTCCTCAGGCTCCAAAAGTCGATTCCTAAAATCAGTTCACAGATACAACATCCATGCGCTATTATTTCAGCGCAGATTCACAACTCCCAGGCTTGTTTTGTTTATTAGGAGACTTTCAGAGACAGCAGTATAGGCTTCATTAAGTGCTGGATTGAGACTTCCGCTTTTATGTATCGCCACAGATACCTCAGACAGTGTTTAACTTATCCAAGGTGCAATACACATAGTGCCAACGCACGTTTCACCCCCCTCCAGAGCATGTGTCCCAGGGGTTCATCAGGGCATACTGAATCCATACCGGACATCCTCTTTATAGGGCATACCTGATTACTCACAGGTGATTCTCCTACACAGTCTCGCCCACATTTCGTTTAGAGAACTGTATCCTGTGAATAGCCAGGGGCCCTTAAAGGGATATTTACATACAAATAGATTACAACATTTATTTTAAATTCTACTTTCAAATTGTGCAAAGAATGAAAAATCTTCATTATTGAGCAAACATTTTAAACTTTCACCTTCATTCCTAGGTAACGTCTCAGCTCTATTTGCACATAGAAATTACTCCAAAATAAATGGCAAACATCCTGTCAGATTTGTTTTGCTCTCTTATAGAAAGCTTATATATTCCAATTTATCATTTAGACCTACTGGTAACCTTGTCCCCAGCCTATATATCCATTTGGTCTCTTTCTATAAGAGGACTTTATCATTGTTACCACCTCATCCATTCGTAATCCCTTTGTCAATAATTATGAATTTTAAGGAATCTATGTTGCTATTGTGCATGTCACAGAAATGTCTAGCAACATTTGTGTCTCTAGAGTGGAGGATGTCATCTCTGTGCTCTTATACCCGGTCCTTTACCATCCTCTTAGTTTTTCCAACGTAAAAGACCGGGCACGAACACCGTAAGAGATAGACCACCCCCTCAGACTTGCAATTGAAAAAAAATCTTATATCAAAAACTTTATTTTCTTGCACCGAGAATTGTTTAGTGCTATCCATGTGGGCACAGTATACACAGTGCCCACATGGATAGCTACCTTTTATTCCCTTATCCTTTCGTAGCCAGTCAGCATCAGAAGGTCCTCTGACAAACTGACTTTTTACCAGCTTATCTCGTAGGCTCTGTGCCTTTCTGGCTGCCATTTGTGGTATATCTCCTATAGCCTGTCTCACTTTCTCATCCAAGGTGAGAATGTGCCAATTCCTTTTCATAGCCAATCTAATATTGTTCCATTGATCATTATACATTGAGATAAATCTAATCTGATTTCCCTCAGTTTTTATCTTTTCTCCATACAATAAATCATCCCTCTACATTTTTCTAGCCTTCCAAAGGGATTTCTTAAGACATTTGTTTGAATATCCCCTTTGAAGGAATCTCTCCTTAATTTGCTGGGCATGAATGTCAAATTTTGAAAGTGAGGAGCAGTTCCTTCTTAGGCGAAGGAACTGCCCATATGGTATTCCTCTTTTCAAATGATTAGGATGGCTACTATTAGCATGGAGAATACTATTAGTGGCATTTTTCTTTCGATAATTCTCAGTCACTATTCTCAAACCTTCTTTTTTCAGGGTTATGTCTAGGAAATTCAATTCCCTTTCACTTGTTTCTGATGTGAGGAAGATGTTCCTGTCATTGTGGTTCAGTGTGGAAACAAAGATATTGAATTCCTCTACTGTTCCATCCCACAAGACTAGAACATCGTCCACATATCTAACCCACATCAGCACCTTTTCATCAAAAGTGCCGACATGTTCAAAAATATCAGATTCCCATGACCCCAAATGGAGACATGCATACGTGGGGGCACATACTGCCCCCATTGCAGTTCCACGTATTTGGCGGAACACCTGTCCATCGAAAGAAAAAACATTTCTTAGATTAAACTCCAGAAGCACCATCATAAATTCTGTGTGTTCCATATATGCTGGACCCCTTGTTTCAAGGAATCTTTTGATGGCTATTAAGCCCACATTATGGGGAATGGAAGAGTAAAGGCTCTCCACATCTAAGGAAGCTAAAATGGTTTTTTCTCCCACTACCACACCATCCAGTTTTTTTAACAAATCTGTTGTATCCTTAACATATGATGGTAATGTTAGAAGGAAGGGGCGCAGATGTTTATCCACGTACTCCCCAATTTTTTCCGTTATACTGCCGATCCCCGAAACAATCGGTCTTCCTGGGGGACATTGCATATTTTTATGCAATTTCGGCAGTATATAGAAAACTGGCATGACAGGAAATTTAGGATACATAAATTTAAACTCATTTTGACTAATTGTTCCCTTACTTCTAGCATCATTAAGTATCCTAAACAGAGAATTTTGAATATGTGCAAGTGGGTTACTGCCTAGCTTTTCATATTGGTTCTTGTCATGAAGTTGGCGCTTAACTTCATTAACATACAAATGTTCATCAAGAATTACCAGATTCCCCCCCTTATCAGCGGGCTTCATCACCAGACCTCTAGCCAGCATCAGTTCTTTTAAAGCCTTCCTCTCTCTAGGCTCCAAGTTATCACTCTCCTGTCGTGGTGTTAGATTTTCAATCTCTTTCTCCAGCAAATGAAGGAGAGATTCCTTCAAAGGGGATATTCAAACAAATGTCTTAAGAAATCCCTTTGGAAGGCTAGAAAAATGTCGAGGGATGATTTATTGTATGGAGAAAAGATAAAAACTGAGGGAAATCAGATTAGATTTATCTCAATGTGTAATGATCAATGGAACAATATTAGATTGGCTATGAAAAGGAATTGGCACATTCTCACCTTGGATGAGAAAGTGAGACAGGCTATAGGAGATATACCACAAATGGCAGCCAGAAAGGCACAGAGCCTACGAGATAAGCTGGTAAAAAGTCAGTTTGTCAGAGGACCTTCTGATGCTGACTGGCTACGAAAGGATAAGGGAATAAAAGGTAGCTATCCATGTGGGCACTGTGTATACTGTGCCCACATGGATAGCACTAAACAATTCTCGGTGCAAGAAAATAAAGTTTTTGATATAAGATTTTTTTTCAATTGCAAGTCTGAGGGGGTGGTCTATCTCTTACGGTGTTCGTGCCCGGTCTTTTACGTTGGAAAAACTAAGAGGATGGTAAAGGACCGGGTATAAGAGCACAGAGATGACATCCTCCACTCTAGAGACACAAATGTTGCTAGACATTTCTGTGACATGCACAATAGCAACATAGATTCCTTAAAATTCATAATTATTGACAAAGGGATTACGAATGGACGAGGTGGTAACAATGATAAAGTCCTCTTACAGAAAGAGACCAAATGGATATATAGGCTGGGGACAAGGTTACCAGTAGGTCTAAATGATAAATTGGAATATATAAGCTTTCTATAAGAGAGCAAAACAAATCTGACAGGATGTTTGCCATTTATTTTGGAGTAATTTCTATGTGCAAATAGAGCTGAGACGTTACCTAGGAATGAAGGTGAAAGTTTAAAATGTTTGCTCAATAATGAAGATTTTGAAAGTAGAATTTAAAATAGATGTTGTAATCTATTTGTATGTAAATATCCCTTTAAGGGCCCCTGGCTATTCACAGGATACAGTTCTCTAAACGAAATGTGGGCGAGACTGTGTAGGAGAATCACCTGTGAGTAATCAGGTATGCCCTATAAAGAGGATGTCCGGTATGGATTCAGTATGCCCTGATGAACCCCTGGGACACATGCTCTGGAGGGGGGTGAAACGTGCGTTGGCACTATGTGTATTGCACCTTGGATACGTTAAACACTGTCTGAGGTATCTGTGGCGATACATAAAAGCGGAAGTCTCAATCTAGCACTTAATGAAGCCTATACTGCTGTCTCTGAAAGTCTCCTAATAAACAGAACAAGCCTGGGAGTTGTGAATCTGCGCTGAAATAATAGCGCATGGATGTTGTATCTGTGAACTGATTTTAGGAATCGACTTTTGGAGCCTGAGGACAGCTTATAAAAGCGGTGCTTTATTTCCCAAGTGTTAAAAGTACTTTTACTTGTCAACAACAAAGCTCGATACCTATCGTAGATGTCCTGACAAGGAGATACAGAGTTGCGGTTGGTCCATTCTCCTTTGGTTTCTCCTGGACCAATGGATACAGATTCAGGTACTAGGAACCAATTGGAGTTGCAGTGACGAGTTGACCACCCCCATCGGGGATTACGTCACACGCCGAGGAATCACGGATCAGCAAGGAAAAGCACCATCGCAACTATACTTTGGAAGATAAGTACTGTCTTAAAATTATACAAGTTGTGGATCGGTTTTTGACCTAGTGTGCAGCAGATTCTGTTGCGGTCTATTACCTACCGACACCTACTGTGTATTTACAGTATATGGCTTTCATATATATACCAACAGTGGGAAAATGGACTGTTAAGTTGTTTTTGTTCATTTTCAATATGGTATGCTGTGAGTCTGACATTTTAGGATAATATAGTAGTATCTTGTATTTAGACATTGTGTGCATGATTTTCACATATGTTATCCTATAGTCTTGCATTTCTTTAGTCTGCATAAGTATGCATAGGGATTGAGATAATTTGATAGCTTTATGTACTGCTTTTGTTTTGAATGTGTATTTTAAATTGTAAGAAGTTCCTCTAACTACTGCAGCCCGGAGGAACAGATTGAACACTGAATGTGAAGTGGGACAGTTAAATAAAGAAATTGGATTGTTTCAACATAACTTTTCGTGTGCTTTTTTTATCCCTTGCTTTTTTGGGACATTTACAGATGCCCCAATATTTGTCTATCTTTTTTGTTTAAATTTATTATTCAAGGGTAGCACCGAATACTAAATATACAGCAATATTTTCTACTCTCTCTATTTTTTAAATTTCTTTGTATTACTTTGTGAGGATATAACTTAGAGGATTCTTTTATCTTTTTCTTAGAGATTGCAGTAGATTGCTGTAGGAGCGATTGGAGCTCCTATATAAGTCCCACATTTTTTATCTGCTTTTTCCTGGCTGCGGTAGAAAAATGGCATACACCCTGTCGGATGATCTGTGGGAGGCAGATCTAAAAGATTCCTTAGCTCATGATATGATTAGTGGTAATGATGAGACGAGTGAAGAAGCTGTAACTATTTTTAGTGCCTTTAGGAGATATAGGTATCTCTTAGACAGACAACTAAAAATTAATTAAAATTCCATTTAATTTATACTTAACATATAAGCAAGTTCTGCTCCTTACATACTCTTTGGTATTTCTACTTCTACACTCAAGAATAATTGCACAAGCAATACAAGATTATTAGAGAAATACATTAGATAGTAGATTATTCCAAGACTACAAATAATATTCGATTTACAGTCTACTATCAAGGGATCTCAGTAATCAATCTCTACTACTTAGAATTGTTTCCAATTCACATATTACTAAGTGGACAAGTAACTGAAGTATAAATGATTATACAGTCACAAGAATTGTATTTAATGGGTCCTAAGATATTATAGAACCTATTTTAGAACGCAGCTCTCAAGACACTATACCCACGAGTGCATAGAGTGGGGTACAAAACCCAATTACCAATCTAGCTTAAGCAATCAAACAGTTACGTAACGAGTACTCTATACAATTTGGTTGCACCGATTACATTACTAATATACTCCTCAGAAGGTGATATAAGGGTTATCTGATAAAACAAATTTACCTTGTCTGATTATTCACAGACGTGCTACATAATACAACTACTAGTTGCCTAGGGTTTTTAAGTGTGCCCAATTTTTAATTCATACTATTAAAGTTTAATTTTTAAATGTGTCATTTCTTTACACACACACTTTTCACGCCATACAAATTGATTTATTATATGAAGATGTGAGTGCTATTTGAGTGTACTCTTTTTTACAACCTTCTTGGTTGTACAGTTTGTAAAAAATGGAAAACCAGACGTGGACTCCTTGCTCAGTATGCTTAGAGGAATATGGCTACACCTCACTGACGAGTCCCAATGAAGACCGAAACGATCGTCTGGGGTTGCTGTGTTCCTTGTTCAGAGAGGAATTGCCTGGTATTTCGGCGCTAGACTGACCGTAATAGGCGGGATCAGACTGATATACTACAGGAAAGTTCTACTCTGTGAAAAGCATTACTGGGCTAAAAGAAGCTGCACCCAGGTGGTAAATTTCCATAGAACAGGCTAATAATAGTATTGAGCCAGTTGTTTGTTCCTGTGAGTGTGCTTCTGTATGTATATATATATATATATATATATATGTACATATGTATTTATGTATTGATATGTGTATATATGTATTTACAGACATATATATGCACATATAAACACAAATACATATGTACACATATATAGACATATATAGAAGTGCAATGGAGCCCTTTGCAGTTTAGTAGATGAAAACATGTTAAAGCATATTCATGCAATATTTATTTTAATAAATATAAAATATAAATATAATTTACTACAAAGTATTAATTAGGGTTCAATTCCATTTAGGTTTACGAGAGCCAGGTTTCTGCTACTGTTCAAGTGTAAGGGGAGGTCACACTAAATACTTGCCACTTTAGCCTATAGAAGCTGTTTTTTTCTGATTTTCGTTTTCTGTTTAATACTGCATACAAAATCCTGTATTTTCTGGTTGTATTCTAATAAAGAAGCAATAATTATATATGGTCATTATACCATTGTTAAAACAACAAATCTAATGGTAGCCTGAGACTTTTGCACAGTACTGTATATACAAATTTATATTTATGAATAAATATAACATATTCTGATATGTGAAGAACATTGGAATGTGAAATATTCATATTTTCATATCCATATGTGATAATATCTTTAATATAGAAAATTGTCCAAAATAATCTGGGAGAGCATGGCATTGTGAATGGATTAATGGAATGAATTTACCACATAAAACAACAAATTTACAGCCATGAATACACGGCATCTTGCTATATAATTAAAAACGAATCTATATTTCAGTATGACTAACCTTTGGATTATAATGTATCTTTTTATTTTTAAAAATCCTATTTAAATTTAAAAAAAAAAATCAGATTTAAATCAAAATGATTCCATTTAAATAAAAACCGATTTGAATAAAAAATATCTTGATTTTTTTAAAATAATTTATTTTTATCTGGGTACATTACATTTTTAATTTTAACTCCTGTCCTTTAGGTTTTTGTATAATGCCTTTATCCAACTAATAATTTTAGTTCCAAAACTCAAACTTCTCATAGTTCCAATTCACTCAAATGTCAAATGCCATTTCTACATCTAATGATAGAAGTACAAGTTGTAAGGCTTTATTCTTGGCATATTGTAATAATTGTAGAGTCCTAATTGTGATATGTCTTGCTTCTCTGCCACCTACATATCCACTTGACCTTTATGGACAATTTTGGGATTACGTTGTTTAATCTGTGTCCAAAATCTTCTGTACTATTTTGATGTAATTTTTTAGTAATGAGATTGGTCTAAAATATCTTGTGGTTATGTTTTTTCCTTTCTTAGGTTTAAATAGACTTTTTAGAAATTGAGGTACTAAATATTCTTTAACTTTTCTATGATATTTAATTGAGAAACCATTAGGTCCAGGTGCTTTACCTATAGTTATGGATTTTTCTAAGATGTCTTTTTGTTCTTTGTTGATTCTATATATTTTTTCACTTTTTACTTTTTTCTAAATCTTTTTAAGTTTTCTATTTCCTGCTCATTAGATGTTTTCTTTTTTTTTATTTGATCACAACCGTAACAAACGTTCCTGCTTTTCAAATAAAGATACCAAGACAAGAAAAAGAAAAATTGATAATAGGAGTAAATTAGAAAGTTGCTTAAAATTGCATGCTCTATCTGAACCATGAAAGAAAAAATCTGGGTTTACTATCCCTCTAACATTATTTCCTGATTTCTCCCCAATATTAGGGTCCAATATTATTACCTTTAAATTACATTTATTGAGCCCAGTCTTGTTCATGCTCAGATCCTGATATTGTACACATTTCATTTGATAGTTCATCCTTAAAATTAGACGTGTAAAGGAGAGGAGAGGGTTTTTTAAAAAAAAATGACATAATACATTTTTCCATTCAATAATTTCACTAATTAACTAACAAGAGGTTCTATGTGGCATTAGATAAGCTCTCCTCAAAAAGAAAGAAAGAAATCCAGGTAATCCAACCTGCGGGTTCCCTGGTTAAATCTTATTTTTGGATATGGAGAAGGGAAAAGAGAAAAAAACCTTCTTATTCTGTTCATATTTACTGTCAGGGTTTGCAGACTTTCTCTTCTTTAATGCCTCCAATTTTGTTGTCATACTTCCAAATGTATCTTTTCATCTGTAGAAACTCACTTTAGTTCCAAGCTCGAAGAGGAAGGAAAAAGAGAGAGAGAGAGGAAAAATAGATTTAATAGCTAGTGACAATTCAGGCCTACATACAAAAATATAAGTAAAGAAAACTTGTGGTCAAAACATGTAAATGCATCAAGTGAGAAAAAAAAACAACTAGTATCAATTCAGAACATTAGGTAAAAATGTGGAAAGAGAAAAAACATTTTTTACCCTCATTTGCTTGATTACTAAAGTCTCAAATTCATTCATTCCTCTTTTTCTTTCTCCTAGTCTGGGACCATTTATGGGTTACTTCCAAATTTCCTGTGTTGTCTTCCCATGTCTTTTCTTTTTCTCCTCTGAGTTTCTAAAAGAGATGCCAAGTTTTTCTTCCAAAGTCTTTGGTCCCGATGATTGAAAGTGCTGCAAAGCGGCAATATATTCAAAAGGTATCTGATGAGATGTCAAGAATGCTGGCGAAATATTAAAAAGTACCGACATTACTCTTTAAAGGCAGCATTGCTGAGGGGCGTTTTACTATACAGTGCAATGGGTGAAGATGCTAGAGAAATATTCCAAGCAGCATCGGTATCAACATTGGCGATGTAAAGTAAAGGATCCCTTTTAAATATATAGCACCAAGCCTAATAGCTATACCTATGTACCTCTAAACAAACATAACCCACCACCGCAAACTAACCCTACATTACTTAACCTCTAAACCACCAATAGCCCACCGCAATAAACTGCGTAACCTATTAACCCTTTAACCGCCAATAGCTCACCGCCATAAACCTCCTAACCTTTTATCCCTCTGTCACACTCCGGTGTATAGCTGCTCAGGAGACGGACCATCGGGGCAGTGGTAGGGAATTGGAGACACTGACCCCTAACCCGAGGAACAGTATCCTGGACGTGGATAGTTGAGATTCTGTGATTCATAGTTGCTAGGAGTTATTACAGGGTTCAAGAAGTGTGAAACACATCTTTGCAACATATTCAGGTTTCAAAGGGCAAGAGAAGACAGAAGCGCCACATGGCCCAATATTGTTTGGTCCAAAAACAACTTGATATATAAGGAAGTGAACTCACATTTGTGAAAGCACCTCAATTAGTGCTATGGAGACAGTCTGGGATCTATAACAGTCACCCAGAAGACCAACTGCCCGTAATGATGTAGTGTCTGTATCAGAATGACAAAAAGAAACACAGGTGCCTATATGGCCTAGTATTGCCTTAACACAGGTGAATCAATGCAATAGAAAGGAATGGTACTCACAATAGTTGTAGCATCTCCTTTGATGCTATAGAGGCAGGATGGGATCAATGTAGTCACCCACCAGACTTAATCATAGGCCAGCTGGACACAGATGGAACTCCAGATACACCAATGTTCAGGATATACCCAGGATACACCAGTGGTCAGGATAGACCCAAAGATATTTCCCTCTCAACCAGAGGGATAAATATGGCAAAGAAGATGGTAGCAAGTGTTCAAAATATAAAATTGCTTTATTAAAATAATAAAAACAAGGCGACGCGTTTCTCAGCAACAAGCTGTTTCATCAGGCTTCATAAAACATTGAGGAACACTTGCTATATATACCATACATCTAATTAGTCTTAATCAGTATCACATGATATTAGGAGGGGCCTAAGTTACAATTAAGTTACCATTGGTGCCTTACTGGCCAATCATATTGCAATTAAACATGGTTACTCCTCTACCATATGTTAGATTAATTAATTAATAAACATCTAAATAGGCATGCAACTCATCAACATGTTGTTTATGATAATCCACATAAAACATTTCAATGAATATGATGAATAGTGAATAAATGATCAAACATGTATCTTACTAGATGCCAGCATGTGAAGATCAACGGCAATTAATTTCAGTAATTCATGTACATAGAACTAAAAGTAAACAGATATAAATACATAATATATATAAAATGTGTGTAACATAAGTGGTGACCTACCATATTCTATATAAACAATAGCAACTCAGGCAGCAGCGTTATCATCAAAACAACACCCACAGTATTTGTTAACAGGATTGATCAAATTCAAAAAACATGATGTAACAAACCTTTGTAGATTATATAATTCTTAATTAGTGTCACGCTTATTTGCCGCTAGAATCTGATACAAAATTGCGATGCTGGAGTAATGTAGCTATTAAAAAGTAACAAATTAGTTAGCGTGTTGAATAAAGCAGTGCGCATGTCTTAAACTGACATGTCATTCAGAAGACTCTGTTGTTTAATTAGCGCCTAATGTGTAGCACTTGTGCATAGGGACTAAGAGTTATACTATAACATGTCAGTGGTATGCGAGCTCGTCACAAACTGAGAATTTTTTTGGAATGACCACATAGCCGCTAATCTACAGATCTAATCTGATCCCTCTAAACATTGTATAAGGTGATTAAGAACATTCAGAGCCTATAGCGGCTAACAGATTTTGATCAGTCCTATTCATTGAAATGTTTTATGTGGATTATCATAAACAACATGTTGATGAGTTGCATGCCGATTTAGATGTTTATTTATTAATTTATCTAACATATGGTAGAGGAGTAACCATGTTTAATTGCAATATGATTGGCCAGTAAGGCACCAATGGTAACTTAATTGTAACTTAGGCCCCTCCTAATATCATGTGATACTGATTAAGACTAATTAGATGTATGGTATATATAGCAAGTGTTCCTCAATGTTTTATGAAGCCTGATGAAACAGCTTGTTGCTGAGAAACGCGTTGCCTTGTTTTTATTATTTTAATAAAGCAATTTTATATTTTGAACACTTGCTACCATCTTCTTTGCCATATTTATCCCTCTGGTTGAGAGGGAAATATCTTTGGGTCTATCCTGACCACTGGTGTATCCTGGGTATATCCTGAACATTGGTGTATCCGGAGTTCCATCTGTGTCCAGCTGGCCTATAATTAAGTCTGGTGGGTGACTACATTGATCCCATCCTGCCTCTGTAGCATCAAAGGAGATGCTACAACTATTGTGAGTACCATTCCTTTCTATTGCATTGATTCACCTGTGTTAAGGCAATACTAGGCCATATAGGCACCTGTGTTTCTTTTTGTCATTCTGATACAGACACTACATCATTACCGGCAGTTGGTCTTCTGGGTGACTGTTATAGATCCCAGACTGTCTCCATAGCACTAATTGAGGTGCTTTCACAAATGTGAGTTCACTCCCTTATATATCAAGTTGTTTTTGGACCAAACAATATTGGGCCATGTGGCGCTTCTGTCTTCTCTTGTCTTTGAAGATTGCTGCCCTGGATCCCGGCCTGGATCTCCACAGATAGCTGCCTCGATCTTCCTATCAGAGACGTATTACTCACTTCTGAGACTCTTAATTAATTATTATATGGTTATTGGTATTTACATATGTTTATGTTTTTTATTGTTTGATTTATCATTTTATATACTCTATCATATTTTATTATATTATGCTATCATACTGCACTTTATATCTTGGTATTACCAACTAATAGTTTGATATATCCATATCTCTCTACAAACCACTCAGAGGTATTGTAAATTGAGGTATAGTCACCTACTTACTATTTAGCATCTTTACCTCTTCTTTCTCTTTTGAGATTGATATATATCCACCCTGTCTCCATAAGACCGTATTGTTTTAACTATCAGGTTTAGTGATTATTCCGCAATAGGGCGCCCCCTCCCTTGTTGAGGTTTCAAAGGAAACAGATAGTATTGAGCGTCAGAGAGCATGACTGTAATCTTGACATACACAGCAATATTCAGAGTACAACATGAATGTGGTAGACGACAGTATTTACAATAAGCAAACTGGAAAAGGTGTTGTAGAGTTCAGAATGTATGATATAGCTTTAACAAAGCAGGAAATATATAGGTACATGTGGATAGTAGAAATCAGGCAGTAGTAGGCAGGAAAGGCTGTAAACTTAAATATCTCTAGGAAAGTCACACTGAAAACAAACACTGAGGGATCTGTATATTTGGAACAAACTTTAGAGAGAGTGCAATAGACCTGAGCATAGCTAAATAGAGGCTGAGAGAATCAGGTGCATAGATAATTAACTAGTCAAGTAAGTTCCAGCAGTAGAACCTATGCAGACTATGCCCCAAATAGCTTGACTGCTGAAGCAGAGAAGGCAGTCTTAAAGGGAAAGTGATAACAGGGCAGGCATTTATAACACCCTATAAATCTCCAGTAGACCAAGACAATAAACCTCCCATCCTATTAACCCCTATACTGCCAATACCCCCTAACCTTTTAACCCCCACACCACCACAACCCCCCAACGTAAACTACCCCTACACTACTTAGCTACCTAACACCTTACCCCCCCCCACCTCTTAAGTCTGTGCAATTAATTACATGATACAATTAATCACAATATCTGGCTATGCAGTCCCTAAAGGCTGCAATTTTTATCAAAACAAACAAAAAAACTGCCTGAAGTGGCTTCCTTAACATGCCACGTACGTCACACAAATGCTCTGGTCCAACTCAGCAGCAGCACTAATTGCTCCTCCGGACCAGAAAGCGTCACAGTGTCATAGCACATACTACCTGAGGATTTGCACAGGCAAGGAAGATGGTGGACTGGCTGGACTGTTTTCTCTGGCCCATTCAGCTTGCAGTGCAAATTAGGAACAAGCCGCTGTTTTAAACAGTTACATGCATTTTTCTTTTATACAGGTGGTGAGAGTCCATGATCCATTACTCATGGAAATTACTCTTCCCTACCACTAGGAGAAGGCAAAGATTCCCAAACCCCAAGAGCTCTATAAAACCCCTGCCACCTCATAGGTACCTCAGTCTTATCTTTGCCTCCACTCCTCTTGGAGTCTACAATATACTCCTATTCCATAACCTCTGCTGATATGTTTCAGTACTGGTTTGTCTTTCTACTGGTTGTTTCATAGTAAATGAGTGTCTGTTGGTAAGTATAATATTTTTTATAGGTTTGTTTGGGAACTTATATATTTATTAATATATATTGCTTTGGAACAGAATATTATTTTTATTACGGTTTAATTTTTTTGCACGTGTCAGATTTTTGGTGCACTGGGTTTAGTTTGTATTTTTTACCACACTGCCTTCAGGTCTGCGAGCATCAGAATTGCGCACATCAGGGTTTTTGTGCGCTCAGGGGCATTTGTGTATTTTTTTCCTGTACTTCCGATTTCGGGGCAGCGAACGTTGGGTCCACGCTGGGTTTTGGTTCGCTAATTTCTATTTTAACAGTATAGTTTTCTTGCGTGTCGTCCTACTCAGCGGAGGGCTATCCAGGCTTCGGGGTGTGGAGTCTACTTATCTCCTGCATTTATTCTTGTTTCGGCTTAGCGTGCCTTAAACTTGTACATTTTATTAAGTGTCTTTAGGAGGGGGTAAGTTCTCTATTTCTCAAGATCTTTTTTTTGGGGGATATAATTGTTTATACTGTTGTAATTTGATGCTTTTATGGAGCCTTCTAATTCTGTCCCTAAATCTACCTTAGAATATGGGTCCTTTGAACACTTTTCTACCAATGTTAAGTGTGTTTATTGTAAAAAAATCTGAGGTATCTCCTCCATCTAAGTTATCTGACTCGTGTTTAAATATGTTAATGCATTCAGACCAACCTAATGCTGCTTCTATGAGTTTTGATGCTCCTTCTGTTTGTTCCATACAGGAAAGCTCTACAGATCTACTGTTTCTGAAATGTTGGCAGCTCTTCTGACTTCAAGTAGGCTTAAAAGGTCAGTTCTGCTAGTGCTATGTCTCCGGAGACTAGAATTCCTGTTGATAATCCTGTTGTTTCTTCAGAAGTAGAAGTTTCCACTGATGATGATGAATCTTCTTCTGATGTTAAACCTGATTTATCCTACCTTTTTTTTTTTTTTTTTATAAATTTAAGGTTGAACATATTTGGTTTTGCTTACTTTAGAGGTTAAAGACTCTAAGGGTTCGGAGAATGGGCCTTATAATCGTTTTGATTCAGTTTTTAAAACTGTTGCTAAATTTTTTTAATCCTTCTGCTAGGTTTAAGAAGTTATATCACTTACCTGCCTCTAATGTTGAACTGTGGGAGACTGTCCCTAAAATAGATGGGGCCATTTCCACTCTGGCTAAGCTAAACATACTACTATCCCCTTGGAAGACAGTAATTCTTTTAAGGACCCTTTAGATAGGAAGTTAGAATGATCTTTTCATACAAGGGTCTTTTTGCAAGCAACCAACTATTTCTATTGCTGATGTAGCTGCTGCTTCTTACTGTTTAACTAGTCTTTGGATTCTGTAATTTCTACTTTTAGTGGAGGTAAAATGGCTTTTTTCCCAAGGGGAAATCTAAAGCCTTCTATAATTTTCGTTCCTTTTGTCAGAACAAGCATCAGAAAGTGGATTCCTTGTCTGGCCCAGCCTGTGGGCCTTGTGTTAATTGAAACAAGCCAAAAAATCCACCCCTTTTTCCAAATCTACATGAAGGTGTGACCCCCGATCCAGAGGCTCTGGTAAGGGGCAGGTTATGCCGTTTTCAGGAGGCTTGGTTTCAGTCTGTTCTAGATCCCTGAATTCTAAATATAGTTTCTCAGTTTTATCAGATAGGTTTCAGAACAAGGCCTCCCAGAGGATGTTTTTTTTTTTTTTTTTTTTCTGTCCAATGTTCCGAGGAATTCCTTGAAGGCCCAAGCATTTTTTTTTCAGTCCGTTTCAAATCTAGAAATTATGGGAGTGATTGCTCCAGTTCCTTTACAGGAACAGGGGATGGGATTTTATTGAAATCTATTTATTGTTCCAAAGAAGGAGGGAACTTTTAGACAAGTTCTGAATCTAAAAGCTCTGAGCAAGTTTGTTAGAATTCAAACTTTAAAAATGAAAACTATTCTGCCTTTTATTTAGCATGGTCAGTTTATGTATTTAGTAGATTTAAAGGACGCTTAATTTCAGGTTCTAATCCACAAGGAACATTACCAGTTTCTGAGGTTTGCCTTTCTAGACAATCATTTTCAGTTTGATGCTCTACCATTTGGTTCTAGGTGCGCTATTGTCTGTGATCAGATTTCAGGGTATTGCAGTGCTTCCTTACCTGGACTATATCTTGGTTCAAGCTCCATCTTTTCATTTTGCAGAATCTTACACTTGCAGAGTGTTGTTGTTTCTTCAACAGCATGGATGGAAGATCAATTTTCTAAAGAGTTCTTTGGTGCCTCAGACATCTGTTACTTTTCTGGGGTTTCATATAGATTCAATCTCCATGAGTATTTCTCTAACAGATCAGAGACAGCTAAACATTGGTGCCAACCTGTCTGAGCCTTCAGTCTCTATATTTTCTTTCTGTTGCTCTTTGTATAGAAGCTTCAGATGTAATTCCATTTGCTTGATTTCACATGAGACTTTTCAGCTTTGGCAGTGGTGCAGGGGTCATATTCAGCTGTCTCAAATGATTTTTCTAGATCACAGAACAAGTAAGCCCCTGACTTGTTTGCTGAATCATCTGTTCATTATTCAGGGGGCTTGTTTTGCTTGTCCTATCTGGACTGTGCTTACTACAGATTCTTGTCTTTCTCTGAGATCTCAAGGGATTTGGCTCCTCGGGAGGCGAGTTTGCCAATAAATATTCTAGAACTCTGTGCTATTTTCAAAACTCTTTAGACTTGGCCTCTGTTGAAAAAGGAGTCTCATCTCTGCTTTAAATCAGACAATATCACAGCAGTGGCCTATATCAATCATCGGGGGGGGGGGGAATCTACAGTTTCCTAGCCATGTTGGAAGTGTCTTGAATTCTCTCATGGAAAGAAGCCACATCTTTGGTTTCTGTAGTTCATATTCCAGGAGTTAACAACTGGGAAACAAATTTTCTAACTCGTCGGCCTTTGAATTTAGGGGAAAGGTCTCTTAACCAGGATGAGTTCAGTAGGATTGTGGGTCTTTGGGGTCTTCCAAAGATAGATCTGATGGCTTCTTGTTTGGCCTCTTTCTCTACAACCGGACCTTCTGTTTCAAGGTCCATTTTTCCATCCGGATCTTATATCTCTAAGCTTGATGGCATGAAGATTTAATGGTTAGTTCTTAAGCATAAACGATTCTCAGATTCTGTGATTGAGACTTTGATCCAGACTCATTAGCCTGTGACAAAGAAGACTTTTTTGAAGCTTTGGAAGGCTTTAAATTCTTGGTGTATAGAGAATGTTTTTTTCCTGGCATTCTTTTAGAATTCCTAGAATTTTACTCTGCTTACAGGATGTTTTAGATAAGGGCAGTTGTTTGAAAGGGAAAATGTCTGCTCTTTCAGTTTTGTTTTATAGGAAGATTGCAAATCCTACTGACATTCATGGTTTTGTTCAGGTTTTGGTACGGATTAATGTGATCAAGACAATTTCTTCTCCCTGGAATCATAACTTGGTGTTAAAGGTTTTGCAGGCTCCTCTTTTTGAGCCAATGCATAAATTGGATATTAAAGGGATGGGAAAGTCAAAATTAAACTTGCCTGATTTATATAAAGCATGTAATTTTAAGACACTTTTAAATTCACTTCTATTTTCAATTGTGCTTCGTTCTCTTAGTATCCCATTAAAAAAAAAAAAAAATCTGCACATATCATACACCAGTGGGAGCTAGCTGCTGATTGGTGCCTGCACACATTTGTCTCTTTTGATTGGCTAACTAGATGTGTTCAGCTAGCTGCCAGTAGCACAATGATGTTCCTTCAGCAATGGATAACAAGAGAATGAAGCAAATTTGATAATAGAAGTAAATTGGAAAGTTGTTTTAAAATTGTATGTTCTATCTGAATCATAAAATACATTTTTTATGTTTACTATCCATTTAAGCTTTTTTCTTGGTTGGTTTTGTTTCTTTTGGCTATCTCTCTTCTGCTAGAAGAGTCTATGTGTTGTCTGATCTTTCTTATGATCCTCCTTATCTCATCTTTCATTGGGATAAGGCAGTCTTAAGGACTAAATATGATTTCTTTCCTAAAGTTGTGTCTTCAGACAATATCAGTCGGGAAATTGTTGTCCCTTCTTTGTGTCCTAATCTCAAGAATTCTTTGTGAGATCATTCCATAGTTTGGATGTTGTTAGATCATTGAAGTATTATATTGATGCTACTAAAGATTTCAGACAAACTTCTAGTTTATCTTTTCTGGTTCTAGGAAAGGTTATAAAGTGTCTGCAGTTTTTTGGCTTCTTGGTCGAAACTTTTGATTCATGAGGTTCATTTAGAGGCAGGTTGGCCTCCACCTAAACGGATTACTGATCATTCTACAAGATCGATTGCCACTTCTTGTGCTGTCAAGAATGAGACTTCTGTTGACCAAATTGTGTCATCTTTGCATACTTTTACTAAATTCTACCATTTTGAAATTTTGCTTCTTCAGAGGCAGCACAGCCTTGGTAGGAAAGTCCTTTAGGCAGTTGTCTCCGCTTTATTTATTTCTGTCTGTTGGTTATTTTGAATTGCATTCAAAAATGCCCTTTTTTAGTTTTTTTGTGGTTGTGGAATTAGTTTCTTAGTTAAGTTTATTTAATCCTGCCCTTCATTACTCGCTGTCCCTACAGCTTGGGTATTAGTTCCCTGGAGTAATGGATTGTGGACTCTCACCACCTGAATGAAAAAAAATATAATTAATGCTTACCCGATAAATTAATTTCTTCCATGGTGGTGAGAGTCCATTAGATTTCACCCTGTGTTTTTTTCTGGAGGAGGTTTTTCTTTTCTTTCTTAAACACATCTTCCCTGCTCCATTTATTTGTGCTCTTGCACAAATCAAACAAACAAAGTCCAAGCACCAATGGAATATAGTGTTAAAAAGTCTGAGTAACCTGTGATAGGTGAATATAAACCTGGATCTTTTTAGCACTGTTTTCGTGAGTCTTAATAATATACTTTAAATCCAATACTGTGGTATGGTTTCAGAATGGATTATTACTTTTCATTTAAATGGATAAACTTTAGGTTTTATCTTACCCACTCTCATTCATATGTCACTTCTGCAGTTTGGTGTCACGCCAGTGTGTAAATGTGTGTCGGTCCACGGGAGCGTACAAATAAACAAATCTGCAAACAGACCTTTCTCAGTCCCGCTCCCTCCTCGATCACTCCAATACCGGCTCCCAAACTCAGCTTTTTCCTCGGAGTGAGGTGATGTGCGGTTTAGCGATCCGTCTCTTGGTAAGTGCCGGTCCACAGGAGCTGATGACCTCACTTTGTCCTGCTCCCTCCTCGATCACCTCTTTGACGGCTCCGCTCACTCTCCCTTAGAAATCCGTTACTGAAACAGTTGCAGTGCCTTCCAGGAAATCACCTTTGTTTTCAACACAGGATCTGGCTCTCGAATCTTTCCGTGTCTGTGCTCTCTCTGTGGCCTCAATGGTATGCAGTTCAAACAGCGATCAAATGATCAATTGAGGAGCACCAGACCAAATTCTTTATATAAAACTTAACCTTTATTCGGCCCACCGGCTCAAGTTTAAAACTTAACAGTTTTTCACAAAGTACAAATGATTCAGTATTTCTCCTGCTTACGCGTTTCGGCGATAGCCGTACTCATAGCTTGAGAAATTTACAAACACAGATTACCTTTAAAATCCCCACCAAAATCCAATTGGTTGTAAAAACTTTACTGACTTCTATCTGATTGGCTCTTTAGCCATGACTCATTCACCTCTCTAATCCGCATGAACAGGTGTGGTGTTAACTCTTGACTTCCTAGAAGATCCCTTACATATGCAATTTGTTATATATTTAATGCATATTATCATTTTAATACAATGTGTCTTTTTAAACTTTACAATTGTATCATTGTTTTTTCGTTTTACTTATGCAATTACCTAAGTGCTTAATAGAGCTTTTGATATAATTTTTCTAAGTTTGATCTTTGCAACTATAAATTGTATAAAAGTGATCTATCCATTAAATATTAAATTCTGCAATGTCATCTTTTTGACCGTTTGTATCAATAATGTTGTATTAATACGTTAATCTCTTATTCTTCTTTACAAAGTTTTAGATAAGTAACGGAGCTCTTGCCCATATATTTATGCAATGTTGCACTGTCTCACAACATTTTGTGTTTACTTCTATTGCATAGTCATTGTCATGTATAAGTACATAGTTAGCAGTTTATATCTCGTCTTTACTATAGTCTATATCACATCTAGGTATTAGCCTCCACTTTGTTGTCACTTGAACTTTCAAATTAATGTACTCATAAAGTGAGACTCACTTTCTCTGTCCGTCAGTTTCTTGTGAATAATTTTTGGATTCACTTTACTTAAAATTGGGTCTGAAACTCATGATCTGAAATTAACACTTTTAATTATTTATTTATTTCCTCACAAGAACCTCAAGTTACAGGCTCTATTTAGGAATTCAAGATACTTTTGTGATTACATCGTTTTTTCTCTATCGTTTGTTAAAAAGAGAAAATTTAAAAATTAGAGATAAACGTTCATAATTATAGCGATGCTTACGCCTCTATTTAAACTATGACCTGCTGGAATCGGTCTATTTCTAATCTTATTTTTGCCAAAAATTAATAAGATCATATTCGCTATTAAGACCATGTGGTATCCTAGTTTTTAACTGAATCATTTGTACTTTGTGAAGAACTATTAAGTTTTAAACTTGAGCCGGTGGGCCTAATAAAGGTTACGTTTTATTTTTTTTTATTTTTTTTTTTTTTTTTTTTTTTTTTTTATAAATTTTATTGCAAACATAAAAACATTACATACACAAAGATTCCATAACAGACCTTAAGTGTTCTTACTGTAACAATAAGTCCTTTTAACAACAGACACTAGACAACATCAA
Organism: Bombina bombina; assembly: GCF_027579735.1. NCBI lineage: Eukaryota > Metazoa > Chordata > Amphibia > Anura > Bombinatoridae > Bombina > Bombina bombina. The sequence continues at coordinate 426,601,775 of NC_069503.1, forward strand.
CCCCTACATACTAAAAAAAAAAAAAAAAAAAAAAAGGGAATTCCCCCCCTCCGCCCCTCTGTCCCCTCCCAATCCTGGTACTTTTATATGCCCGATTAAGATGGAAGGGTCCTATATTTAAATTCTTCCCAGTGGAAGCGGATTTTCTGAAAGACCTCTTCTCTATTAGTTTTTAGATAAGTATATTCTTCCAATATTAATAATTCATTAATTCTAGTAAGTAAGATTTCCTTATCCGGGATATTTGGTTTTTTCCAATTTCTGGCCAGTAAGGATTTCGTTCCATTTAATACAAATGTTACAAGTTTAGCTCTTATTTTACAAATATCTTTAATGGGTTTATTTAATAGGGCCGTAAAGATGTCCAATTGAAAGTCCTCTTTCCCAATAATCTGCTGGATGCATTCAGAAGTTATTCCCCATACACTTTTCACCCTAGGGCACTCCCACCATATATGTTGCATATTCCCAATCCCCCCGCATCCTCTCCAGCAAAAGTTGGAAGCATTTGGGTATATACTATGTAATCTAGCCGGTGTAAGGTACCATCTAGTAAGTATCTTATAATTTAGCTCCTGGATATTAGACGAGGATGACGATCTAGCAACCTTATCACAGATGGACCGCCATTCTGACTCCTCCAGCTGTATCCCTGTCTCTACTTCCCATTTTTGCATATAACTATATTTTATAAATTCTGCTGGAGTGTTAAGGAGTTTATAACTAAGTGAAATTGTACTTCTAATTGGAATTTCATTATGACAGGTTTTTTCAAATAATGTTAATTGCCTAGTCAAATTTGCTTTGTCTGGATGTCGTGTCACAAAATTCTGTAATTGTAAATATTTTAACCAGTTTCCATAAGTACCATCGGCCATTTTCCCCAGTTCTTGTTTGGATTTAAGCTTCCCCTTATCTATAAATTGGCATAGCGGTAAAGATTGGTGTAAATTTTGTTGGCCTAAGAAGCTAGGTGTGAACCCTCCCTGAAATTCCGAATTGTTTGTAATCGGGAGTAGAGGTGAGAGAGTTGTAGAAATAGAGGGGCATTCTTTTATGATTTTACTCCAATTCATAAAAATATGCTTAATCATTGGGAACTGCATGATTTTTAAAGGTCTTCCTTCTGGTGGCAACCATATTAATTTTTTCATTGGAAGGGATGTTATTAAATTATTCTCTAATTGTACCCACGCTTTGTTCTTACTATTTAAATGCCAATCTAGTATCCTTTGAAGTATAACTGCTCTATGATAATTCCTAATATTTGGTACCCCTAGCCCCCCCTCTTTCCTTGCTCTATAAAGAATAGAAGCCTTGATTCTTGGTTTAATTTGATTCCAGATGAAAGAATTGATGATTTTCTGAAGATTAGCGCAAAAAGTATGGGGGATATTAATGGGAATAGTCTGAAAAATATATAGGATACGTGGGAGCACATTCATTTTTACTAAGTGTATTCGCCCCAACCAAGAAATCCTTTTCTGCCTCCAAGATCCAAGCTCCGTTTGGAGTTTAGACATTAAATTCACATAGTTATCTACAAAAAGCTGTTCCTCTTCTGTTGATAATTGGACCCCCAGGTACTTTAAGGACGATTCTTTCCATACAAATGAGTTACCTGATTTGCATTCATGATACTCTCTTACTGGGATTGCATACTTAAGAGCTTCTGATTTATTTTTATTGATGAGAAAGTTTGAATGTCTCCCGAATTCCTGTAATATCTCTTCCAAGTTTTTAATGGACCTTGCCGGGTCCGTTAATGTTAATAGCACATCGTCGGCGTACAACGAGATCTTATATTCTTGCTCCCCTATTTTAATACCCTTAATGTTTGTCTCTGCCCGGATTCTAGTTGCTAAAATTTCCATGGAGAGAATAAACAGCAAGGGGGACAGGGGGCATCCTTGTCTTGTGCCATTTGTAATCGTAAGAGAGTCTGAGAGCACACCATTAATTTTTACTATAGCCGATGGTAGGGTATATAAATGAAAAATACGTTGTATGATTTTCTCCCCAAAGCCAAATTTGTTAAGTGTTGTACGCAGGAAGGACCAGTCTAGCCGGTCAAAAGCCTTCTCTGCGTCCAGCGATAGCGTGACCAGGGGTATCTTATGTATTTTTGCGTATTTTATTAAGTATAATGCTTTAATGGTGTTGTCTCTTGCCTCTCTCCATGGTACAAAACCGACCTGATCTATATTAATGATTTCTGGTAAAATTTTATTTATTCTATTTGCTATGAGTTTAGCGTAGATTTTAACGTCATTATTCAATAATGATATAGGCCTGTAGCTGGCTGGTGATTTAGGATCTTTTCCTGGTTTATGCAATACCACTATCTTAGCTTCAAGCATCTCTTTTGCTAAAAGGGGTTCTGTGCTTATTGAGTTAAAATAAAGTAGAAGTTTTGGTGCCAGGGTCTCATTATATGTTTTATAATAGTTTGAGCTAAATCCATCTATTCCTGGACTTTTCCCTAGGGCAAATTTTTTAATAGTCTGCATTATCTCTTGCAGGCTAAATGGTTCATCTAACATCTTTTTTTGAGACTCTGATATAGTGGGCACCTGGATTCCATTGATATAGTTATCTTTGTCTATTTGAGAGTGTCTGGATTTATTTTGTGGGCCCAAGTTATATAATTGCTGGTAATAATCTTGAAAAACCTTGGCAATATCCTGGCTCCCTGTCTTACTGTTACCTGATCCGTCTATAATATTAGAAACATAAGTTTGAAGAACTTTTTTTTTTTACGGCTCGTGCTAATAGTCTCCCGGCTTTGTTACCCCCATTGAAGAACACCTTTTTAAGTTGTAGGGCTCTACGTTGTACGCCTTTATTCAGGAAAACATTCAAACTCTCTCGCTCTACTTTAAGGGATTCTGATAACTGTTTATTATATGGATCCTTCTTATGTTTATCTTCTGCCCTGGAGAGAGAGTCTAGTAAATGTGTATAATGTTCTCTAGCTTGTCTATTAATTCTGGATTTATGTTTTATAAATTCTCCCCTAATTACCGCCTTATGTGTGACCCACCATGTACTTGGTGCAGTATCATCTATAGAATTGGTCTCAAAATAGGTTTCAATAGATTTCAGAATAGATTGTCTTATCTGTAAATCTTTCAGGAGATTATCGTCCAAGCGCCATTGATATGGGATTATTGGTTTTGAAGGCCAGTTTAATTTCAGGGAAATAAGAGAATGGTCTGACCAGGTGATGTTATGTATTTTGGCCTCTTGAGCTAAAATATAGCTGTTTTGATCTATCCAGAAATAGTCAATGCGTGAGTAAGATTTTTGTGGGGGTGAGTAAAATGTATAATCTCTAGTAGCTGGATGGAGCGTCCTCCATACATCCAGCAGAGATAGGGAGAGAAGACTTGTCTTGACTGCTTTGATAATATGTTTAGATATATTACTTTTCTTTTTAGAACAATCTTCTACAGGCTCCATTGGTACATTAAAATCCCCCCCTATAATTAAAGTACCCTTTTGAACATCCAAAATCCTATTACATACTCTTTTAAAGAATAATTTCTGTCCTCTGTTTGGTGCATATATATTCACCAGTGTAACTGGTCTATTATATAATAGACCTACCAAGCAGATATACCTTCCCTCTTCGTCCCTATCCATTTGAATAAGTTGAAATGGAGAATCTTTGTGGAACAAGATACAGACCCCATTTTTCTTTACTCTATTAGAGCTCTGAAAAATAGTTGGATAATAGTTGTTTGTGAACTTAGGTTCTTTATTTTTATTAAAATGAGACTCTTGAACAAAGATAATATCTCCCTTTTCTTTATGAAAACTATGTAGGGCCTTATTTCTTTTCTGTGCATTATTAAGGCCCTTAGCATTTTGTGATAATAGGCAAATCTTTTTTTTATCTATTTTCATACTTTATTAAGAAAAAATTTCTGAGTGATAAGTGGCCCAAAAAATAAAGGGTTGGGGCCAGGCGGCAGGGGCCAGGGAAGGGGAGAAGGAGAGCGGGAAGAGAAGAAAGAAAAAAAACAAAAAAAAACAAAAAAAAAAAAAAAACACAAATCCCCGCATCCACGCACAATACCCCCATGCATACCTTACAAATAACACAAATTCAGGGAAAATTAAACCGACAGATTGTTTCCCCCTAAATGGCAATTATATCTTAATTTACCAAAATTACAAATATTATTATACTCCCAAAAAAAGTTCCTTACTAGGTAGAGCCTTCGTGCTCCTTTCCTTTCCTATTGAGTTTACTAAATTCCTCTATACAAAACTAACTTCCTTAGTATGTAACTAGTTCATCAGCCCTAGTTTATTAATTTCTCCAACAAAAAAAAAAAAAAAAGAAAAAAAAAAAAAAAGAAAAAAAAAAAAAACCCTATTCTTTTTTCTTTATTCCCGTGTTCTTGTGAAAAAAGCAAAAATTCCCCACCCTACCCTTTTCCCCTAATTGAAAAGGTGGTGGGGGGTTATATTTAATTATTTCTCAAATCTCAATCTTTTCTCAAAACCTTAATGTGACCTTTAAGTGTAAAAAAAAACAAAAAAAAAAAAAAAACCCCTGCTTTTTTCTCCCTTCTTCTTCTTTTTTTTATTCCTCTTTCTTTGCACCGGTGTTCTTGTGAAAAACAAAACAAAAAATTCCCATATCTCCATCTTTCTTAAAAACTTAATGTGACCTTCAAGTGTTTAAGTGAGAAAAAAAAAAAAAAAGCTTAATGTGACCTTCAAGTGTTTAAGAGTAAAAAAAAAAAAAAAAAAAAAAAAACCCTACTTTTTTCTTTCCCATTCCTCTTTCTTTGCACCGGTGTTCTTGTGAAAAACAAAACAAAAAATTCCCATATCTCCATCTTTCTTAAAAACTTAATGTGACCTTCAAGTGTTTAAGTGAAAAAAAAAAAAAAAAAAAAAGCTTAATGTGACCTTCAAGTGTTTAAGAGTAAAAAAAAAATTCCCATATCTCCATTTTTTTTTTAAAAAACTCAATGTGACCTTCAAGTGTTTAAGTGTAAAAAAAAAAACCAACCTTTACCCCACACTATCTTACTTATATAACCATAGTGCATTTATACTAAAAGTGACTCTTAAATATTAACCATCTCTAAGAGAGAAAAATAATAATAAATAAAAAAAAAAAGCAGTTAGGAGTAATCTCTAGTCTTAACATACTAACTATATATATGATTTTTTAACACCTTAAACCAGTGCTAAGATCATAGTCTCTCATCTTGAGCCAACAGCCTTTAAGTATTAGAATTTGGTATTGTCTCTAAGCAAGTATTAGAAATTGACTCTACATCATTGTTAGTCCTTTCCTGTTGCTTTCTCCTAGTCGGGACTCTTATCCATTGATGTCCCCTTCCTTCCTGAACAGATCTAGGATTAGGCAAATAGCTCTCCTTCCTTTTCTCTTGGTTATTTGATGTTTCCAATGCTGGTATATTAATACCTAGAGTAGTACAGAAAGAATTGAGGTCCTGCAACGAATGTAAAGTTGCATGCTTTCCATCCACTGTGGCCCTTAGGCCAAAGGGGAATCCCCATCTATATGGGATTTTCAGATTACTAAGATGCAGAGTGAGGAATTTTAACTCTTTTCTTTTTTGTAAAGTCCTAGGACTAATATCGGAAAAGATTTGAATTTGCTGACCTTCAAACATAATATTTGGATGTAATCTGGCTGCCTGTGTAACAGCCTCTTTATCTTTGAAGTGTGCAAATTTGATTATCGTGTCTCTAGGTGGGTCTCCTTTCCTTAACCTAGGTTTTAAGGCTCTGTGGCACCGTTCCAATGTCTTATCTGTGTAAGCCTCATCCCTTGTCAGGGTATTAAAAAAACGTAGAAGGTATTTTTCAAGGTCAGCTGGTATTATATCCTCTGATATCCCCCTTATTCTTAAGTTTGACCTCCTCTGCCTATTCTCCATATCTTCTAACTGATTTTGTAAGGATATTATGTCCTCTCCCTGTTGGTGGATCTGTTGTGCCATGCTATCTGTGTGATTCACCCAAGCTTCTCTGTCCTCTTCCAATAGGGCCACTCTGTTCCCAATCTCCCCAATGTCCTTTTTAATGATAGAAAATTCATTTTTAATGCAAAGTTTCACCTGACTTATTTCTTCCAAAAGAGTTTGGATGTCTGCTTTCGATGGTAGACCCTGTAAGTCTACTTTAGTCAGCGGGGGTATATTGGGTTCAGGAGTGTTAATGAGTTTATTAGGTGACATATACTCTGAAGAGTGATTCAGTAGGGAGGTATCTGTGGCTTTAAAAAAGGAGTCTACTTTTGGAGCATGCGATGTATGGGATTTACCCCCTTTATCCTGTTTAGCTGTTTTCTTAGTAGTCATTGTAAACCCTTTTTTTTTTTTTTCACGCTCCTAGGGCTTGATGTGTAAAAACAGACTCTCTTTACCTTATTCTAAAGTACTTCCCAGTCTGTTGAGATAGCTCCGCTATGATTAGGTTGTTAGGCTAATACACTGGATTATATGTAGGGCCTATAGATCATGCATGTGCTTGCTCTTTGTATCTCAAGTTGTCGTGTTAACAACCCTTTAGTACCACATTGTTACAGCATTTCAAAAAAAGGGAAAAAACAGCCAAACGTTTACCTTTCCTTCCCCTTTCTGCTCCCGTTCTGTTTAGGGGACTGGGCCTCTGATCCTCTATTGCTCCAGTGATAGCCGTCCCTTACACAGTGCACCGGCTCACCTTTGATGGTCTTTGATATTCTGCCAAAAAGGTATGCGACCAGCTATTCCTAGGGCACCAGGGCCCCAAAAAAAAAGACTTTCAAATTGCTCTATAGCTGGCCATCTGTATGCTTAGCTGGGTATTGGGTACAGGCGCCGTACAACGCTAGTTCCAGTGTTCTGCCTCTGCTCCGGGCTGTGTCCCTGTACTCCACCCTTGGCAATTTCCTCTGCTGCAGTCCCAGCTTCGGATTCTGCTACCTTTACTCCTCTCCGGGCTATGCCGGTTGTGATCTTTAAGGCTCGGCAGGTAAACGCCCACACCTGTCCAGGTCCGACCCGGGAGCTCGTTCCCTCCGTGGCCCGCGGTCCGGAGCTTCAACCTCCACTTGTGCAATATATCTTCAGGGCGAGCTTTTTCATGCACCCGCTCCCTTTCCACACTCTCCCCAGGAGCTAAGATACCGCTCGAGGCTTCCTCTGCGGTATGTGTACGCAGCACACCTCCGCCTTCCCTTTCGGCGTCTCTCCCGGTAAGGCGAGCAAGGGGATCTCACACAGATAGCGTAGAAATTAGTGTACAGGTGTCCTTTTGGCTGTGCCTTCCACCTAGCTTTGATTCTCCTTCAGTCCGCTTACATTATTTAGCAGTTTTGGGATATTGAAAGCTTCTTTTTTGCCATTTAGGAGGACGGTTAAGCAGGAGCTCTAAAGGTGTGCGGCCATTCTCTACCTTAAGGTTACGTTTTATATAAAGAATTTGGTCTGGTGCTCCTCAATTGATCATTTGATCACTGTTTGAACTTTGTGCTCTTGCATTCAGGTCAGGGAAGAATGTTAATAAATAATAATAATTTTAGAAGAGAGGAGCCTACTTACCATGATTTTTTGCTGAAAAATGTTATACCTAAGTTAGACTTTTTAAAACATTTTTTGCAGTGAGGAAGAACTTAATAAATAAAGGGACTCAAAAGTCAAAATTAAACGTGTTGTTGACATCATAGAGTGCAATGGAGCATCAAAGAGCTTAGCCCACTCTTAGAGATAAGCAGTAACCACTAAAGTATATTGCTATATTCTCTTGAAACTATGTATCCCATTACTTTGCACATGTTTGTCAGAATGTCACTTATGGCAGGGATATAATAAATACTGTTTCTGTACCCAGTAGATTTCATGGTAAGACCTGCATCTACCTTGCGCTTGCATGCAAGCAATTAAAGATCAGACATTCTGTGGTCACCTGGTCTAGTTAGTCTGCTAATTTATAAACAAAACGATTTTGTTTTTAACAAACTATTAATAAAATTATTATACCTTTGTTTGGGATTTTAGTTATTTGTCCTACATTATTTGCAGTCTAAATGCTCAGGTTTTATTGTAATACAACTGATAAATGAACAGGTCCTTGCTAGGAAGATCAGTCTTTTTTCAGATGTTCTTGCATGCATTGTCGGGGGAGGGTTAGGCAATGCAGAATTTAAGGTGACATGAAGCCTAATATTGTTCTTTCGTGATATAGATTAAGCTTATAATAAAAAAAACTGATGCACATACTTTATCAAATTTACTTTTGTTTTCTCTGTATCCTTTGTTGAAGGCAGCCATCAAGTAGACTCAGGAATGTGCACGTCTGGAGCACTATATGGCAGCAGTTTTGCAAGACCACTAGATGGTAGCGCTGCCATGTAGTGTTCCCCACACGTGCATACTACTTACCTAGGTATACTTTTCAACAAAGAAGATCATGATTTGATAAAATAAGTAAATTGGAAACTTTTCATAAAACTGTATGCTCTATCTAAATCAGGAAAGAAACATTTTGGGTTTCCTGTCCTTCCTTTTAGACACTAAATAATAAACACATTTACTTGCTGTTTCATCTATTGAAATATAAAGGGATATGAAACCCCAAAAACAATATTTTGTGATTCAGATAGAGCATACCATTTTTAAAAAAAGTTTCCAATTTATTCTGTTATTAAAGGGACAGTCAAGTCCAAAAAAATTTCATGATTCAAATAGGGCATGTAATTTTAAACAACTTTCCAATTTACTTTTATCACCAATTTTGCTTTGTTTTCTTGGTATTCTTAGTTGAAAGCTAAACTTAGGAGGTTCATATGCAAATTTCTTAGACCTTGAAGGCCGCCTCTAATCTTAATGCATTTTGATAGTTTTTCACCACTAGAGGGCATTAGTTCATGTGTTTCATATAGATAACATTGAGCTCATGCACGTGAATTTACCATGGAGACAGCTCTGATTGGCTAAAATGCAAGTCGGTCAAAAGAACTGAAATAAGGGGCAGTCTGCTGAGGCTTAGATACAATGTAATTACAGAGGTAAAACATGTATTATTATAACAGTGTTGGTTATGCAAAACTGTAAAACAACAAAAATTCTGGTGTTGACTGTCCCTTTAAATTTGCTTGGTTCCCATAATATTCTGTATTGAAAAGATACCTAGGTAGGCACCCGGACCACTGCACGTCAGGAAATAGTGCTGTCATCTACTGCTCTTGCAAAATTGCTGCCATATAGTTCTCCAGAAATGGGCCGGCTCTTACGCATAATTCCCTGTTTTCAACAAGAGATACCAAGAGAACGAAGAAAAATTGATAATAGAAGTAAATTAGAAAGTTGTTTAAAATCGAAATGCTCTATCTGAACAATGAAAGAAAAATGTTGGCTTTCATATCTATTAACCTAAATATAAAAAAGTATAAAACATCTCTACTAGCTGGCATCTATTTATTTTTATTATTTTGTGAATAAACGTATACATTAATTTTATAGCTATTTTATGTGCTTATTGCTGAAATTATTAATAAAAACACAATATTCTTTTTTTTCTTTCTTTTAGTTCAACATAGTGAACTGTTTTGCGTCCCTCTTCTACATTGCATTTATCATGTGCGATCTGAAATTATTGCGCCAGGTAAGAACTGTGCTCAAATATTTGTGGTTTATTTGTGTTTACATTAGAGGCTTGTGAATATCTACTGATATGACTATCTCTCGGTATGTTAGCAATGACCAAGATATCTGTACAATCTTCCAATAAGTAAATATCTGTGCAATTGTGTAGAACATTCTTTTTCATCATTGTTTCAGTCAAGTGTCAAATAAGTTACTGATCTACCAACCTTACAGTTCATTCTTTACTTGCTATGAATAACGAGTCATTTAAACTGAAAATGTTCTCCATAAAATGTTTAAATATGCACAATTAAAAAAGAAAACTTTTTACAATATGACTTAATTAAAGGGACATAAAACCCATGATTCAGATAGACCATACAATTTTAAACAACTTTCCAATTTCTTTCATGTAATTGGCAAGAGTCCATGAGCTAGTGACGTATGGGATATACAATCCTACCAGGAGGGGCAAAGTTTCCCAAACCCCAAAATGCCTATAAATACACCCCTCACCACACCCACAATTCAGTTTTTACAAACTTTGCCTCCTATGGAGGTGGTGAAGTAAGTTTGTGCTAAGATTTCTATGTTGATATGCGCTTCTCAGCTTTTTTGAAGCCTGATTCCTCTCAGAGTACAGTGAATGTCAGAGGGATGTGAAGGGAGTATCACCTATTGAATGCAATGGTTTTCCTCATGGGGGATCTATTTCATAGGTTCTCTGTTATCTGTCGTAGAGATTCATCTCCTACCTCCCTTTTCAGATCGACGATATACTCTCATATTCCATTACCTCTACTGATAACCGTTTCAGTACTGGTTTGGCTATCTGCTATATGTGGATGGGTGTCTTTTGGTAAGTAGGTTTTCATTACTTTAGACACTCTCAGCTATGGTTTGGCACTTTATGTATTTATATAAAGTTCTAAATATATGTATTGTACTTATATTTGCCATGATTCAGGTTTTCAGTATATTTTCTTTTGCAGACTGTCAGTTTCTTACCTGGGGTATAGTCTCTTTTTCAAATTGACTGTCTTTTAAATTTGCGGGCAGAATTAGGCTCGCAAGGGCACGAAGTTATGTTTGTTGACACAAATTCGTCATTTCTGGCGTCTTAATCAACGCCGAGTCCTTCACAAGGTTGCGTCATCTGTGACGCGAGTGTGTCATTTCCGGACGTATTTTCATTATTTAAGACCCCATTCCTATATGCCTCTTGCCTTTTTTCTCTATCAGAGGGCTATGCTGTTTGCGTTTTTTCCCATTCCTGAAACTGCCATATAAGGAAATTGATAATTTTGCTTTATATGTTGTTTTTTTCTCTTACATTTGCAAGATGTCTCAATCTGATCCTGTCTCAGAAATCACTGTTGGAACCCTGCTGCCTGATAACAGTTCTACCAAAGCTAAGTGCATTTGTTGTAAACTTGTGGAGGTTTTATCTCCTGCTGTGGTTTGTAATCATTGTCATGATAAACTTTTACATGCAGAGCATGTATCGATCAATAGTAGTTCATTACCTGTTGCTGTTCCCTCAACATCTAATGCACAAGATATACCTGTAAATTTAAAAGAATTTATTTCTTATTCCATTCAGAAGGCTTTGTCTGTCATCCCGCCTTCTCATAAATGCAAAAGGTCTTTTAAAACTTATCATAAAGTTGATGAAATTTCAAATGACTGGCAACATGCTGAATTATCATTCTCTGATGGGGATCTTTCTGGTTCAGAAGATCCTGCCTCAGATATTGACACTGACAAATCTTCTTATTTATTTAAAATGGAGTATATTCGTTCTTTGTTAAAACAAGTGTTGATTACATTGGATATGGAGAAAACTAGTCCTCTCGATATTAAAACTAGTAAACGCTTAAATTCTGTTTATAAACCTCCTGTGGTTATTCCAGAGGTTTTTCCAGTTCCTGATGCTATTTCTGATATGATTTCTAAGGAATGGAATAGGCCTGGTACTTCTTTTATTCCTTCTTCAAGGTTTAAAAAATTGTATCCTTTGCCAGCAGTTACTTTAGAGTTTTACGAAAAGATCCCCAAAGTTGATGGGGCTATCTCTATTCTTGCTAAACGTACTACTATTCCTATAGAAGATAGTGCTTCTTTTAAAGATCCTTTAGATAGGAATCTTGAATCTTATCTAAGGAAAGCCTATTTATATTCAGGTCATCTTCTCAGGCCTGCAATTTCTTTGGCTGATGTTGCAGCTGCTTCAACTTTTTGGTTGGAAACTTTAGCGCAACAAGTATTGGATCATGATTTGTCTAGCATTGTTAACTTGATTCAACATGCTAATAATTTTATTTGTGATGCCATTTTTTATATCATCAAAATTGATGTTAAATCTATATCTTTAGCTATTTTAGTTAGACGAGCTTTGTGGCTTAAATCTTGGAATGCTGACATGACTTCTAAGTCCAGATTGCTATCTCTTTCTTTCCAAGGTAATAAGTTATTTGGTTCTCAGTTGGATTCAATAATGTCAACTGTCACTGGGTGGGGGGAAGGGAGTTTTTTTGCCTCAGGATAAAAGACCTAAGGGTAAATCTAAAGCTTCTAACCGTTTTCGTTCCTTTTGACAAAATAAGGAACAGAAACTTAATCCCTCCCCCAAGGAATCTGTTTCCAATTGGAAGCCTTCCTCAAATTGGAATAAATCCAAGCCATTTAAGAGATCAAAGCCAGCCCCCAAGTCTGCATGAAGGTGCGGCCCTCATTCCAGCTCAGCTGGTAGGGGGCAAATTAAGATTTTTCAAAGATGTTTGGACCAATTCGGTCCAAAATCAATGGATTCAGAGTATTGTCTCTCAGGGGTACAGATTAGGATTCAGAGTAAAACTGCCTGTGAGAAGATTTTTTCTCTCACACATCACTTCAAACCCAGTAAAGGCTCAGGCTTTCCTGAAGTGTGTTTTAGATCTGGAGTTATCAGGGGTAATCATTCCCGTTCCGTTTCAGGAACAGGGTCTGGGGTTTTATTCAAATCTATTCATTGTCCCAAAGAAAGAAAATTAATTCAGACCAGTTTTGGATCTAAAAATTTTGAATCAATATGTAAGAGTACCAACTTTCAAAATGGTGACTATAAGGACTATTCTGCCTTTTGTTCAGCAAGAGCATTATATGTCCATAATAGGCTTACAGGATGCATATCTTCATATTCCGATTCATCCAGTTCACTATCAAATCCTTTTCGAGACAAGCATTACCAATTTGTTGCTCTTCCTTTTGGCCTAGCGACGGCTCCAAGAATCTTTTCAAAGGTTCTCGGTGCCCTACTCTCTGTAATCAGAGAGCAGGGTATTGCAGTGTTTCCTTATTTGGACAATATCTTGGTACTTGCTCAGTCTTTACGTTCTGCAGAATCTCACACAAATCAACTAGTGTTGTTTCTTCAAAAACATGGTTGGAGGATCAATTTACCAAAAGTTATTTGATTCCTCAGACAAAGGTAACCTTTTTAAGTTTCCAGATAAATTCAGTGTCAATGACTTTGTCTCTAACGGACAAGAGACGTTTGAAATTGGTTGCAGCCTGTCGGAACCTTCAGTCTCAGTCATTCCCTTCAGTAGCTATGTGCATGGAAGTTTTAGGTCTCATGACTGCAGCATCGGACGCAATCCCCTTTGCTTGTTTTCATATGAGACCTCTTCAGCTTTGTATGCTGAATCAATGGTGCAGGGACTATACAAGGATATCACAATTAATATCCTTAATTCCCAGTGTTCGACTATCTCTGACTTGGTGGTTAGATAACCATCGTATTGTTCTAGGGGCCTCTTTCGTTTGTCCAACCTGGACTGTGATCACAACAGATGCGAGTCTTTCAGGTTGTGGAGCTGTCTGGGGATCTCTGACAGCACAAGGGGTTTGGAAATCTCAAGAGGCGAGATTACCAATAAATATTTTGGAACTTCGTGCGATTCTCAGGGCTCTTCAGTTTTGACCTCTATTGAAGAGAGAACCGTTCATTTGTTTTCAGACAGACAATATCACAACTGTGGCATATGTCAATCATCAGGGTGGGACTCACAGTCCTCAAGCTATGAAAGAAGTATCTTGGATACTTGTTTGAATGGAATCCAGCTCCTGTCTAATTTCTGCGGTTCATTTCCCAGGTATAAACAATTGGAAAGCAAATTATCTCAGTCGTCAGACTTTACATCCGGGAGATCTCGACCTAGATGCGTTTTCTCGAATTGTTCAGATGTGGGGTCTTCCAGAAATAGATCTGATGGCATCTCATCTAAACAAGAAACTTCCCAGGTACCAGTCCAGGTCCAGGGATCCTCAGGCGGAAGCAGTGGATGTGTTGACACTTCCTTGGTGTTATCAACCTGCTTATATTTTCCCGCCTCTAGTTCTTCTTCCAAGAGTGATCTCCAAAATCATCATGGAACAATAGTTTGTGTTGCTGGTGGCTCCAGCATGGCCTCACAGGTTTTGGTATGCGGATCTTGTTCATATGTCCAGTTGCCAACCTTAGCTATTTCCATTAAGAGCAAACCTTCTGTCTCAAGATCCGTTTTTCCATCAGGATCTCAAATCATTAAATTTGAAGGTATGTAAATTAAACGCCTAGTGCTTAGTCATAGAGGTTTCTCTGATTCAGTGATTAATACTATGTTACAGGCTCATAAATCTGTTTCTTGAAAGATTTATCATCGAGTTTGGAAGATTACATTTCATGGTGTTACTCTCATAAATTCTCTTGGCATTCTTTTAGAATTCCTAGAATTTTACAGTTTCTTCAGAATGGTTTGGATAAAAGTTTGTCTGAAAGTTCCTTGAAAGGACAAATCTCTGCTCTTACTGTTTTATTCCACAGAAAAATTGCTAAACTTCCTGATATTCACTGTTTTGTACACGCTTTGGTTCATATCAAGCCTGTCATTAAATCAATCTCTCCTCCTTGGAGTCTTAATTTGGTTTTGAAGGCTTTACAGGCTCCTTCATTTGAGCCTATGCATTCTTTGGATATTAAACTACTTTCTTGGAAAGTGTTGTTCCTTTTGGCCATCTCTTCTGCTAGAAGAGTTTCTGAATTATCTGCTCTCTCTTGTGAATCTCCTTTTATGATTTTTCATCAGGATAAGGCGGTTTTGCGGACTTCATTTAAATTCTTACCTAGGGTTGTGAATTCTACCAACATTAATAGAGAAATTGTTGTTCCTTCTTTGTGTCCTAATCGTAAGGATTCTTTGGAGAGATCTTTACATTCTTTGGATGTGGTGAGAGCTCTGAAATATTATGTTGAAGCTACTAAAGATTTCAGGAAGACATCTAGTCTATTTGTTATCTTTTCTGGTTCCAGGAAAGGTCAGAAGACTTCTGCCGTTTCTTTGGCATCCTGGTTAAAGCATTTGATTCATCAAGCTTATTTGGAGTCGGGTAAAGCCCCGCCTCAGAGGATTATAGATCATTCTACTAGATCAATTTCCACTTCTTGGGCTTTTAAGAATGAAGCTTCAGTTGATCAGATTTGCAAAGCAGCAACTTGGTCTTCTTTGCATACATTTACTAAATTCTACCATTTTGATGTATTTGCTTCTTCAGAAGCATTTTTTGGTAGAAAAGTTCTTCAGGCAGCTGTTTCAGTTTGATTCTTCTGCTTATGATTTAAGTTTTTCCTTTTATTTATGAGAATAAACTTATACTTGGGTTGTGGATTAATTTTTTTCAGCGAAATGGCTGTTTTTATTTTATCCCTCCCTCTCTAGTGACTCTTGCGTGGAGTTCCACTTCTTGGGTATTGCTATCTCATACGTCACTAGCTCATGGACTCTTGACAATTACATGAAAGAAAACATAATTTATGTAAGAACTTACCTGATAAATTAATTTCTTTCATATTGGCAAGAGTCCATGAGGCCCACCCTTTTTATGGTGGTTATAATTTTTTTGTATAAAGCACAATTATTTCCAAATTCCTTTGTTGATGCTTTTTACTCCTTTCTTTATCACCCCACTTCTTGGCTATTCGTTAAACTGAATTGTGGGTGTGGTGAGGGGTGTTTTTATAGGCATTTTGAGGTTTGGGAAACTTTGCCCCTCCTGGTAGGATTGTATATCCCATACGTCACTAGCTTTTCTTTTTACTCTTTGTTGGAAAGCAGGAAGGTAAGCTCAGGACTGTGCACGTGCCTGCAGCAGTTTTGCAACAATGGTATGCATTAGCAAGGGCACTAGATGGCAGCACTGGTTACTTTCATGTAGTGATTTAGGCATGTGCACACTACCTATCTAGATATCTCTTCAACAATGTATAACAAGAGAACAAAGCAAATTTGATATTAGAAGTAGATTGGAAACTTTTTCAAAATTGTATTCTCTATCTGAATAATGAAAGAAAAAATGTGGGTTTGTCCCTTTAACTATTTTACCTGTAATTTAACTCTGAAATTGTGGGGGCATTTTTCATTGTTTCCTGACATTCTGTAATGGACCCTATAGAGTTTAGAATGTGACCCACCAAACTGTTACACAAGGATTACTTTATCAGTGCAGGGACATATTTATATCTAACACTAATTGGTCACAGCAAAGGAGGTAAGAAACACACACACGAGACTGTGTGAACTTGCAACATGATGATTTAGTAATCTGAAAATGTTCCCCTCATCTGTCCAGAAATATAGACAACATTTACGTTCCGGCCTGTTGAACTTAGAAATGTTTTTATACCTTTTTGTCTCACAGTAGCCTTGTGAGTTAGTATAAAAATACTGCAAGGCTGGGAAGTAAAGCACTTCATTCAAACAAAATAACCAGGGAGGTAATGTATGTAGATTTTGAGATCCACCTCACAGTTGCTAAGGAAACAGATGTGTCTTGTCTAATTATAATGTTGCATAGATTTTACAATGCATATTAGATTATCAGTCTGGTTCTTGATACTAGGGACCCGATGAACACACTGTATATCACTTGTATCATTTTTGTAATGCCCAGTATGCTACTACTGTAATTGGTAACCCACTCTCCTCTTCTGTGTTACAGTTCCTTTCTTCTCATAACTATTTACATTTTCATTACCACACCCTGCTTTTTTTTAAAGTTTTAACATAGAATATGATTATTTATGCTTTGTTTCCTGAAAGGGACAGTATACTATAAAAAAATTCTCCCCTTTTTTATTGTTCTCCAATTATCCATTTTACCTACTGGAGTGTATTAAATTGCTTACATATTATTCCTTTACACTTATTATGGCATTTTAAAAAAAATGGCTGATTTTTGCCTGTGGCATCCCTACCTATACTGATAGTTTCTATACTTAAGGGGACAGTTTACTCCAGAATTGTTGTTGTTTAAAAAGATAGATAACCCCTTTATAACCCATTCCCCAGTTTTGCATAACCAACACAGTTATATAAATATACTTTTTACCTCTGTGATTACTTTGTATCTGAGCCTCCTTATTTCAGTTATTTGATAACTCCATGGGAATGAGCACAATGTTATCTAAATGACACACATGAACTAGTACTGTCAAAATGCACTGAGATAAGAGGCAGCCTTTAAGGGCTTTGAAAATAGCATATGAGCCTACCTAGGTCTAGCTTTCAACAAAGAATACCAAGAGAACAAAGCAAATTTGATGATAAAAGTAAATTGAAAAGTTGTTAAAAATTGAATGCCCTATCTGAATCATGAAAGTTTAATTTTGACTAGACTGTTCCTTTAACTATCGGAGAATAGAAGAAGAAATTACACTCCTAGTGGGAGGTAGGAGTGATAAGTAATGCAATGCTAATGATCAATTGTTCTCTCTAAGTATTAGGCTTTGGCATACAGACAAAGATAATATAAGGAAGCATGTGTGTGTATTGGAAGTGATGAAATAAGGAGATCTGATTTCCCTGCAAGTTCATCTTATTTGAATGGGATGTGGTGTGATAGAACAAAATCAGCTATTTCATATACTAAATAAACCTATAGGATCAGTTTCTCATACATTTATATATAAATAAAATAGTGTAACATATAAATCACAAATATAAAAATGTACCAACACATTCTCATACATGTTATACTTTTGCTGCTGGTATAACAAATCATTGAAAACGCATTAAAGGGATAGAGTTTTACAGTGCACTTGAACCTACTCCCCAAACCCTGCCTCTTTTATTTTCTTAAATTTCTTTTCAGGTTTAAAAAAAATAAATAAAAAAAATTGCCTAGTAAAGCTGTACTTTCCTTTATACTTCACAGTATGAGCTTTTAATATGTTGTATTATCTGACATTCCTGATGGCTAATGACTTTACAACATATTGTTGTAAACAAGTCTGTACAGCAAAGACACTGCATAAACTGTTAGGAAAAAGTCTCACAGATAAGTCACATTTTCATCAACAGACTGCTGAGAAATACTAGACATAGCAATCATTTTTAGGTAAAAACGGATTTCTGTTAGATTACAGAATTATTATTGCCATTACTGTCTGTGAGCAGCGGATGTGCTGGCATAGAAAGACAAAATAGAAAGCAATTCATTTGACCTGCCATTAAAATTGATGGAAATATTGCTTAGTTTCATTTTGTGGTTTTTGAGCTTTAATGAATTAAATGCACAGTAGATGGCACTCCTCTCACAGGCTTGACTGCATCCAGACATTTGCACACACCCAAACTCTTGTTCGTGCTATGGTTTTTTAATTGAAAGATTGCAATGCACTTGCTTCTTTATGCAGTATGGTGAATATAGAGTTATCAACGCCTTAGTTCACAATGCATGTATATAAGGAATCCTTTAGTTACTGTAACCATCAGAAAAAAGTAGTTTTTTGTACCTGTTAAAATAAATATATATTTAGGATTAATATATCAAAACCTGTTAGCTGAACCCTCAAAAATAAATAATTAAAATAATTATATATATATATATATATATATATATATATATATATATGTATGTGTGCATGTATATTATATATATATATATATATATGCCTGGGGTTAACTGCCTGTGACTCTGGGGACAGCACGGCTTCCTGTGACTGCCATTGAGCACCCAGGGCTGATCATATTGCAGGGTCATGGAATGTGTACCCAGTCCAGCCAGAGAGTGTAGTCCCCTTCCATGTTTTGTATATTTCTAGGGTGATTACATAAGCCTGTACACCCTTCATGTGTTCCCAGTTTGTTTGGTTGAGAGCATGAGTTGTTTGGCTGGTTTAGGGACCCAGGTTTTGGAAGGGACCTTGACGTGGTACCTAGGCTTGTTCCATTTGGCCAGAAGCGGTAACTAACCCTTACATTTTTTTTTTTTTTATTGAAGTCATAAACAGGTGTAACAGAAGAGATATATCCAAAAACAATATCCAATAAAAGGTATACAGTGCTATTTCAGGAATACTGCCTAGTCAACTAATACAGGTTATGCCATCTTAAATTACATTTGTGAATATAAAAAGTGGTACACATTGGCAATTACTATCAAAGTGATGAGGCCATAATTGGCTAGAGATATGGAATAGCAATGAGATCGACTAGGCAATGAGAGCATATAGAAGGGACACTTGAAGCCCATTTATTTAAAGTGTTAGTGAGAAATTTGGACTATCTAAAGTGAGACTTCAGTTTTGTAATATAATAACATTGAAAGAGTAAAAATGATCCCCATCTTGCAGTATAGCGGGCGAGAGCCGCTCTAAATGAGGTGAGGGGAAAGGTAGGAGGGCGGAGCAGGTTAGAAAGTCCAATTAGTGAACACTTTTGGTCCTCTGAACTTTCGAATACTATACAAACAAGGATATCTCCTACTTGTGATATGAATGGAGAAGGAAAACTGGGATACATTTTGGTTTCTTTCACAGTAAGGAATTTATAATAACTTTAGGTATTATTAAGTCATAATAACTGAGAGCTTGGTTTAGGGTCACTTTCCTATTGTTGTATAATAACTAAGCTATTAAAATTTTGATGCTACCCATGATATACATTATAAATAATGGACCAATAAACAGAAAACAGTGTATAGAGAACCCGTCATTAATGTAGAGGGTTAGATAAGTTCCAGGAGATTATAGGAGCCTTAATTGCTGGGACAATAGGGGAAGTGTGTTAGAACCCCGGTTTATTAAACCATAGAGCTTGGTTTAGTACTATATACAGGATGGTAAACTTTTTTACTATAAAATTAAATTAAATTATGTAGGCCTAATGGTTTAAAAAGAGATATTTGATTCAGGGTTGAGACACATATAGAGATCTGAGATGTACTTTCAGTAGAGACCCAGACTTTTCGACACTCAAACCGTGTTAGGTTTGCCTGATTAAATTGGTTTTGGCCCTGATATGGTGTTGCCGGTTTAAATAGGAGGGAGCATAAAAGGTCGGAGTATTAAGTTTCCGCAGCTAAATGCCTATCAAAGATAGCTGGTTCCTTCTCATATCAGAGCACAAGAGTGGCCTGAGGGTTGGAAGTTATATATGTGAAAATATTGGATTCACGTTAACAGTGTAGTGGGTATTAAGTGTGGGAGCTAAAGCTGGAGGAGTTCCGGGGGAGGAGTCGAGGAGGAAGGTCACGCTAACTCTCTCTCTCATTTCCAGCAGAAGCCATTGGCAGAGTATTCCCGTGCCTAATACCCTAGACCTTGGGCGGCTAGCTGAGCACATATTTTCGCTACCGGAGCTCCAGCAGTGCTTAACCACCGCACTGGGCTGCTATTGCAGCAACTCTTTGGGACTTTCCCTAATTGCCATAGAGGGAAGCTAAGTGGAAGGGAAAGAACTTAAGCAAAAACAACGCTGTAACTGTCTCCTTTTCCCCCCCTCCCACCGATGTTGCGTGAGGGGGGTAAACTACTCCTTAAACTTAACACACGGAAAGCCTTACCTAGAGGTGCGCTTATCGGGCATTCATTGTACCACCACCCGACAGAAGACACCAACACTGAGGGAACTTTAAGGACCTGCGGCCCCTGGCGGCTGGAGGCGGTCCCCGACGACCGGGCTACCTATACTTTCCCCACAGCAAGTCGGCGTAGCTGAGGAGGCTGACCCAGGCTCATGGAGTTCTGATCCTGCTGGAGTGGTCGGTCCCCACTTTAACCCCGGAGGCCTGCGGGCTGGAGGTACTGCTGCTTCTCATAGGCAACTCCCCTCCCACCAGGGCTACGTGAGGGGGCTGCTGTCTGTTGCTGGTCCAGAGCTCAGGAAGGCGTTGCTTAATTGTCCTCATCAGCTTACCGGACTGATCCGGTCTTTTGCGGGAGGTACGATTGCTGGGTGGTCTTGCTGGAGCTGAGCTGCTAAGGTTACATCCGGCCTTATACAACATAGAAACCCCACGGAGCCCTGAGAGCCCTCAGTACTGTGAGTACACCTATGACTTACCTATTGCTGCTTGGCACTCTGTCTCAGTTTCGTCGGAGCTGAGCGGCTCTTCAGGACCCTGTCACAGTTTGTAAATGTTTCTGCCAACTCAGCACTCTCCCGGGTTGAAGTATAACTCTATAAGCTGGGCTTTATAGCATATACCTGGCCTTCAGCATACAGTAACTGTTATCTTCTGGACTTAAATGTCAATTTCTGTTTAATTGTTCTTTGATCACCTTTGTTTGCCTGCAGGTCATATATAAATCTTATGCTCTAGCAATCTAGTATATTGTTAAAGCGAAGGCCTCCTCTACCACATAAATAGCCTTGTCTGGTTTCCTGCTAAGCAATGCAAGTTGCTCCCTTTTGACCACAAGAAATTTACTTTACAGAAAGACTTATTGAAACTCTTTTTTGTTGTTTTATCTTTCTCCCTGGGATGATTAATACTTTGTATCTTACATAGGCATATTACACCTAGCAGTTGCTCCTTTTTCTTTTTTTTTTTTTTTTTTTTTTTTTTTCTTTTCTCAAAGTTTATTGTGTTAAAGTATTGGTTTGTATAGATTATGTTTTTAATTTAACTTGCTGATCCTTTTTTTTTTTTTTTTTTTTTTTTTTTTTACAAACAAGGCGTAGGATTTTTCTCATTGCAATTTCTGTTAAGGGTTGAGGGACACCTCCTTGCGGATCACGCTGGGGTTATACCCAGGTTGAAGTCACTATATACTAATCAGTGCTCTGTTTAAATCAATAGTTTCTCCTTGTTAGGCCTCCATAACTGACTTACCCAATTACCCTGCACTTCACTTCCCCCCCCCTCACTTCTCACTCTCGGGCTTGTTCCCCCTCCTCTTTTTTCTTCACTTCACAAATAAGTCCACAATTTTCCACGACCTAAGTACACTTGGGGTCTTCCCCCCCGACCTACTCTCCACTTCACTGGGCACTTTTTTGAGTATTGTAAACTGTCTCACTTACTCACGGTTCCTCTCCCCTCCTCTTTTTTCACTTGTACGTTAGTTTGCGCACAGTGGTACCCCTAAATCACGTCGTATTGCCTCACCTCGCTTACCCCCTTGGGGTCCTAAGGGGGCTCCTCTTACTTTCTTCACTAACGGAACGCACGTTGCTTATCACATTTTAATTATCATTTGGGCACTTGCACATGGATAAATTCCTTAATACACAATCTAAAACCTCACCTGCAGCTATGGCGGCCCGACATAGAGACAGAAAAAATAAGACTACGCTGGAGACCTCTGTGGAGGTATGTCCAACGATCACCAATCCTCCACCCCCAAGTGAGGTGATTGATACCCAAGCCTTGGTGGCAAGTATCCTTGAAGCCCTGGCTCCCAAATTTGATTGTCTCAGGTCTGAAATTAAGCAAGATATAGTATCACTGACCAATGAAGTTAGACAATTTTCAGGCAGATTATCAGAGGCAGAGCAAAGGATCTCGGACCTCGAGGACCTTACGTTAGCCCAAAATACTAAATTGGAAACCTCTCTATCTAACTGGGTTAAAATACAAGACAAATTGGAAGACTTAGAAAACCGCTCAAGGCGGAACAACATAAGGATAATTGGGGTACCAGAGGAAGGGCAGTTTGAGGACCTCAATAAATTTTTAACCATCACTTTACCACAGCTTTTACAAATACCACAGTCTCAGCCACAGATAGTACTCGAGAGGGCACACAGGTTAGGATGGCCGTTAGAGGATAAAGAAACTACTAAACCCAGACCCATCATTGCTAAGGTCCTAAACTTTCAAGATAAAATCATGCTGCTACAATTCTTTCGGAAAAACCAACCCATCTATATCCAAGATTCAAAAATCATGCTGTTCCAAGATTTTTCAGCTGAAACAGCTGCAAAAAGGAGGAAACTTGCCCCATTATGTACAAAGCTAATCAACCAGGGGGTCCGTGCCACTTTAATATACCCTGCTAGGCTCAAGATCTGGGTGGAAAATAAGGTACATTTTTTTGACACGGTCGAAGAGGCAGATAATTTTTTGGCCCGGATGGGCCCTGTAGTTCATAGAGCCTCTACGGGTGCTAAGGGAAATCAGCATTGTAACACAACGTACTAATAACATGCATTTTAGTTTTATACAGGTTCCTAAAGAAGTAATTAGAAATCCTCTGTTTTATTGTTTTCCTTTTTTAGTTGTTAAGGTATTGGAATGGTCATGGTTAAAATTAGTTTTGACATTGTTGACAACTTAGATATTCTACTCAATACAAAAATGCATAGGAGTAACGTAAACAAGGGAGGGGAGGGAAGGGAGGGTAGACCTTTCCCATTAGCCTCTCCACAAGGGGATACTGGTGTTTTTTATTTCGTGTTTTTTTTTTTTTTTTTTTTTTTTTTTTTTTTTATTCCTGTATTTATTTACAGCCTGACAATATCAATATAGATGGTTATGAGATGCATAATATTCACACAAGGCTTAGATCATAGCCTTTACATATCGAAATGGCTCTTGTTATATGTTGGGGTGTCTCGTCATGTCTTGTGTCTTTTTTTTTTTTTTTTTTTTTTTTTTTTTTTTCTCTCTTTCTCCCCTGAATATATGTACTGCCCTATTTTTCCATTTTTTTTATGCAATGATTGACATGATAAAAGGTTTTAAATTGGCCTCTTGGAATATTGGGGGTATCACATCACCTATTAAACGTAAAACAGTAATAGCACAGTTAAGAAAAATTCAGACAGATATCGCATTTTTGCAGGAAACTCACCTTAAAATGCAAGAGGTTCTTAAACTTAAGTGTTCTTGGGTGAATGAAGTGCTTGCGTCGCCCAGTACTCAAAGGAAAGGAGGGGTAGCGATACTATTAGGTAAAAAGATAAAATACCAGGTTCTCCACACCAACTCAGATCCAGAAGGAAGGTTCTTAATGGTAAAAATTAAAATTGATCAAATACTTTACACACTATGTAACATATATGCTCCAAACGTATTTAGCTTCCCTTTTTGGGAAAAGCTTCAAGCAAACTTACTGTCCTATACAGAAGGTTTTCTGATACTAGGTGGGGACTTCAACATGGCACCACAATTCCCCCTAGACAGGCTAAGGCATAAGAACTCCTCTCTTAGAACCAAAAGGGACAACTTAGAAGCCAAAATGTTTCTCAAACTTTTTCAGAATCTCCGACTTAGAGATATATGGAGGTCATACAACCCAGACTCCAGGGATTTTACCTGCCTTTCCAAGGCGCACAAGTCACTGTCAAGAATTGACCTGATCCTCATAGATGAGAGATTATGCAAAGTAAAACTAGATGTTAAAATTTTACCTATTTGTATATCGGATCATGCTCCAATCTCTTTAGAGTTTTTCTCGAGCAATCCTACTTCAAGATATTCCAGATTTGTTTTTCCCACTTATCTTGCTTCTGATCTTAAATTTAAAAATTGGCTAAACACTAAGTTTCAGGAATACTCTTCCTTCAACAAAGAATACATTAATCGTCCTATAATCTTCTGGGAAGCTGCCAAGGCGGTTCTGAGAGGAGAAATTTTAGCCTATACGATAAACAGGACAAAAAAATTTAAGCTCAGAGAAAGAGAAATCATAAGATCTGTTTCTAACTCTTATAACGCCTACCTATTAGACAAAACACCCAGAAATTGGGCAAAATATACCCAAGCGTTAAAGGAAAGAGACTCCTTTCTCTTACTTAAGACTACACAGAAAGATCTGAAATTCCAAGCCAAATTATATAGGTATGGGAGCAAATCAGGAAAACTGCTAGCAAAATTAGCAAAAAGAGATAAGTGCTCAGCTATGATTGAGTCATTACAGGGGGAAAACAAGACAATAACATCTTCAGAAGATATAATTCAATCTTTTGTAGAATACTATCAGGACATATATTCCTTGAAAACCTCAAATTTACAGGCACGAGAATCTTTTTGGGATAAAATTACATATAATCTGGCACCGTCAGATCTAGTTGAAGCGCTTAATCTTCCTATAACTGAGCCCGAGATTTCAAAAGCAATTCTTGCTCTCTCCTTAAACAAAGCCTCGGGCCCCGATGGTTTACCTAATGAATTTTATAAAATACTTTCCACTTCAATATCACCTCATTTACTTTCTTTATATAATGAGATTTACATAAAAGGCATTATTCCCCCACCCAGTTTTTCTGCCTCAATCACAACCTTAATTCTTAAGCAGGGGAAAGAGCCTGATAGAAAGGAATCATACAGGCCGATAGCATTATTAAATACCGATTATAAAATTTTGTCTTCCATTTTAGCAGATAGGCTGCAAATACTTCTCCCTAGTATTATACATAAAGATCAGGCAGGGTTTATGTCTAAAAGAAACTCGTCAGCAAAGATCAGGGAACTTTTCTTAACTATAGATCATTTTAACAAGAAGGGGGAGAGGGAGGGGGAGGGAGGCGCCCCAGACGCTGCAATCATTGCAATAGACGCGGAGAAAGCATTTGATTCTGTTCATTTTGATCATCTGTTATACTCTCTTCAACAATTTGGTTTACAAGGTAATTTTCTTAATTTTATCGATAATCTACATAAAACAGCATCTACTAGAATATTAGCTAATGGTTTAACTTCTTCAAACATTTTTCTTAAGAGAGGTACTCGTCAGGGGTGTCCTCTCTCCCCCCTCCTCTTTAATATCTCAATTGAGCCCTTTGCCATACACATCAGACAACATCTGGATGGTATTAGGATTGGTGAGAAAGAGATGAAATTAGCTTTATATGCTGACGATATTTTAATATATACGTCTAAAACATCTACGAATGTCCCTAAACTCATAGCAATCATAGAACAATTTGGGGCTTTCTCTGGTTATAGAGTGAACACGTCAAAATCCGAACTACTATGGATTAATCAATCCAAGGAATCTATGAGCAATATCCCATTCAAAATAGTGACTAGCTCCTTTAGATATCTTGGTATCTTGATCTCCTCCAATCCAGAGACGTGGTATAATCTTAACATACCTCCAATATTAAATAAGATTAAAGAAAACCTGAGAACCTGGCAAAATCTTCCTCTATCATTGTCAGGTCGTATTGCCCTATATAAAATGGTCTGCCTCCCGAAGATACTATATATTCTACAAAATACTCCCTTGGTTCTTAAAGGTAAAGATGTCTTAGTATTTAACGCTGCACTGAGAAAATTTATTTGGCAGAATAAAAAGCCTAGAATCTCGCTAACTAAATTGTCTCTTCCTAGAGAGTACGCAGGGCTAGCCTTGCCAGATATTAAACTTTATAATCTTGCCTTCTTGACCCGATTGATTTTGGATTGGATTTCAGAAAGAGATTATGTCACTAATAACGAATTGGAAAAAAATATTTTATATCCATTTACCCCTTTAGCTGTACTTCATTGCACGAGAAGCTCTCTACCGAAAGAAATGAAAAATATGAAAACAATATTTAATCCTTTATTAGCTTGGTGGAGAGTGTGTAAACTCCTCAATATCGAACAAAGAGTATCTAAACATATGCCAATAGTAGGCAACCCTCAATTTCAAGCGGGTCTTAATCTGTCTCCTTTCCAGAGATGGGAGGCACTAGGTTTGGGAAAAATGTATCAAATGTTGGATTTTGAAAGGAAATGCATAAAAACTTTTGATACTCTAAGAGAGGAGTTCAAACTATCCCATAAAGAGTTCTTTGCCTACCTTCAAGTAAGACACTTTGTCCTAAACTTAGTTGATAAATTTGGCTGGACTTGGTCACTAGGAAATATAGAGAAATGGCTAATCTTAGCTAAAAATGGCTTAATGTCAGTTTCCCCCATATATCGAGACCTAAATTCTCCAAAAGGCAACTCCAGCTTGGAAAAAATACTCAATAAGTGGGCGGTGGCTCTATCGCAGAACTTGGGGGATATTAAATTAATCCAATATTCACTATCTGAAGTCTCAAGAATCACTCTCTCCTCATCATGGAGAGAATCACATATAAGATTATTACTTATGACCTATTTTACTCCTGAAAAAGCTATGCGATGCAGGAACACTGAATTCAATCGATGTCCTAGATGTTCCTTACCATCGGCCAATCTTCTACATATGATGTGGAATTGTCCAAAAATCCAACAGTTTTGGCTGAAGGTACAATATTGGCTTAATACACTAGGAATTCTCCCCTTGACCCTCTTGCCAGCACACATTATATTTCTATGGAAAGAACCGGAAGATCGAGTAGTAAACACTAAAATAGTTAACTTAGCTGTTTTAGCAGCAAGATACTTAATTTTTAAGAAATGGAAGAATAGGACAGCCCCCAGTATCCAAGAGGTTAAAAACTGCCTTAAAAAACAATGTATTCTGGAACAAATAGACACCAATCTGGAAGATGAAGGGGATATTATTTTGTTTTTCAGAAAGTGGTCGGTTTTTATTAGATCTCTTCCCTTGAATGAAATTGACAGCTTAATATACCCATTCAGAAATACTGAATTGGTTTTGCTCGGTCTCTGGTAATCTTAATTTATTTTTTTAATTTTTTTTTTTTTTTTTCTTTTTTTCTGTTATTGTCTGTCTTGTTGAGTGTTGTAATGGCTTTGTCGAAATGTAATTGTCTTTTGTCAAGGGGGGGAATACAAAAAATGGAAAAATTGTATCTCAACAGTTAATGACGAAGTTCGAGGAGTACTAGATTGAAACCATATGTTAAGATTAACAAGGGCTGAAAGCCCTTAAACTTTACAGAAGAGATTTATTCTTTTCTTATTATTTTTTCTTGTGTTCTTCTGTTATTGTTTTTCACTGTTTTATATATTGGGCATATCAAGATATGAAATGTATATGATTGTTTGGTTTCTAATTATTTGTTTTGTTCTCCTTTCATGCTGTTTCCACTGAAATTATACGAAATCTTATTATGTCTGTTGAAATACAACAATAAAAAATAAAAATAAAAAAAAAAAAAAAAAGTGTGGGAGCTAAAATGTTTATTGAGACCATCATTCTATATCAAAAGGAAAAACACTGTTAAACACTACCCTTCAGCAACTATTATAATCATACTGTACATTACAGCCAAACCAGAAGTTTTCAGGTGGAGTGTATTGCACGGTATAAAGGCATATTGGGACTTCTTATATATAACCCTTAAAGAGCTATGACAAAACTTAACGCAAAAACTTTAACATAAAATTCTATGGCCTGATGGAAAAGCAGTGCAGCATAAATTTGAGGCGTGGAGTGCTGCATGATAAGTATACCAGTGTGCTGTTTAAATCCTCATGAATATGTAGCAGAACACAGCTCGTATGACTCAATGGAGATTTAACATACTCCTAGATGAAAATATTTTAACATCGTTATTAGAGAAAGCATTTAGTGCTTAGGTAATAAATTATATATTGAATGAGTAATTAATAGTTTGACGCTATATTAAATGTGATGAGGCTTAACACTGTAGAATAGGCTGGGTGACATGTACCATTGATATTTACCTTTGCGGTATTATGAGAAATATAGTCGCATCACAAAGATGGCTGCAATAATATACTAAATTGAGGGAGCTAATATATCCCCAAACTGAACCTCCATCTCTGTCCCGGCCGCTGGCAGTGCGCAGGTGTCATAGGAAGAAAACAGAGCTCCCTCACATGGATAAGTCAGAGACAGCCTTGACTACGGAAGCCTAGGTGTTTATGGGGGAGTAGTTGCTGTACTATTAACCACTCCTACCGTAGGAGAGCTAAACTAGTAGTTTAGGTGATTAACTATTAGAACTGGTCTAATTAGAGAGAGCTATTATACTCATAGTTATGTACATGATGTTAAGTGTCATTTAGTCCACTGTCCCTGAAAGATATATAGGTGCATAGCTAAACTAGTAACTTTTATAAAAACAAAACCTAGGAACATATATAAGTCAGCACAGGTTCATGAAGACAACAAAGGAGGAGTTGAGTGTGGTAGCAGAAGCAACAATTATGGATACCCCTCTATATCAAAAGTAAAGACTGTTGATAGCGACATATAGGGACTGAGTAGATGTTACTGTCTAATATCTGTTATATCCCACAGACCTCTTATCGATACAATGTAGAAAGGAGATTCCATATTGTTCATCAATACGGGAGCTTAGTCTGATAGTCCGACAGTGTGAAGAGTTGCTTATGATTGCAAATGCCAGAGTCACACAGAAGGCAGGCCAGGCCTGGGTTATGAAAAGTTAGCCTATTCCAGCTCTAAATTGTGGCAGCATAGGATCGATTAAATAAGCCAGAATGTAGGGTAAATTGTAGTACCTGAAATGAAACACTGAGGCTGGGGAACCAAAGCTGCCAGACGTTAGCTGCAAGTTCGTAAGGGACCTTAGTTGCCGGCGATGAGACTTGAGCTCTGACTGCTGGGTAGTGGTAGTTCGATCACACTGGAGTGGCATATAAGTTTTTTCCATACGGCAATCAGTCCGTGTCAGAGGCGTCAGCTTATTTAGTTCCATGGTAAGGGTGACAGTGTGTTCCGTCTGAATAGGATCCTGAGTGTTAAGGGTAGCGCTCCAGATGTGCAACTCAGTCTCCAGCTCCTCAGATCTAGTGTCCTCGCTTGTAAGCTCCGGGTGTAGCGACTGTAACAGGTCCTCAAAACACCTGTCCATTTTCCGCTCAAAAGCCATTAGTAGATCAGCGACGACTGAATAGGATAGGTGTCCATCCATGCTGAAAGGATTGCAAAGTCCTTAATATTGCCGTAATGAGTGAATTGCTCTCAATGAAGAAATACCAGCATGGTCTGGTTATCAAAATAGCGCCCTCTCCATTTTTGCTGTGGCGGTCTCTGTGGATAAAGATTGTGAGATGTACCACTGCCCCTACGCCGTCACAATTGCCAAAAGTATTCTGCTTCTTAGTCAGCAGCTGTTCAAAGAAAAGTTGTCTGCTCTGAGCGATCAAAAATGTACAAATCTGATAAAAACAGCCGGAGTTGATGTGAAGTGCGACCACTCAGATGCAGAGCCAGCTCCGTCCCCCCATTTTTTCTTTTAATCTTAACTGAGAGCTTGTAAGTGAGTGCTGGACTTTCGCTGTTTTGTAATTGTCCCTATGGACCTTGCACCCAAACCTGACTGGGGTTAACTGCCTGTGACTCTGGGGACAGCACAGCTTCCTGTGAGTGCTATTGAGCAGCCAGGACTGAGCATGTTGCAGGGCCATGGGATGTGTACCCAGTCCAGTCTCAGAGTGCAGTCCCCTTCCATGTTTTGTGTGTGTGTGTGTGTGTGTGTGAATATGTCAAGTTTCTGTGATGTAAAAAAATGAGACAAAGATAAATCATTTCAGAACTTTTTCCACCTTTAATGTGACCTATAAACTGTACAACTCAATTGAAAATCAAACTGAAATCTTTTAGGTAAAGGGAAATAAAAATAAAAAATAAAATAATATGGTTGCATAAGTGTGAACACCCTTAAACTAATAATAACTTTATTAAAGCACCTTTTGATTTTATTACAGCACTCAGTCTTTTTGGGTATGAGTTTTTCAGCATGGCAAATCTTGACTTGGCAAGATTTGCCCACTCTTCTTTGCAAAAACAGAATGCGAGGGCATCTCCTGTGCACAGCCCTCTTCAGATCACCCCACAGATTTTGAATTGGATTCAGGTCTGGGCTCTGGCTGGGCCATCCCAAAACTTTAATCTTCTTCTGGTGAAGCCATTCCTTTGTTGATTTGGATGTAAGCTTTGGGTCGTTGTCATGCTGAAAGATGAAGTTCCTCTTCATGTTCAGCTTTCTAGCAGAAGGTTTTGTACCAATATTGTCTGGTATTTGGAACTGCTCATTATTCCCTGTACCTTGAATAAAGCCCCAGTTCCAGCTGAAGAAAAACAGCCCCAAAACATGATGCTGACACCACCATGCTTCCACCATGCCAAAAACTTCAACTTTGGTTTTATCAGACCTGAACACCTTTTGCAACATGCTTTTGGGAAACTTCAGATGGGTTTTTGCAAAATGTAGCTGGGCTTGGATGTTTTTTTTGTTTGTAAGAAAAGGCTTCTGTCTTGCCACTCTACCCCATAGCCCAGACAAATGAAGAACAAGGGTGATTGTTGTTACATGTACCACACAGCCAGTACTTGCCAGATATTCCTGCAGCTCCTTTAATGTTTCTGTAGGCCTCTTGGCAGCCTCCCAGACCAGTTTTCTTCTCGTCTTTTCATCAATTTTGGAGGGACATCCAGTTCTTGGTAATGTCACTGTTGCGCCATATTTTCTTCACTTAATGATGACTGTCTTCACTGTGTTCCATGGTATTTCTAATGCCTTGGAAATTCTTTTGTACCCTTCTCCTGACTGATACCTTTTAACAATGATATCCCTCTGATGCTTTAGAAGCTCTCTGCGGACCATGGCTTTTGCTGTAGGATGCGACTAACAAAATGTCAGGAAAGACCTACTAGAACAGCTGAACTTTATTTGGGGTTAATCAGAGGCACTTTAAATGATGACAGGTGTGTACTGACTCCTATTTAACATGATTTTGAATGTGATTGCTTAATTCTGAACAAAGCTACATCCCCAGTTATAAAAGGGTGTTCACACTTATGCAACCATTATTTTTTTCCCTTTACCTAAAAGATTTCAGTTTGTTTTTCAATTGAGTTGTACAGTTAGGTCACATTAAAGGTGGAAAAAGTTCTGAAATTATTTATCTTTGTCTCATTTTTTTACATCACAGAAACCTGCCATTTTAACAGGGGTGTGTAGACTTTTTATATCCACTGTATGAGTGTATATATATATATATATATATATATATATATATATATATATATATATATAAATAAACACAGAGAAAACCCTGCACTCACTAGCAAGCTCACAGCTAAGATTTAAAAGCAAAAATGGAAAGGTTAGTTACCGCATCTGGCCAAATAGGACAAGCCCAGGTACCACGTCAAGGTCCTTTCCAAAACCTGGGACCCTAAAACAGCCACACAATGCAAGCTCTCAAATCCAAACATACTGGAAACAAGGGAAGGGTGCACAGGCTTATGTAATCACCCCAGTAATATACAAAACACGGAAGGGGACTGAACTCCTAGACCGGACCGTGTACTCATCCCATGAAATTCCAAAAGTACATCCGGGCTACACAGGGCAGGAGGTCAATCGAGAGGCATACACCGTAACCATAAAAAAAGGTTTAGTTCACAAAAAGAACTCCCTTGAAGCCATGCAGTTTGTTCAGCTGTGACCCTGACCTCTTGCTAAATGGTGCATTGGCTCTGAATTTGTTTTTATCCTGTTTCCCAATAAACATTTATTATTCTTATACTGGATGGCTTCAAGGGAGTTTTTTTTGTAAACTAAACCTTTTTTTATGGCTACGGTGCATGCCTCTCGATTGACCTCCTGCCCTGTGTAGCCCGGATGTACTTTTGGAATTCCCTGTTTGCAAAGTGCGCCGGAAACGGAGGCGCGTCTATCTGGGCTCCAGGAACGCCGGTCTTTTGGAAGTGACAGGAGACTTGTGCCCGCTGAAGATCACGCTACCGGAACAGCACGGACCCCAGCAGTCGGTAAGCGCCACTTTCAGTGTTTCTAAGTGTTACACATCCCATGACCCTGCAAGATGCTCAGCCCTATGTGCTCAGTGGCACTCACAAGAAGCTGTGCTGTCACCAGAGTCACAGACAGTTAACCCCAGACAGGTCTGGGTGCAAGAAACATAGGGGAAATTACAAAACAAATTAATACAACACACAAAGAAAACCCTGCACTCACTAGCAAGCTCACAGCTAAGATTTAAAAGCAAAAATGGAAAGGTTAGTTACCGCATCTGGCCAAATAGGACAAGCCCAGGTACCACGTCAAGGTCCTTTCCAAAACCTGGGACCCTAAAACAGCCACACAATGCAAGCTCTCAAATCCAAACATACTGGAAACAAGGGAAGGGTGCACAGGCTTATGTAATCACCCCAGTAATATACAAAACACGGAAGGGGACTGAACTCCTAGACCGGACCGGGTACACATCCCATGAAATTCCAAAAGTACATCCGGGCTACACAGGGCAGGAGGTCAATCGAGAGGCATGCACCGTAACCATAAAAAAAGGTTTAGTTCACAAAAAGAACTCCCTTGAAGCCATGCAGTTTGTTCAGCTGTGACCCTGACCTCTTGCTAAATGGTGCATTGGCTGAATTTGTTTTTATCCTGTATCCCAATAAACATTTATTATTCTTATACTGGATGGCTTCAAGGGAGTTCTTTTTGTGAACTAAACCTTTTTTTATGGCTACGGTGCATGCCTCTCGATTGACCTCCTGCCCTGTGTAGCCCGGATGTACTTTTGGAATTCCCTGTTTGCAAAGTGTGCCGGAAACGGAAGCGCGTCTATCTGGGCTCCAGGAACGCCGGTCTTATGGAAGTGACAGGAGACTTGTGCCCGCTGAAGATCACGCTACCGGAACAGCACGGACCCCAGCAGTCGGTAAGCGCCACTTTCAGTGTTTCTAAGTGTTACACATCCCATGACCCTGCAAGATGCTCAGCCCTATGTGCTCAGTGGCACTCACAAGAAGCTGTGCTGTCACCAGAGTCACAGACAGTTAACCCCAGACAGGTCTGGGTGCAAGAAACATAGGGGAAAGGTTAGTTACCGCATCTGGCCAAATGGGACAAGCCCAGGTACCACGTCAAGGTTCTTTCCAAAACCTGAGACCCTAAAACAGCCACACAATGCAAGCTCTCAAATCCAAACAAACTGGGGACAAGGGAAGGGTGCACAGGCTTATGTAATCACCCCAGTAATATAATTTTTTTATTGTTCTCCCCAAGGCCTTTTAAGTGTGCATACACCTGGCTGGTTTTACTGACCACCCGGCTAATATTTAAAGGGACAAGAAACCCATTTTTTTCCTTTTTCAATTCTTATAGAGCATACCATTTTTTCTATTATCTAATTTGCTTAGTTCTCTTGCTATCTTTCTTGAAAAGTATACATAGGTACACTTGAAAAGTATACCGAGGTAGTCTCAGAAGTTGGAAGCTAGCTGCTGATTGGTGGCTCTTCATATATGCCTCATGTGATTGGCTTACCAATGTGATCAGCTAGCTCCCAGTAGTGCATTGTTGTTTCTTCAAGAATTTATATAAGAAAATGAAGAAAAGTTGATAAAGTTGTTTACAAATGTATGCCCTATCTAAATCATAAAAGAAAAACTTTGGGTTTCATGTCCCTTTAAGATTAAGTTACATTACCATTAGTTAAAGGGACAGTCAAGTCCAAAAACAACTTTCATGATTCTAATAGGGCATGTAATTTAAACAACTTTCCAATTTACTTTTATCACCAATTTTGCTTTGTTCGATTGGTATTCTTAGTCGAAAGCTAAACCTAGGAGGTTCATATGCTAATTTATTAGACCTTGACCACTAGGGGGCGTTAATGCATGTGAATTTACAGAGGAGTAAGCACTGATTGGCTAAAATGCAAGTCTGGTAAAATGTGTATTATTATAACTGCGTTGGTTATGCAAAACTGGGAATGGGTAATTAAGGGATTATCTATCTTTAAAAAAAAGAAAAGAAATTCTGGTGTTGACTGTCCCTTTAATATAAAATATTTGTTGGGGGGCGGAGTTAACTGCCGAGAGATACAGACGCTCAGAGTGAGAGCTCTCCAATATTAAGGCAAAAAAGAGGGATTAATGCTGTATTGGGGTGCCTTATTTGGATCCAGATTACCCCAGTAGGCTCTGGAAACATAGCCCTGAGAGAGTAGAAGAGAACGCCTGAAGTTTGGGGGAACACCACGCAACTTAAGTGCTGCTAGCTCCGGCGGTAGAGAAGAGGAGCTGCTCAACAAGCGACAACACAAAACCGGAGGATTACCCGCTATCAGAGAGCCTCAAGAAAGAACGAGCTGGGCTTACCCGATTCCCGACGGGTTCTGTGTGATACGGCTGCAGGGAGAGAGACCGCGCTTGTGCTGGAGTTTGGCGCGAAGATCCGCCATCTTGCCTGGGAACTTCCCCGCCCGCATCTTCAAGCTCTGTTCCTCGGAGCGGGCCGGAGGTGACATAGAAGGTCCGGTCATCACCATCTGATATCAGCCGGGTGGCGGAGGAGGTCAGACACACACGACCCCAGTGAATAAGGAGGCGGCAACACACATTGAGTGGTAAGAGGGTCCCAGGGAGGAGGCTGAAACACCGAAGGGACACAGGGCCTATACTCCACTTCACACACGCCTAACTAAGTGCCGCTAGAGATTGGGGAACCCTGACAGGCTTGGAGGATACAGACCCAGGCGTTATAAACCCCTAAAGAGCGAATAATAACGCTTAAACCCCTGGGAATTGTTGGGACTGTTTTCTGGGACAAGCAATCTACCGGCCTGGTCCCCTGGGACCCACAAGATTATAAACATCAGGCTCCCCCAGTAACGTCTCACCTGTATGCTCCATAAAATATTACTATGCGGAGCTACACAAAAGGGTAGTAAATATGAGTGACCTGTAAGGGGCTGAGGCTGAGAAACAATAACTGATTTATAGACAGATAAATAGGTGCATAGAGGCTCTCAATAACCACATATTTGCAGTCTCTATCTGTTCAGTTGGTGGAACTGTATTGAATTATTTTGCATAACACATGCACCTCTAACAAAAGGCTTAGCCCACACCTA
The DNA here is from genome assembly GCF_027579735.1 of Bombina bombina. NCBI lineage: Eukaryota > Metazoa > Chordata > Amphibia > Anura > Bombinatoridae > Bombina > Bombina bombina. The sequence continues at coordinate 426,637,411 of NC_069503.1, forward strand.
ACTGGAGAAGAGCATTACATGCAATCTGGCACTTTCTCTCCACTGTGCCTGACATTTTGTTAAGTTGCACTTTCAGAGACTGTACTGATAACAAGCCTGCAGCATACCCCGGTGATATGTAGTAGCTGCAGCTGAAGTAGGGGGACACCAGCCTCCACATGTATTATATCTAAGAAGAAGCGGTAGAACAGCGCTGATTACTCCCAGGAGAGGGAATCTTGGAACCACACATCTATAATACTTAAAATTGCCTCAATCCACTGGCACCATTTTTCCTTTTTTTTTTTTTTTTTCTCCACTACGCTTTGAGCTGGAGAAGAGAGAGGAATCTTTTTGACTCAATTAATTTTTCTCCAACATAGGTGTGTCCGGTCCACGGCGTCATCCTTACTTGTGGGATATTCTCTTCCCCAACAGGAAATGGCAAAGAGCCCAGCAAAGCTGGTCACATGATCCCTCCTAGGCTCCGCCTACCCCAGTCATTCTCTTTGCCGTTGTACAGGCAACATCTCCACGGAGATGGCTTAGAGTTTTTTAGTGTTTAACTGTAGTTTTTATTATTCAATCAAGAGTTTGTTATTTTAAAATAGTGCTGGTATGTACTATTTACTCAGAAACAGAAAAGAGATGAAGATTTCTGTTTGTATGAGGAAAATGATTTTAGCAACCGTTACTAAAATCCATGGCTGTTCCACACAGGACTGTTGAGAGGAATTAACTTCAGTTGGGGGAACAGTGAGCAGTCTCTTGCTGCTTGAGGTATGACACATTCTAACAAGACGATGTAATGCTGGAAGCTGTCATTTTCCCTATGGGATCCGGTAAGCCATGTTTATTAAGATAGTAAATAAGGGCTTCACAAGGGCTTATTAAGACTGTAGACTTTTTCTGGGCTAAATCGATTCATTATTAACACATATTTAGCCTTGAGGAATCATTTAATCTGGGTATTTTGATAAGATTATATCGGCAGGCACTGTTTTAGACACCTTATTCTTTAGGGGCTTTCCCAAATCATAGGCAGAGCCTCATTTTCGGGGCGGTGTTGCGCACTTTTTTTTGAGAGGCATGACATGCAGTGGCATGTGTGAGGAGCTCTGATACATAGAAAAGACTTTCTGAAGGCGTCATTTGGTATCGTATTCCCCTTTGGGCTTGGTTGGGTCTCAGCAAAGCAGATACCAGGGACTGTAAAGGGGTTAAAGTTAAAAACGGCTCCGGTTCCGTTATTTTAAGGGTTAAAGCTTCCAAATTTGGTGTGCAATACTTTTAAGGCTTTAAGACACTGTGGTGAAATTTTGGTGAATTTTGAACAATTCCTTCATATTTTTTCGCAATTGCAGTAATAAAGTGTGTTCAGTTTAAAATTTAAAGTGACAGTAACGGTTTTATTTTAAAACGTTTTTTGTACTTTGTTATCAAGTTTATGCCTGTTTAACATGTCTGAACTACCAGATAGACTGTGTTCTGAATGTGGGGAAGCCAGAGTTCCTTCTCATTTAAATAAATGTGATTTATGTGACAATGACAATGATGCCCAAGATGATTCCTCAAGTGAGGGGAGTAAGCATGGTACTGCATCATTCCCTCCTTCGTCTACACGAGTCTTGCCCACTCAGGAGGCCCCTAGTACATCTAGCGCGCCAATACTCCTTACTATGCAACAATTAACGGCTGTAATGGATAATTCTGTCAAAAACATTTTAGCCAAAATGCACACTTATCAGCGTAAGCGCGACTGCTCTGTTTTAGATACTGAAGAGCATGACGACGCTGATAATAATGGTTCTGAAGGGCCCCTAAACCAGTCTGATGGGGCCAGGGAGGTTTTGTCTGAGGGAGAAATTACTGATTCAGGGAACATTTCTCAACAAGCTGAACCTGATGTGATTACGTTTAAATTTAAGTTGGAACATCTCCGCATTCTGCTTAAGGAGGTATTATCCACTCTGGATGATTGTGACAAGTTGGTCATCCCAGAGAAACTATGTAAAATGGACAAGTTCCTAGAGGTCCCGGGGCTCCCAGAAGCTTTTCCTATACCCAAGCGGGTGGCGGACATTGTAAATAAAGAATGGGAAAGGCCCGGTATTCCTTTCGTCCCTCCCCCCATATTTAAAAAATTGTTTCCTATGGTCGACCCCAGAAAGGACTTATGGCAGACAGTCCCCAAGGTCGAGGGAGCGGTTTCCACTTTAAACAAACGCACCACTATACCCATAGAAGATAGTTGTGCTTTCAAAGATCCTATGGATAAAAAATTAGAAGGTTTACTTAAAAAGATGTTTGTTCAGCAGGGTTACCTTCTACAACCAATTTCATGCATTGTCCCTGTCGCTACAGCCGCGTGTTTCTGGTTCGATGAGCTGGTAAAGGCGGTCGATAGTGATTCTCCTCCTTATGAGGAGATTATGGACAGAATCAATGCTCTCAAATTGGCTAATTCTTTCACCCTAGACGCCACTTTGCAATTGGCTAGGTTAGCGGCTAAGAATTCTGGGTTTGCTATTGTGGCGCGCAGAGCGCTTTGGTTGAAATCTTGGTCAGCTGATGCGTCTTCCAAGAACAAGCTACTTAACATTCCTTTCAAGGGGAAAACGCTGTTTGGCCCTGACTTGAAAGAGATTATCTCTGATATCACTGGGGGTAAGGGCCACGCCCTTCCTCAGGATCGGCCTTTCAAGGCCAAAAATAAACCTAATTTTCGTCCCTTTCGTAGAAACGGACCAGCCCAAAGTGCTACGTCCTCTAAGCAAGAGGGTAATACTTCTCAAGCCAAGCCAGCTTGGAGACCAATGCAAGGCTGGAACAAGGGAAAGCAGGCCAAGAAACCTGCCACTGCTACCAAGACAGCATGAAATGTTGGCCCCCGATCCGGGACCGGATCTGGTGGGGGGCAGACTCTCTCTCTTCGCTCAGGCTTGGGCAAGAGATGTTCTGGATCCTTGGGCGCTAGAAATAGTCTCCCAAGGTTATCTTCTGGAATTCAAGGGGCTTCCCCCAAGGGGGAGGTTCCACAGGTCTCAGTTGTCTTCAGACCACATAAAAAGACAGGCATTCTTACGTTGTGTAGAAGACCTGTTAAAAATGGGAGTGATTCATCCTGTTCCATTAGGAGAACAAGGGATGGGGTTCTACTCCAATCTGTTCATAGTTCCCAAAAAAGAGGGAACGTTCAGACCAATCTTAGATCTCAAGATCTTAAACAAGTTTCTCAAGGTTCCATCGTTCAAAATGGAAACCATTCGAACAATTCTTCCTTCCATCCAGGAAGGTCAATTCATGACCACGGTGGATTTAAAGGATGCGTATCTACATATTCCTATCCACAAGGAACATCATCGGTTCCTAAGGTTCGCATTCCTGGACAAGCATTACCAGTTCGTGGCGTTTCCTTTCGGATTAGCCACTGCTCCAAGGATTTTCACAAAGGTACTAGGGTCCCTTCTAGCTGTGCTAAGACCAAGGGGCATTGCTGTAGTACCTTACTTGGACGACATTCTGATTCAAGCGTCGTCCCTTCCTCAAGCAAAGGCTCACACGGACATCGTCCTGGCCTTTCTCAGATCTCACGGATGGAAAGTGAACGTGGAAAAGAGTTCTCTATCTCCGTCAACAAGGGTTCCCTTCTTGGGAACAATAATAGACTCTTTAGAAATGAGGATTTTTCTGACAGAGGCCAGAAAAACAAAACTTCTAGACTCTTGTCGGATACTTCATTCCGTTCCTCTTCCTTCCATAGCGCAGTGCATGGAAGTGATAGGTTTGATGGTAGCGGCAATGGACATAGTTCCTTTTGTGCGCATTCATCTAAGACCATTACAACTGTGCATGCTCAGTCAGTGGAATGGGGACTATACAAACTTGTCTCCGAGGATACAAGTAAATCAGAGGACCAGAGACTCACTCCGTTGGTGGCTGTCCCTGGACAACCTGTCACAAGGGATGACCTTCCGCAGACCAGAGTGGGTCATTGTCACGACCGACGCCAGTCTGATGGGCTGGGGCGCGGTCTGGGGATCCCTGAAAGCTCAGGGTCTTTGGTCTCGGGAAGAATCTCTTCTACCGATAAATATTCTGGAACTGAGAGCGATATTCAATGCTCTCAAGGCTTGGCCTCAGCTAGCGAGGGCCAAGTTCATACGGTTTCAATCAGACAACATGACAACTGTTGCGTACATCAACCATCAGGGGGGAACAAGGAGTTCCCTGGCGATGGAAGAAGTGACCAAAATCATTCTATGGGCGGAGTCTCACTCCTGCCACCTGTCTGCTATCCACATCCCAGGAGTGGAAAATTGGGAAGCGGATTTTCTGAGTCGTCAGACATTGCATCCGGGGGAGTGGGAACTCCATCCGGAAATCTTTGCCCAAGTCACTCAACTGTGGGGCATTCCAGACATGGATCTGATGGCCTCTCGTCAGAACTTCAAAGTTCCTTGCTACGGGTCCAGATCCAGGGATCCCAAGGCGGCTCTAGTGGATGCACTAGTAGCACCTTGGACCTTCAAACTAGCTTATGTATTCCCGCCGTTTCCTCTCATCCCCAGGCTGGTAGCCAGGATCAATCAGGAAAGGGCGTCGGTGATCTTGATAGCTCCTGCGTGGCCACGCAGGACTTGGTATGCAGATCTGGTGAATATGTCATCGGCTCCACCATGGAAGCTACCTTTGAGACGAGACCTTCTTGTTCAAGGTCCGTTCGAACATCCGAATCTGGTCTCACTCCAGCTGACTGCTTGGAGATTGAACGCTTGATCTTATCGAAGCGAGGGTTCTCAGATTCTGTTATCGATACTCTTGTTCAGGCCAGAAAGCCTGTAACTAGAAAGATTTACCACAAAATTTGGAAAAAATATATCTGTTGGTGTGAATCTAAAGGATTCCCTTGGGACAAGGTTAAGATTCCTAAGATTCTATCCTTCCTTCAAGAAGGATTGGAAAAAGGATTATCTGCAAGTTCCCTGAAGGGACAGATTTCTGCCTTGTCTGTGTTACTTCACAAAAAGCTGGCAGCTGTGCCAGATGTTCAAGCCTTTGTTCAGGCTCTGGTTAGAATCAAGCCTGTTTACAAACCTTTGACTCCTCCTTGGAGTCTCAACTTAGTTCTTTCAGTTCTTCAGGGGGTTCCGTTTGAACCCTTACATTCCGTTGATATTAAGTTATTATCTTGGAAAGTTTTGTTTTTGGTTGCAATTTCTTCTGCTAGAAGAGTTTCAGAATTATCTGCTCTGCAGTGTTCTCCTCCTTATCTGGTGTTCCATGCAGATAAGGTGGTTTTACGTACTAAACCTGGTTTTCTTCCAAAAGTTGTTTCTAACAAAAACATTAACCAGGAGATTATCGTACCTTCTCTGTGTCCGAAACCAGTTTCGAAGAAGGAACGTTTGTTGCACAATTTGGATGTTGTTCGCGCTCTAAAATTCTATTTAGATGCTACAAAGGATTTTAGACAAACATCTTCCTTGTTTGTTGTTTATTCCGGTAAAAGGAGAGGTCAAAAAGCAACTTCTACCTCTCTCTCTTTTTGGATTAAAAGCATCATCAGATTGGCTTACGAGACTGCCGGACGGCAGCCTCCCGAAAGAATCACAGCTCATTCCACTAGGGCTGTGGCTTCCACATGGGCCTTCAAGAACGAGGCTTCTGTTGATCAGATATGTAGGGCAGCGACTTGGTCTTCACTGCACACTTTTACCAAATTTTACAAGTTTGATACTTTTGCTTCTTCTGAGGCTATTTTTGGGAGAAAGGTTTTGCAAGCCGTGGTGCCTTCCATCTAGGTGACCTGATTTGCTCCCTCCCATCATCCGTGTCCTAAAGCTTTGGTATTGGTTCCCACAAGTAAGGATGACGCCGTGGACCGGACACACCTATGTTGGAGAAAACAGAATTTATGTTTACCTGATAAATTACTTTCTCCAACGGTGTGTCCGGTCCACGGCCCGCCCTGGTTTTTTTAATCAGGTCTGATAATTTATTTTCTTTAACTACAGTCACCACGGTATCATATGGTTTCTCCTATGCAAATATTCCTCCTTAACGTCGGTCGAATGACGGGTAGGCGGAGCCTAGGAGGGATCATGTGACCAGCTTTGCTGGGCTCTTTGCCATTTCCTGTTGGGGAAGAGAATATCCCACAAGTAAGGATGACGCCGTGGACCGGACACACCGTTGGAGAAAGTAATTTATCAGGTAAACATAAATTCTGTTTTCTAATTTCTTCTGTCCCTGGGATCTGATTGAACAGCAACAATGGCTACAAGAAGAGGAGGAAAAGGTGAGAAACTAACAAACCCAAGTACCCCTTCTACAGTATCATCCTTTTTTAAAACCTCACACATATGCAAAACTAACAAAGACCTAGAGACAGGAGATGATTCAGACCAATCTCTACCACCAACCTTTGAAGACCAATCTCCAATTACCAAAGCAGATCTACATTCCCTAGTATCTAAGAAAGATTTAACGGATAATTTTGAAAAATTATGGGGGAAGATAGATTCCATACACACCTCAGTAACATCCAGCTTAGCCGAAATCAAATCAGACCTCACTGATATGGGAAATAGAATTGATATTTTGGAGGATCAGAAGGACTCAATGGTGGAAAATGTAGATGAAATAACACAAACAGTTTCCAATCAACAACAGCTCCTACAGGAAATGCAAGACAAAATGGAGGACTTAGAGAACAGGAGCAGAAGGAACAATATAAGATTAAAGGGGATACCAGAAGATATCACACCCAAGGAAATTCTGCCATATGTTACGCAACTCTTTAACTTGATAACAGGTTCACCCCCCGACTACACATTCCATGTGGAAAGAGCACATAGAGCTCTCAAAGCCAAAACTAAAAATGGTATACCCCCAAGAGACGTGATAGTCAGGATGACCTTCTTTCCCGACAAAGAAAAGATACTACAGGCCTCTAGAAAGAACCCGACTTATAAATTTCAGGGAAATGTTATTCAATTTTTCCAGGACTTAAGCTTATGTACCCTGCAACGTAGAGGCTCTCTGAGACCACTAACCAGTATACTTAGCAAACAACAAATTCCCTATAGATGGGGGTTCCCTTTTGTTCTAAGCATCACTAAGGACTCCAAAACAATAAACATCAAACATCAGGAGGATATCCCAGAGGTGTGTGGTATATTAGGCCTGGACCCCCGTCTATTCCAGACCAGGATCCATCACTAGCAAGGAAGAGTGACTCAATAAGATCTAACACCCAAAGGACCTGGCAGAAGGTCAGTTACAAGAAGCAAAAAACAAATGAACTACAAGACGGAGTGTCGTGAGTCCTCTTCTCCTTTCCCGGATTCCCTCTCATCTCTGGCCGATAGGGGACCTAGAGACTGTAGACCTAGATGTGGTCCCCTGTTGCTACACGAAAGTTTGACTTAAATTCCACTGGTCATCATGCAGGAATGATACTAGGGGTCTGTCTGTCCCAGGCTTTATAGCCAACCACTATTGATCTCATTGATATCCCTGGTTGGCTTTGAGATTGATATGCTTTACACTAGCGCTTGTTCTACCAATGGTTTTTATATTTTTTTTCTCATTGTTGAATTTTTTTTTTTTATTTTTTTTTTTTTTGGGGGCTGGTAATTGTCCTCCCCATACTAGAGACCAGGCGGTTTTCGCTTGGCTTCAGGACTGTTTTCAGATGCTGTTAAATTGTCCCTCTGTTGGGGACTGGTTAAATGTTATATGTTTGTTATCTTGTTATTTACCCTATACCTTTCTCTCCCCTCCTCCCAGCGATCCTCTAGAGATAAAGAACCACAAGCTGCAGTTTACCACAATAGACCAGAAGCATTGGGGTAAGATGATCCACCTCATTGATTGTTTGCTCACATATACCCCATATCACAAAGAAACACAATCCAATACACTCACCTATGAATACAAAGATTAAATTGATTTCTCATAATGTCCGGGGCCTCAATACGGACATTAAGCGTAGGTTAGCAATGAATCAATATAGGGCATTAGGTGCCAAATTGGTATTTCTACAGGAAACACACTTTGTAAAGGACAATATACCGAAATATTGGAATAAACAGTTCCCTACACACTATCACGCTACGGCTCCTAACAAGACACGGGGGGTATCTATACTGATCCACTCTTCTGTGGAATTCCACCACAACAACACACTGGCTGATCCTGAGGGTAGATATTTGATAGTGCAGGGACGCATTCTAGATAACGAGGTTACATTATGCAACGTTTACGCCCCCAATGACAACCAACATACATTTTTCACCCACATTGCCCATTTACTGACACATTGGTCACAAACAAAAATCTTATTAGCAGGAGATTTCAACATTACTATGACTCCTATCCAATCCTCACATGTTAAGACACTGACTCCTAAACAACACAGACATAATCGTATTGTCAAAGCTATACAAGACTCGTTTACACCACATAACCTGACGGACACATGGTACACATTATACGGGAAAACCACCGACACTACCTTCTATTCAGCTGCACATAACTCTTATGTAAGACTTGATTACATCTACCTGAGTCAGATATTACAACCCATGTTGCGTGGTTCGGCTATACATGCTTGCGTGTGGTCGGACCACTCTATAATCTCTATTGATCTAGACGGACTGAGAGACATTAACAGAAGCAGAACTTGGACATACGACACTACTCTACTAAAAAAACAAGCAAAACCACAACGACATAGTACGTGCTATGACTGAATTCTGGTCTATCAATACAGAAACAACTACAAACCCAATGTATACATGGGCAGCCCATAAGGCTGTAATTAGAGGACTACTGATCCAGCTCAAAACTAAAATTACCAAGAAACATAGAGTACACACAGACCAACTTCATAAAGAAATCGAAATACTAGAAAGACAACATAAACTGACTAAGAGCCCAGCGACCCTACAAGCACTCCAGGGCAAAAGACAATCCCTAACCACAATCCTAAACTCGCATGCGGCAAGAGCAGCACACCGGCTCAAATCGCATTATTTTATCTACGCAAATAAGCCAGATAGATATATGGCACACAAAATTAGGGAGAAATGTAGGGCGTCAGCTATACCTCTGATAGAAACAGAGGAGGGAACCTTGACCTCACATCCTAAGGAAATAGTGGACACCTTTGCAAACTTTTATGGCAAGTTATATGACGGTGAAAAGGTGACTCACAACACAGAGACGCTGAACAAAACGAGGAATTTTTTAAATGACTGTGGACTGACCCCGTTGACGACGGAACAAAAGACTACCCTTAACGCTCCGATATCTCCTGCAGAGATATCTAAAGCTATCAAAGACTTAAAACCAGGGAAAGCAGCAGGGCCCGACGGTTTCCCAGGTGAATACTACAAACTTTTTAAAAACTCCCTCGTACCACATTTAACCAAGTTTTGTAACTTTATCATGGAAGGTAACCCAATTCCTCAAGAGTTGTTGCAAAGATGCAAAGATAGTGGTTATTCCCAAGCCAGATAAGGACCACAAGAGGTGTCAAAACTACCGACCAATATCATTAATCAACCAAGACCTCAAGATTTTCACTAAAATATTAGCCAATCGCCTTAAACTGATTATGCCACACTTGATTCACCCTGATCAGGTGGGGTTCATACAGAATAGGGAGGCCCCAGATAATTTAAGACGGGTGATTAATTTAATTCACCACTTAGAAAAGACACAGACGCCTTCTCTAATTCTATCTTTAGATGCGGAGAAGGCGTTTGATAGGATAGATTGGAAATATATGTTCACGGTCATGGAAGAACTAGGTTTCAACGACACCTTTATGAGGGCGTTGCAGGCAATATATTCAAATCCGCGAGCCCAGGTTGTTACGGGGGGATACAGATCCATTCTTTTCCCAATATTAAATGGAACTAGGCAGGGGTGTCCTCTGTCGCCCCTATTATTTGCCCTCTGCATTGAGCCACTGGCGGCCAGAATTCGGAACCACCCGGATATATCGGGAGTCCGGGTGGCACGATCTGAGTACAAAATATCCTTATTCGCGGATGACATTCTGCTCACCCTGACTAAACCTCTCTTATCACTCCCCAACTTACATAAATTATTACATGACTTTTCAAATATCTCGGGTTACAAAATAAATATGGAAAAGAGTGAGCTCCTTCCGGTGGCTATTCCTCCACACACTCGTAAAATTATTGAACTTAATTTTGAATTTCGCTGGGTCGCCAAAACAATCAAATACCTGGGTATTAATCTTCCAGTACAGATGCAACTTCTATACAAATATAACTATACCCCACTCCTCAATCAGGTTAGAAAAGACCTTTTGAAATGGCGGACGTGCGGGTTTTCCTGGATGGGGAGAGTAGCGTCAGTAAAAATGAACATACTCCCACGCCTTTTATATCTCTTTAGAGCTCTGCCCATTAAATTGGTTAAAATTGATATCACTAAACTACAAACGGAAATACTAGCTTACATAAGGGGACCAAAAACGGCTAGAATAGCGAGGCAAGTGGTATGCAGAAGCAGGGCAGCGGGAGGAGTAGGTGCCCCAGACTTAATGGAATACTATAGGGCTGCTAGACTGGCCCAAGACACCTGCCTCCTGAGGAGAGAGGAGGAAGCCACCTGGGTGTTCTTGGAAAGGGAGTTGGGAGGCTGGGAAGACAGAGACTCAATTTTATGGGACATGCAATACTCTACCTCAGATAGGGAACACACTAAAACATGCACCTCAGACCTGATCACAACGACCTGGAGACAGACACTCAAACGACCAGACTTATTCCCTGAATTCTCCCTACTGACACCAATCAGATGTCTTCTGACGGAAGACTCCCGTACAATAGTCGCCAAATGGGAGAACAAGGGGCTCTACAGGGTGGCAGATGTGATGCAGAAGGGACAACTATTATCTTTCAATCAGCTGCAATCATGACTTACTCCCACAAAACTCCACTGGTATGTCTACCTCCAATTACACTCGGCTTTACACTCCTTCTTGAAAAACTCAAAGGGGGGGCAATCCACGGTGTTAGAGATTTGCGGTGCAAGCCTCACTAGAACCAAACACAATATATCTAGAATATACATAGCACTGCAGACACCACCGAACAGAGCTAAACCCAGGATGATGTTAGCATGGGAGCAGGATCTAGACATGGTTAAAGACTTACAAGAATGGGAGAGATTGATCCAGGAAGCTGACAGGGGTTTAATTAGTATGGATTTAAAAGAAAACGTGATGAAAACTATATTTAGATGGTATTTAACTCCAATGAGGACGGCCCGAATGCGACCAAATGGTAGCAACTTGTGCTATAGAGGATGCGGTGAGATGGGGACCTATAGACATATGTGGTGGGACTGTGGGGAGATACGTAAGACATGGCAAAGGCTTACTGCACTAATTGGTGAACTACTAGATGAGGAGTTCACACTCACGATTCAACAGGCACTGTTACACGAACAAATAGATAGATTTCACAAACACATCAACACATTCATCAGAATCCTTTGTACAGTGGCAAGGGTCTGTATAGCAAAATATTGGAAGGTAGGATCACCCCCATGGTCGGAAATACACAACAAAATCAGCTATACCTACACTATGTATGAAACTGCAGCAGACACGCTAAATAATAGATCTTCATTCCAGAAGATATGGTATTATTGGATTAGTAACTCGACATCTCACAGTAGAGGACAAGATGCACAATCCAACCTCTGAACACTGAATCTGAATGATTTCAGTAGATCTGGGAGGATCGCTGGGGGGTAGAGAAGCTGCCCCTTTTCTCCCCTCCCTCCCTTTCCCCTCCTTCTCTTCCCCCCACCTCTCACCCTGTGCTAACCCCCCTCCCTCCCCCCCCCCCCCCCCCAGAGTTTCTCGTTGTTTTTGTGTTGTTGTTTTTTTCCCTCTCTTCTAAGAACAGGATTACAGGAAAGGGGGACTTCTGAGGGGAAAATTACCTGTATTAATTGCATTACCTTAAAAGTTTATTCGCAGACTTCTATATTGCAACGTATTATATTTATTTAATTGTTGGATGATAACCCTACATGCAGTCAACTTAGCGACAACTCTTCTAATACTGAAATTGTTGGTAAAGGACCAACTGAGAGTACCTGTGTCTTGATTTGTCTTCCAGAGCTCAAAACATCCAACTTTTTAGTTATATAGGAAAATGGTGGGGGAATATGATTTAAATGTGGTAAAGTTGTTGCCCTTTAACATGTTACTCTTTGTCCCTTTGGAAAGATGTTTGGAGGGGAGGGGGGATATTCTCTTTCTTTCTGTATGGTTTATGAACAAAAAATTTGTTAATAAAAACTATTTAAACATAATATAAAATATTTGTTTCCAATCGCAGGGACAGTCCATAAATTAATTAATTACTGTTGGGAATACAACACCTAGTCACCAGGAGGAGACAAAGACACCCAAGCCCCAAAGCATTAAGTATCACTTGCTCTTCCCTTACTGCCCCAGACAGTCTTTGCCTAATAAACTAGGATGTGATATGGTATCTTAATCCAGTCTTCTTTCCTAAGCCTTTAAGGGGAATATGTTGTTGGTTGGGAAGCGATTTGGGGTTCCTTGAAGGCTCAGGAAACCTGAACCCTTCCAATCATTCTGGAATTGAGGGCCATTTCCAATGCTCTGATGGTATGGCATGGCCTCAGCTTAGTTCTGTCCATTTTATCAAATTCCAGACAGACAGCATAACTTCGGTTGCTTATATCAATCATCAGGGGAAAAAGAGGAATTACCTGGTGATGAGTGAGGTGTATCGCATCCTTCAGTGGGCGGAGTCTCACAATTGTCACATATCTGCCATTTACATCTGAGGGGTAGACAATTGAGCAGTCCTTCTGAATAGACCGACCTTCCACCCCGGGGAGTGGTCTCTTCACCCTGAGGTGTTCTCCAAGAACTCTCAGGTGGGGGGTTCAGAAGATAGCCCTCATATCATCTTGTTTAAATACCAAACTGCCCAGATATGGGTCGAGATTGCGAGATCCTCAGGCAGTGTTGGTGTACGCTTTGGCAGCTCTGTGGAGGTTCAAACTATTTATCTGTTTCCTACGTTTGGTCTCCTTCCTCAGTTGATCGCCCGCATCAAACTGGAGCGGGCTTCTGTGATTCTATTTGCTCCGGTGGGGCCTCTTCGGACCTGGTTCGCGGACCTAGTGAAGATGTCCTCTTATCCTCCGTGGAGGTTAACTCATCTAGCAGACCTTATACTCCAAGGTGCATTCCTTTTCAAGATCTAGATCTCTGATGCTGACTGCGCAGAGATTGAACGCTTAGTACTGTCCAAGAGAGGTTTTCTGAAAGGGTCATTGATACCCTGATTGAATCCTGTAAGCTGGTTACTCGTCATATTTACCGAAGGGTGTGGCATACCTATTTAGTTTGGTGTGAGGATTGAGGTTTCCCTTGGCACAAGGTGAGGGATACTCAAATTCTTTTTTGTTTCTACAAGATGGCCTGGCAAAAGGTTTATCTTTCAGTTCTATCAAGGGTCAGAGCTTTGTATGCTTTGTCACTGGTGCTGGGATTACACACATTTGGCTCAAAAGATTATTTTGTATGCCAATACAAGAATATCCCTTTCTTGGTGGATCAGTTATCGGTCCATTTTTCTGGTGGCATCTTTTGTCTGTCCAAATTGGACTTTGATTTCTAGGGTTGGGGTGCAGTCTGGGGGTCTCAGAGATCACAGGGAATTTGCATGGGCAGTAACCATGTCAACTAACGATGGGTGGCCTTTATCTTGATAAATGGGACAATAATTTGAAATAGCTGACTTTTCCTCTGAAAGCTGCCACCTGTACTGATCTTGTCAATACTGCAGTATTTGTTATAGGAAAGCTTCTTAAACAAGAGGTAGTGGGGGTAGTAGAAAAAGCGTTCCTGCTGTTATTTTGAATACCAAAAACGTATAAGCTGCTTGCCTGAATACATTATCCCTTTAAGGGAGTTATCTGCTAAAAAACAAAACTGTTCTATGGTTACAGAGCATTTCTTCCCCCCTCCCCCACAATATTCCTTTAAATAAATGTTTTAAGCACATTCTCCTACTTTGCAACCGGACTAGGATATCTACTCGCCAAAGTTAAATTTCTACTTGCCAATAGACCTCCCCTTACACTTGATCAATAGGAGGAACCTGCCACTCGTAAACTTAAATGGTATGAAACCCTAATTAATGTCATTGCTAACACCTGTATTTGTCTTACTGTTTCATGTCAAAATGAGTGCTGTGAAAAAGGTCTATTGCACCAGGTTTGTGCAAGACATGCTTGAGCATTACATACACATGTAGTGTGAGTTTAATTAATTGGAAGCTTGCTAATAATACCAACTTTCAATCACATCATTCCATTCAAAATGCCAAAGATCACAGATTTTGACAAACATAAAATCATACTTTTACATCAGCAAGGACACTCTCAAAGGGAAATCAGCAAACAAACTTGATACTAAATATGTGGTATTCAAGATGTTTGAAATTTGAAGAATCAGGAGTGGTCAAGGAGAAAAAAAAAGGACTGGAAGACCAAGAAAACTTTCAAAATCTGATGAGAAGTTTCTCAGAGTCTCTTCTTTGAGAGACCGGAGGAAGTCCAGCAAGGACCTGACTCAGCATGTGTCAGCTTCGTCGGAAAGCCAAGTTGACCCTTCTACAGTTCAAAGAAGCTTGATCAGGAATGGTCTTTGTGGTAGGGTAGCAGCTAAGAAAACACTTTTATGGTAGATTTGCTAAAGCTCACAAAGATTGTAATGAAGATCAGTGGAAAAGAATATTATGAATTGACAAATCTAAGTTTGACACTTTTGGGTCCAATCGTCGACAATATGTGAGAATAACAGAGAGATGGAAGAATGACTGCTTGCGGCCTTAAGTGAAACATGGTGGAGGGTCTGTACTGGTTTGAGGCTACATTTTTGCCAGTGGTGTTGGCGATATTGTCCAAATTGAGATCATGAATGCTGAAAGGTACAGACAGGTTTTAATTCATCATGCCATTCCTTCTGAAAAGCGCCTGATTGGGAATGGTTTTATTTTTCAGCATAATAATGATCCTAAGTGCACTGCTAATGCAGTGAAATCATATTTGGAGAGAAAAACAGCTGATAAAACACTGACAGTCATGGACTGGCCTGCACAGAGTCCAGACCTGAATATTATAGAGGCAGTATGGGATCACCTGGATAGAGAAAAAAAAGACAACCTACATCTAAAGAGGACAGTCTCCCCAAAAGAGTTTAAGATGTGCTTAGTGCCAAGGAAATCACACTAAATACTGACTTTAGCCTGAACAAGCCGTTTTGTTCTGAATTTATATATATATATATATATATATATATATATATATATATATATATATATATATATATATATATTTTTTATTTATTTTTTTGTGTACATATTTCCTGTATTTTCTGTTTGTATCTTAAAGGGATAGTAAACCCCAAAATGTTCTTTTATGATTCAGATAGAACATACAATTTTAAACAGCTTTCCAATTTAATCCTATTATCAAATTTTCTTCATTCTCTTTTTATCCATTGCTGAAGGGACAGCATTGCACTATTGACAGGAAGCTGAAAATATCTATTTAGCCAATCACAAGAGACAAATGTATGCAGGCACCAATTAGCAGCAGCTCCCACTAGTGTATGATATGTGCGTATTCATTTTTTAACAAGGGATACTAAGAGAACAAAGCACATTTGAAAATAGAAGTGAATTTAAAAGTGTCTTAAAATGACATGCTCTATCTGAATCATGGAAGTTTAATTTTGACTTTCCTATCCCTTTAATTAAGAGACAGAAAATAAAAATGGATGGTCACCAGCATTTTATATACTTCAGCTGCTAAGAGTGCCAGTGGGGCTTGTAACATGTCAGCAATTAAAAGTGAGTCTTTAACAGATGGTACAAACACCTTAGGCTCTCTTAGCAAGTGCTGTGTTTAAAATGCTGGTGCACTGTGCATACTTAAATACACTTTTGAAATGGCTATAGCTTTTATTAGAAACAGTTTTGCTAATGCATGTATATTACAAACATGCTTCTATTCAAAACTGAAATGTATCCATTTTGGCTGGAATGTTTGTTTAAGTATGTGTGTGTAAGAAAGAGTAGTGGAAAAGAAGGGTTGCCGTTGTGAGGAAATAGAAACAAGGACACAGATAGTAATATGGGAAGATGAGTAAAAACCTCCTCAGTAGCAAGAGTGAATGTGCTGAGTTTTTCGGCGGGCTGAGCTGCAAAGTGTAAGGCGGTTTTGTGAGGAGTAGATATTGTTGTTGTGGGAAGTTATTTCATGTTGAATGGAGTCAATTTAAGTTTTGAAATGCATAAAAAAGTAATGTTCTATGAGAACGGTGATAATGGGAAAAGAGGGTGGGCACAGGTGGTTAATAAAAGGGTAGAAAATTACGGTGTGTTTGTACGACATAGATGAATGATTGTTGAAAGTAGTTTTGCTTGGAGAGGTTTATTTAATAAATTAAGAGTGTATTAGACCAATTTGACATAAATAATTTAGGTGGAGAGGCAAAAGAAGCAGCTTGATAAATTTACCCCATAGACGTGATAAAACAAGGAAGATTTAAGATCCTTAATGCGGCTATTTTATTTTTTTTAAATAATTTTTATTGAGGTTAACAGATATAAATAACATTTTGGTTTGCACAATACAGTGTGTTGATCCAATAAGACAAAGCAAAAAGTCCTATCATTATCATACATAGAGTAGCATTTTAACTTATAAGTCTGGTCATCATATCTATGCAGATCTACACATTAATTCCAACTAGTCACGCCTGGACCTTCGGAGTGACACATCATTTAGCAAGAGATGGGGTCCGTGGACTATATTACTGCCATTAATCTATGCATATACCTTTTACACTAAGGCATACCATAACTAGCACGATCAAACTATAAGATCTAGTGCCTTATAGAACTCAATAGCAGAAGACCTACAATTGAAAGTGCAAACAACATAACAAACCTCCTTTTTCATTTACATAAGATAGTAAAGAACCCCCCAAGATGTTAGAAACTAAATTTAAATAAGAAACACCCCAACTAAAAAGTAATGACCACTCTTGGGCCACTGATGTCACATAGGTATGAAGGGTGAAAATTGGGGGGAAATGTTAGTATGGCCACTTTTGGGCCCAATACAAAAAAAAAATAATGTGCCATTTTCAATTGGACATCTAGCATACAAGCAACAACTATAACTATGCGGCCTAGTTTCGATGAAAACATTTCTGATTAGGAGTGAATAGGCCTATAGTTGTCCATAATATGTATAACAGAACATACTACTAACTAATATAACATATGAAACATACCTCAATAGAAACCTAGCGGCCACTCTTAGACCATGGGTGATGACGATAAATATAAGGCAAATGTAGGGGTTTATAGTTGTAGGGGCCCTCTAGGACACAATATATTAGTGAGGATCTATATACACGATAGTATTGGTCTAAAAGACTCCTAGTAAGCCCAATTTTGCGGCTATTTTAATAGGAAGCAAACACAGAATTGAAGATAAATTTTCGCCTGAACATTGGACCGCTTGTATTAGAATTAAAAAAAAAAAATTAAAATTGGTACTCCTGTCTGAGAGCTTTGTCCTTCTTCCATGATAAACGTACAACTTACATCTTTATCCATCCATGTAAATTAATTTTGTATATTACTCTCTCTTTCAGAGTTTGGCCACTTTGCTCATAACTTCTCAGATCCTTAATCAGTTTGCTGAAACCGTACTCCCTTACTGGTTGCAAAAGAGACACAAAAAGAAAGTAAGCAAGCGAGTAAAATCACTGAATGCAGACTCGGATTCTTCATTAATTGAGCAAATTTACTTGGAGATAGAAATGGACACATATGTGGTAAGTTACACTTAATAACTTGGTCCCTTTTAATTACATTCAGCTAGATTACAAGTTATGCGCGCTATAGGGAAATTAACAAACGCAACAAAAGTTGCCTTATTTAACCCTCTATAGCGCAGCCATTACAAGTTTTGAAATAGCCGGCTTGTGCGTGCGATATGGTGCTTTTAAGCTCCATACCGCACAAAATACAAGAGCTGTTTTGATGTGCTCGTGCACACTTTCCCCATAGACATCAGTGGGGATAGCGGGCTAAAAAAAAACCTAACACCTGCGTTCGCGGGATAAAAAGCTCCGTAACGCAGCCCCATTGATGTCTATGGGGGAAAAAAAAAAGATATGTTTAAACCTAACACCCTTACATAAACCCCACGTCTAAACACCCGTTATCTGCTTCCCCCGACATCGCCGCCACCTACATAATGTTATTAACGCCTAATCTGCCACACCCTATATCACCACCACCTAAATAAAACTATTAACCCCCAATCTGCCGCTCCTGATGTCGCCGCCACTATACTAAAGTTATTAACCCATATTCCCTCGCACCCCAACATTGCCCACACTATAATAAATCTATTAACCCCTATTCCACCGCTCCCCGAGATCGCCGCAACTAAATAAAGTTATTAACCTCTAAACCTCTGGCCTCCAACATAACTACCACTAAATAAACCTATTAACCCCTATACTGCCAGCCCCCACATCGCAACAACCTAAATTAAACTATATTAACCCCTAAACCTAACCCAAAAGTAACCCTAACCCTAAAACCCCCTAACTTTAACATCATTTAAAATAGAACTAAATTAAACTTACAATTATTAACTTAGTAATTCCTATTTAAAACTAAATACATACTTACCTGTGAAATAAAACCTAAGCTAGCTGCAATATAACTAATAGTTATATTGTAGCTAGCTTAGGTTTTATTTTTATTTCACAGGTAAGTTTGTATTTATTTTAACTAGGTAGACAAGTTAGTAAATAGTTAACTATTTACTAACTACCTAGTTAAAATAAATACAAACTTACCTGTGAAATAAAACCTAAGCTGCTTTACACTAAAACCTAACATTACAAAAATAAAAACCTAACATTACAAAAAATAAAAAACACTAGAATTACAAAAAATATCAAAACGAAATTATACAAAATAATAAAAAATATTCCTATTCTAATACCCCTTTAAAAAAAAATAAAAAAAACCACCCCAAAATAAAAAAAGCCTTATCTAAAATAAACCACCAAGTGCCCTTAAAGGGTTTTTTTGTGGGCCATTAAAAGGGCCTTTTGTAGGGCATTGTCCTAAAGTTAACAGCTCTTTTGCTACAAAACAAAACAAACACCCCCTAACAGTATACAAGCCCCCACCCCCAAACCCACAAAATAAAAATAAAGTAAAACTTAATCTACCCATTGCCATGAAAAGGGCATTTGTATGGGCATTGCCCTTAAAAGGGCATTTAGCTCTTTTTCCTGCCCTTAAAAGGGCATTCAGTTCTTTTATGAAATGCCCAAGCCCTAATCTAAAAATAAAAAACACCCAAAAAACGAAAAAAAAAATACATTACACAAAATAACAAACAAATTATTTAAAATAATAAAAAATATTCCTATTCTAATACCCATTTAAAAAAAACACTCCAAAATAAAAACCCTAATAAAAGGGCCTTTTGTAGGGCATTGCCCTAAGTTAAACAGCTCTTTTACCTAAAAAAAAATACAAAGACCCACTAACATTATAAACCCCCACCCCCCAAAATAAAAAAAACTATCTAAAAAAACCTAAGCTAATCATTGCCCTGAAAATGGCATTTGTATGGGCATTGCCCTTAAAAGGACATTTAGCTCTTTTACGAAAGCCCAAACCATAAACTTAAAAACGAAAAACAAAAAAACCCTTAAAAAAAACCTATCACTACTCCCCGAAGATCCTCTTACAGTTTTTGAAGTCCCGCTTGAACCATCTTCCTCCAGGCGGCGAAGTCCTCATCCAGACCACGAGAAGTCTTCATCCAGACGGCCTCTTCTATCTTCATCCAGACTGCCTCTTCTATCTTCATCCCGGCGAATAGAATTTCAGTATCTCTCATCCTATTGGCTGATTTGAACAGCCAATAGAATTTCAGTAACTCTCATCCTATTGGCTGATTTGAATTTCCAAAATCAAATCAGCCAATAAGAATGCAAGGAACGCCATCTTGAATCACGTACCTTACATTGAAGATTCAGTGTATGGCGGCGACCGTATGAAGAGAATGCTCCGCGCCTGATATCTTCAGGATGGACCCACTCCGCGCCGCCGGGATAAAGATGGAAAAAAATAATAATGAATGAATGAAAAATAAATAATAAAAAAAGTCCTAAAACTTCATACTGTCAGATTGTCTGCCTCTAACATGGTGGTAAACAGTGTTTTAGGGAAGGAGAGATCTTTGGGAGGGATCAGGGAGGTGGAAGCTTAATACCTACACTACAATAATATTACCCTTGCCAGCTATCAAATTAACCCCTTCACTGGTAGGAATTTTAGAAGTGTGGTGGTGCGCAGCTGCAATTAGAGGCCTTCTACTTACCAAAAAGCAATGGCAAAGCCATGCATGTCTGCTATTCTAAACAAAGGGGATCCCAGTGAAGCTTTTACAACCATCTCTCTCTAAGTAATCTAATATAGGGATGCAGTGCTATCATCATGCCGGTTTTCTTGTTTTTTTTTTTTTTTTAAACCTGTGATGATATTTAAATATACCTTTTTTGTTGTCAATGTAAAATTATGATCTAAATATACATCTTTAACTGTTACTTTTAGAATACATTTGACGATTACCTGGAGTTGTTTCTACAGTTTGGCTATGTGAGCCTGTTCTCGTGTGTCTATCCTCTGGCAGCCATATTTGCAGTGCTTAACAATGTCACAGAAATGTACACAGACGCATTAAAGATATGCCGTGTTTTTAAACGTCCGTTTGCAGAGCCTGCAGCTAATATTGGAGTATGGCAGGTACAGTATTAACATTTTTTTACTTATAGAGAGAAAAGTAATGCATTTTAATATTAATTGTGGCAGAAGAGTAATTATTTTAGACATGAACATAAATTTAAAGGGACATAATACTCAAAATGTTCTCTGTTTCATCATAAAGAGAGTCTATCAAAATGAATGCTTAATAGAAAAATTCTGTGGGAGATGTCCTTGTAAGCCAATGAGCCATAAAGTCCTTAGTTGTTTTCATAATTGAGATAGAGAATGGTATTTTAAGACCGTTTTAAAATTATTTTTGTTGTCAAATTTACATTATTTACTTGATATCCTTTGTTGAAAAGCATATGTACATAACCTCGGCAGCAGCAATACACTACTGAGATCTCAATGGTGATTGATTACTACACATATTTCTCTCTTGGCTCACCAGATGTGTTCAGCTAGCTCTCATTAATACATAGCTGCTATGGAGCTGATTTTAACTATGGGCTAGATTACGAGTGGAGTGGTAATTTCTGCTCCCGCTTGTACGCTAACTCCGTTCTTTGCATGCGTAGGGTAGCAAGTTGAAAATAAACATTTTTCACTCACCTGCTAAACCAACACACGCAAACAGCTGAAGTTACAATATTTCAATTGTGTTAATGTACTCTCCCAAAGACTTTAATGGAGAGAGAAAAGTAGAAAAAACTAAATTTATGCTTACCTGATAAAAAATTTTATTCCAGATATGGAGAGTACACAACATCATCAATTACTAGTGGGAATATCACTCCTGGCCAGCAGGAGGAGGCAAAGAGCACCACAGCAGAGCTTTTAAGTATCACTTCCCTTCCCATGATCCCCAGTCATTCGACCGAAGGGAAATGGAAAAAAGGAATAACACAAGGGGGCATATGTATCAAGCTCCGAATGGAGCTTGATGCCCCTTGTTTCTGGCGAGCCTATAAATTTAAAAAAAGTGATCAGTGCGCCAACAAAGTGATAGAAAATACTAACATAGTAACATAGTAGATAAGGTTGAAAAAAGACTGAAGTCCATCGAGTTCAACCTATACAAATCTAAACAGTACTGTTAATAACAATAATGAACAATATAAACAGTGCAATGTATTCAAAAGGATAACATGAATAACATAGCAGGAAAAGTCCCATAACTTAGCTGGTACTGGTGTGGGAATAGTCCCCAATGTGAATAGAATGTCAATCAGATATTGTGATCTCGATTACAAAAGATGGTGGCCAGCGACTTCTTCAGATAGTTTGTTGGTGTCCCAGAACGATGGAATCTGTAGAAATATATGATGGAAAAGAAGGCGCCACCATAGTGCACAATCAGTGGAATCAACACGCCATAATGCGCAAGTATTGCTATACTTACAAGCTCCCAGACACTTGAGAAGTGTCACAAACACCTTCTGGAACCTTTAGAGTCATCCAGCTAACTCCCACTCTCGTAGCAGTTGGTTCGCTCTTGAAGATTTCAGATTTGTAGCAGGCTGACGTGCTCACCAAACAACATCACATACGAGATCTTGGTGTTATATTTCTTGTCTCTGGTGTTGTAATTATAGGTAACCCAACTACGTGGACTAGGCTGCACAGATAGATGCATGCTCATAGCACACTGTGCAACAAATGTATCGAAAAGATGTATAAAGATCTATGTAATAAAATCAGTTCGTGGAAACAAAGTCTTAAAAAAGTGACATGAAAGGAAGGGGAACAGTTAGGGTATGTGTACTATCCTTATAAGTAAAAAGGATAGATAAAAAGTTGAAAGTTTCTTATCAATGATATCTAGTGAAAAGCTGCTGTATGTATGTATATATATAGTGGTGGCGGTGTTCCCCCAACACCCCCCACCATTCAAAATTCCAGGGATGCAATTACAGTCAACTGTGAATTAAAGTTACTTTTATGAAGGTGACTCACCACTCACTGCCTCCTTGGAAAGGGCTTCCTTGGTTTCAGGTGCTGTATCCCATGTGTTGGGGATGTTAATCCTATTCTTCTCACCTCTGGCTGCTTAACATTTAGTTTGGCCAATTGCTTTAGCTGGACAGGTGCTGTTTTTTTCTCCTTTATGGCATCCGTTATTACCAGCTAGCCCTTTTGAAATACAGTCTATTGCAGCATGCTGTTAGCTAACCTCTCGCAGTGTTTATCCATTACCTGTGCTCTCTGTCAGGCCTTTATATGAACTTCAAAAAAATGTATAACAGGAGAACCAGGTAAAGTGATAAAAATTATAAATTTTATTGAAATACAAAGGGTATATTAACCCAGGGTAAGAACACACAAAAAGGAAAAGTTTGAACCAACAAACTGATAAACAAAGGCTGACCAGTTTCGGCTGTTGCCTTACTCCTAGCCTGCTTGAATTTGTTCATCAGTTTGTTGGTTGAAACTTTTCCTTTTTGTGTGTTCTTACCCTGGGTTAATACACCCTTTGTATTTCAATAAAATTTGTAATTTTTATCACTTTACCTGGTGCTCCTGTTATACATTTTTTTGAAGTTCTTAAAAAAGTGACCTGATGAAACGGTCACGCAAGACCGAGAGACGCTGTGTTGCAAAATAAAGTCATTTTAACTTTTTTAAGACTTTTGTAGTATGCAGAGGACCAAGTTGCAGTCTTGCAAATCTGTTCCGCAAAAGCTTCATTTTTGAAAGCCCAAGAAGAGGAGACAGCCCTTGTGGAATGAGCCTTAATTCTCTCAGGAGGCTGCTGACCAGCAATCTCATAAGCAAAATGAATTATACTTCTCAACCAGAGAGAAAGAGAAGTAGCAGTAGCTTTCTGACCTTTACGCTTTCCAGAGAAACAAACAGGGCAGATGACTGGCGAAAATCCTTAGTCTCCTGTAAGAAGAATTTTAGAGCACGCACAACATCCAATTGTGCAACAAACGTTCCTTATGAGAAGAAGGATTAGGACATAGAGAAGGAACAACAATTTCCTGCTTAAAATTTCTATCTGAAACCACTTTTGGAAGAAAAAACAACTTAGTACGAAGAACCGCTTTATCAGCATGAACGATAAGGTAAGGCGAATCACTGCAAAGCCGAGTGTCCCGATACTCTCCGAGCAGAAGAGATAGCAATAAGAAACAAAACCTTCCAAGATAACTTAATATCTATGGAATGCAATGACTGAAACGGAGCCTGCTGCAAAACCTTTTTTTTTTTTTTTTTTTTTTTTTTTTTAAAGGATTTTTATTGAGGTTAAAACATTACATATACAGACAAAGTATAGCATGGAAGAATAATTGTGCTTACATAAAATTGCTATGCTAATGAATATAACTAAATAAAACCAACTGTACATCACAATAAACTCTTTTTGAATATGATGTTACTTCCCTTTACAAATCAAGACTTAGTAAAGAAGAGTTTCCCCCTATTAAACTATAACGGCCACTCATGGACCGCTAACCACCCAGAAAATTTGAGATGGGGAATATGAGGGAATAAGAATGGTAGGGCCTCTTTTGGACCCATGTTTTTTCTCTTTAGAGTTGAATGTCATAATTATGAGGGAACCATCATTGCTAATATTTTAGAGTAAGTAAATAAATAAATGGGGGAAGATTTATCAGAAGACGTGGTTACAGCGCATAGAGAGATAAGAACAAATATCATAAAATATAGAAACAAATATGACCATCTAAAGTTTACAGATAGGTAATTGTCAGGGCAGCTACATTATATTAGGTGTCTTCCTAGTGACAGTATGCGTACATTCTATTGTAGAAGCATTAGAGTGTGAGAATTTAGTAGCAGATCAGTCTTGCACTCATGTATTGACTCTAAACACCCCTCATAGAGCTATGTGCATACAAAAGTCCCCCACTATACTTAAAATAACTGAGAGCATAGATCAGACATGGGGCTATGCACTTTGTTGCACTCTCATAAAATACTTTGGGGTGTAGTTATCAAGCCGTCTACTTTACCTTCCTTCGCCGGTCCAATACACCCGCCTAAGCTTGCCTACCATCGCCGCCGTGGACCTTTAAAATTTCGCCTAAGTTATCAAAAAAGCTGTCAAAAATCTGCGCACCAAGTATGGGGCGATGAGCAGCGGACTGTGAGAGTTATCACTCATCCGATCTCGCTGCTCTTCGGCTTTTTGACAGCTTTATTGATACCCCTGTCACTAAGCACCCACACTAACTACACTGTTCTACCCCCTATACCGAAGCCCCCCGCAACTCAATAAAGTTATTAACCCCTAAACCGCCGCTCCTAGATCCCGCCGCAACTCTTATAAATGTATTAACCCCTAAACCGCCGCCACCTACATTATACCTAGTAACCCCTATCCTACCCCCCTATACCGCCGCCACCTATAATAAAGTTATTAACCCCTATCCTGCGGATCCCGGACCTCGCCGCAACTAAATAAATAGTTTAACCCCTAAACTGCCGCTCCCAGACCCCGCCGCAACCTATATTAAACTTATTAACCCCTAATCTGCCCCCCCTACACCGTCGCCACCTATAATAAATTTATTAACCCCTATCCTGCCCCCCCACACCGCCGCCACTGTAATAAAATTATTAACCCCTAAACCTAAGTCTAACACTAACCCTAACACCCCCCTAACTTAAATATTAATGAATTAAATCTAAATAATATTTCTCTTATTAACTAAATTAATCCTTATTAAAACTAAATATTTACCTTTAAAATAAACCCTAATATAGCTACAATATAAATAATAATTATATTGTAGCTATTTTAGGATTTATTTTTATTTTACAGGCATCTTTCAATTTATTTTAACTAGGTACAATAGCTATTAAATAGTTATTAACTATTTAATAGCTACCTAGGTAAAATAAAGAGAAATTTAAATGTAAAATAAAAACTAACCTAAGTTACAATTACACCTAACACTACACTATACTTTAATAAATTATTCCTATTTAAAACTAAATACTTACCTGTAAAATAAACCCTAAGATAGCTACAATATAATTAATAATTACATTGTAGCTATTTTAGGATTTATATTTATTTTACAGATAACTTTGTATTTATTTTAGCTAGTTAGAATAGTTATTAAATAGTTAACTATTTAATAACTACCTAGCTAAAAGAAATACAAAATTACTTGTAAAATAAATCCTAACCTAAGTTACAATTAAACCTAACACTACACTATCATTAAATTAATTAAATAAATTACCTACAAATAACTACAATTAAATACAATTAAATAAACTAAGTACAAAAAATAAAAAAAAATAAGTTACAAACATTTAAAAAATATTACAACAATGTTAAGCTACTTACACCTAATCTAAGCCCCCTAATAAAATAACAAAGTCCCCCAAAATAAAAAAATGCCCTACCCTATTCTAAATTAAAAAGTTACCAGCTCTTTTACCTTACCAGCCCTTAAAAGGGCCTTTTGCGGGGCATGCCCCAAAGAATCCTGCTCTTTTGCCTGTAAAATAAAAATACAACCCCCCAACATTAAAACCCACTACCCACATACCCCTAATCTAACCCAAACCCCCCTTAAATAAACCTAACACTACCCCCCTGAAGATCATCCTACCTTGAGTCGTCTTCAACCAGCCGACCACCGATGGAACCGAAGATGAGATCCGGAGCGGCAGAAGTCATCATCCAAGGGGTTTGGGTTAGATTAGGGGTATGTGGGTGGTGGGTTTTAATGTTGGGGGGGGGTTGTATTTTTATTTTACAGGCAAAAGAGCAGAATTTTTTGGGGCATGCCCCGCAAAAGGCCCTTTTAAGGGCTGGTAAGGTAAAAGAGCTGGTAACTTTTTAATTTAGAATAGGGTAGGGCATTTTTTTTATTTTGGGGGGCTTTGTTATTTTATTAGGGGGATTAGATTAGGTGTAAATAGCTTAAAATTGTTGTAATATTTTTTAAATGTTTGTAACTTATTTTTTTATTTTTTGTAACTTAGCTTTTTTATTTTTTGTACTTTAGTTAGTTTATGTAATTGTATTTAATTGTAGTTATTTGTAGTTAATTTATTAAATTAATTTAATGATAGTGTAGTGTTAGGTTTAATTGTAACTTAGGTTAGGATTTATTTTACAGGTAATTTTGTATTTCTTTTAGCTAGGTAGTTATTAAATAGTTAATAACTATTTAATAACTATTCTAACTAGCTAAAATAAATACAAAGTTACCTGTAAAATAAATATAAATCCTAAAATAGCTACAATGTATTTATTAATTATATTGTAGCTATCTTAGGGTTTATTTTACAGGTAAGTATTTAGTTTTAAATAGGAATAATTTATTAAAGTACAGTGTAGTGTTAGGTGTAATTGTAACTTAGGTTAGTTTTTATTTTACAGGTAGATTTCTCTTTATTTTAGCTAGGTAGCTATTAAATAGTTAATAACTATTTAATAGCTATTGTACCTAGTTAAAATAAATTGAAAAATGCCTGTAAAATAAAAATAAATCCTAAAATAGCTACAATGTAATTATTAATTATATTGTAGCTATCTTAGGGTTTATTTTACAGGTAAGTATTTAGTTTTAAATAGGAATAATTTATTAAAGTATAGTGTAGTGTTAGGTGTAATTGTAACTTAGGTTAGTTTTTATTTTACATTTAAATTTCTCTTTATTTTACCTAGGTAGCTATTAAATAGTTAATAACTATTTAATAGCTATTGTACCTAGTTAAAATAAATTGAAAGATGCCTGTAAAATAAAAATAAATCCTAAAATAGCTACAATATAATTATTATTTATATTGTAGCTATATTAGGGTTTATTTTAAAGGTAAGTATTTAGTTTTAAATAGAATTAATTTAGTTAATAAGAGAAATATTATTTAGATTTATTTAATTAATATTTAAGTTGGGGGGGTGTTAGGGTTAGTGTTAGACTTAGGTTTAGGGGTTAATAATTTTATTACAGCGACGGCGGTGTAGGGGGGGCAGGATAGGGGTTAATAAGTTTAATATAGGTTGTGGCGGGGTCCGGGAGCGGCTGTTTAGGGCTTAAACTATTTAGTTGCGGCGAGGTCCGGGATCCGCAGGATAGGGGTTAATAACTTTATTATAGGTGGCGACGGTATAGGGGGGGCAGGATAGGGGTTAATAGGTATAATGTAGGTGGCGGCGGTGTCCGGGAGCGGCGGTTTAGGGGTTAATCAGTTTATTAGAGTGGCGATGGGCTCTGGGAGCGGCGGTTTAGGGGTTAATCAGTTTATTAGAGTGGCGGTGGGCTCCGGGAGCGGCGGTTTAGGGGTTAATCAGTTTATTAGAGTGGCGGTGGGCTCCGGGAGAGGCGGTTTAGGGGTTAATCAGTTTATTAGAGTGGCGGTGGGCTCCGGGAGCGGCGGTTTAGGGGGTAATAACTTTATTTAGTTGCGGCGGTGTAGGGGGGACGGATTAGGGGTGCTTAGACTCGGGGTACATGTTAGGGTGTTAGGTGTAGACAGCTCCCATAGGAATGAATGGGATGTCGGGCAGCAGCGAACATGAACTTTCGCTATGGTCAGACTCCCATTGATTCCTACGGGATTCGCCGCCTCTAGGGCTGCGGTTTGAAAACCAGGTACGCTGGGCCGGAAAAGTGCCGAGCGTACCTGCTAGTTTTTTGATAACTAGCAAAAGTAGTCAGATAGTGCCGCACTTGTGTGCAGAACAGCTGTAGTGACGTAAGAATCTATCTGTGTCGGACTGAGTCCGGCGGATCGAAGCTTACGTCACTAAATTTTACTTTTGCCGGTATCTAGGGCTTGATAACTAAGGCGAATCAGCCTCGCCACAAATACGCTGCGTAATTCCAGCGTATTTGAGGTTGACGGCTTGATAACTAGGGGCCTTTGTCTGCTATTACTGCTTAGTTACAAGAGCTGGAGGCAAAGTTGTAAAGTCTACTTTTGGACCTTAAAAACTGTACATAATATATAAAAAACTATATAGTTGTTGTATTATAGTAAAATTGTATAATTCAAGTGTAATGTATCAGATGCTCATAGGTGAAATTTTAGCCTGAAAGTGGAGCTCAGTTATCAAAATATCAAATATGTTAGGCGAGCTCTATCTCACAGCTCACACACAGTGGGGAAAGAGAAAAAAAAAAGTAAACTATATGCATAAACAAATCAGAATTAAAACATATGTACAAAACAGATCACCCCTCCCAGAACTATATGCATTAGACTATTTAGTCTTCATAGACAGCTCAGTAAGGGTATGCAACTGATGACATATAGAAAGAAACCCCCAATATTACTTAGAATTACAGAGAGCATAATTCAGAGATGGGGTCTATATAATTTGTTACCTTCTCATGAAACACTTTATTACTATTACTGCTTCCTTATAAGAGCTAAAAGCAAAGTTGTGG
This sequence comes from Bombina bombina, assembly GCF_027579735.1. Taxonomy (NCBI): domain Eukaryota; kingdom Metazoa; phylum Chordata; class Amphibia; order Anura; family Bombinatoridae; genus Bombina; species Bombina bombina. Next base: position 426,666,698 of record NC_069503.1, read on the forward strand.
TATCACTAAGGTGGGGGAGGTAAGTAGGCAGTATAAGTCTCCTGAACATTTGGTACCATAAAGGTCCACCTAGCATATCTTCTTGAGGGATTTTCTTATATGAGCAGATCGATACAATAAAGGTATGAACCAGTAACTTATTTTTAGACCGGTTTGGCTGCTCATTTATATCTGACCATTCTGAAATTAACCAATTCCTAACTTGTGACGTCTCTGAAAAATTTTAGTCTTTACATCAAGTCGACTAATGCGTGAATGAGAGGAGAATAGGACAGTACTTATCCCCAGCGCTGGTATAGAGAAGAAAACCTTCCATTCCAATCCTGTAGACTCTGCCTGCACTACTCGCTCAGTACGGATCTTAAGATCTGTTCCGTCTGCCTTCACTTTGTGGCCACTCATCTGATCGGTATCTTTGTTGTCCGTCCACTTTGGTCTCTGTAGATATTCGCAAAGGATCCATGGAGACAGGTTGGCGGTAGGTAACTGGTCCTTGTCAGGAACTTTCAGGTCACTTGCCTGTCGTGATAAGTTCAAGCGATGTCGGGGCCCTACAACATCACTCTTCTCATTTTGTGAATCATCCATGACAACAAGTTAGGTAGCGTCTTTGGTTGTTTTGCAAGGCCTGCTCCATGGCCTCAATGTTTTCATATGGGACTGGCTCTCAGGGACAGGGCATAGTCCTCTGCCTATTTTGTCCCGGCAGTTGATGAAGGTAGAGATACGTGGAGGGTGACGATCTCAGAGTTTATGCACAAGACCTTTGCCATTCCTTCTGTCAGATAGGCATCCAGCAGAGAAATGCACTCCTTCAGAATGCCTGATAAGGTCATTGTGCTCTCGCTAAGACCAGGCATAATGTTCACTCAGGAGGTAGTGAGCTCTGCCTTGTGGGTCTTTTCCTCTAGGAATCCAGGCTCCACAGTCGAATGCTCAAGGGTGCGTAGGGTTCTGTCATGATCTGGATTCACGGGATTAGTTGAAAGGTTAATCTCGCTGCTTGCTGTACCCACTCTGGAAGGAGCAAGGTTAGAGCTGCCTTCTGGATGACGGTCAAAGTGCTGCCTCTCAAGTGGGTGCTGCCCGCGAATAACTTTGCACAACTCTGTCTCTAGGCTCCGGAAGTGATCTTGTGTGAGCCGGATTAGCTTGGCTTCCCATCTATCTATAGCCGCCTCCATTTGCGGGATATGGTTCAGATATATCCTCCTCAGTGAGAATATCTGTGCAGATAGCCCCCAAGTAGCAATAAATTGGTCCCCCTTAAAAAAGAGTAAAGAGTGGCAGTTGTCAGTGACTGCTATACCCAGCCAGGATGCTGGGGGGGGGGGTTCTGAGGCTTCGTGTTAGGCCGCCACCATAGGCCTCAAAGGTCCAGATCTGTGCTCTGCGGTCATTAATACACTGGAGTTTTAAGGCAGCAGGATCCACATGTATTTAATAGAGGACCAGGTTCCAGTAATAATTGGCAAATTATTAGGATCTCGGCAGGAGCTTCAGATATTGCGACCATTCATTGCCACCGTTCGGACACGCCCCCGTCTGCTGCAAAACTTTAAGAACAAGGTTAAGGCTCCAAGGAGGAGCAACAGACTAAAACACAGGCCTGATTCTAACCAAGGCCTGACAAAAATATTGAACATCTGGAACATCCGCCAGACGCTTGAGAAACAAAATAGATAATGCAGAAATCTGACCCTTCAGAAAACTGACAATCCCTTCTCCAGACCTTCCTGGAGAAAGGCCAAATCCTAGGAATCCTGACCCTACTCCAAGAGTAGCCTTTAGATTCACACCAAGAAAGGTATTTACACCATACCTTATGGTAAATATTTCTAGTAACAGGCTTGCGAGCTTGAATCATGGTGTGAATGACCGACTCATAAAAACCACGCTTAGACAGAACTAAGCGTTCAATCTCCAAGCAGTCCGATTCAGAGAATCGAGATTTGGATGAAGGAATGGACCCTGAGTTAGAAGATTCTTCCTCAGAGGCAACCTCTAAGGTGTAAGAGATGACATCTTCACGAGGACTGCATACCAGATCCTGCGAGGCCATGCAGGAGCTATTATAATTGCCGATGCCCTCTCCTGTTTGATACGAGCAATGGAAGGAGAGCAAACTGAGGAAACAGATATGCCAGACTGAAATCCCAAGGAACCGCCAGAGCATCTATCAGGGTGGCCCGCGGATCTCTTGTTAAGCCTACCGCACCTGGTGTTCCCAGGCGGTCTCCCATCCAGGTACTGACCTGGCCTGGCCCTGCTTAACTTCGGAGATCAGACGGGATTGGGAGATTTCAGGGCTTTGAACCGTACCCTGGAAGTTTGGTGTTCTGCCGAGACGCCATCAGATCCAACTATGGCACCCCCCATTTGAGGGTTAACCTGGATAACATTTTTGGATGGAGAGCCCACTCCCCGGGATGAAATGTCTGTCTGCTCAGGAAGTCTGCTTCCCAGTTGTCCACACCTGGAATGTGGATAGCAGATAGACAGCAATTGTGAGCTTCCGCCCATAGAACAATCCGAACCACCTCCTTCATGGCTAAGGAACACCGAGTTCCTCTCTAAGGAACACCGAGTTCCTCTCTCGTGGTTGATGTAAGCCACTGAGGTGATAGTCTGACCAGAACCTGATAAACCAGGCTAAGGACAACTGAGGCCAAGCCATCAGAGCATTGTAAATCGCTCTCAACTCCAAGATGTTTACGGGGAGAGCAGACTCCTCCCGAGTTCGTAGTCGATGCACCATTAATGAGTCCCAGACTGCTCCCCAGCCCAGAAGGCTGGCGTCCGTGGTCACAATCACCCAGGAAGTTCTCCAGAAGCATGTGACCTGAGACAGATGGTCCTGAGAAAGCCACCATGGGAGAGAGTCTCTTGTCGACTGATCTAGATTTATCATCTGAGACAGATCCGAATGGTCCCCGTTCCATTAACTGAGCATGCGTAACTGCAAAGCTCTAAAATGGAATTGAGCAAAGGGAAAGATGTCCATGGAAGTGACCATCAGACCAATTACCTCCATACATTGAGCAACTGATGGTCGAACAGTAGACTGCAGAGAGAGGCAAGAGGAAAAAATTTGGATTTTCTGACCTCTGTCAGAAATATTTTCATTGATAGGGAATCTATTATGTTCCCTAAAAAACACCCTTGTAGCTGGAACAAGGGAACAATTCCAGATTCACTTCCCATTCCCTCAAACTGAAAGTGTGTGTACTGATAGGCGAATCCCAGGAACCTGAGATGATTCCTGTGAATGGGAACATGAAGAGACACATCCTTCAGGTCTATGGTCAACATGAACTGACTCTCTTAGACCAAAGGATGGTACCCTGAGAAACTTGTTGAGACACTTTAGCTCTAGAATAGGATGTAAAGTTTCCTCTTTTTTTGGGAACTACAAACAGATTTAAATAGAAACCTAGACCCTGATCCCTTACAGGAACTGGAACTATCACTCCCAGGGAAAAAAAGTCCTTGACGCAATACAAGAATGTCTCTCTTCTTATCTGGTCTGCAGATAATCTTAAGAGGTGGAACCTTCCCCTAGGAGGAAAGGTTTTGTCTATTTTGTAACCCTGAGATACTATGTCCACAGCCCAGGGTTTTGGAACATCTCCTATCCAAACTTGATAAAACAGAGAAAGTCTGCCCCCCATGTGATCTGATCCTGGATCGGGGGCAAACCCTTCATGCTGATTTAGACTCAGCTGTGGGTTTCTTTGATTGCTTCCCATTGTACCAAGACTGATTAGATTTCCAAGAAGACTCAGACTGATCCTGCTTGTAATCAGTCTTGATCCTGCTTGGAATTCTTCTTGTCTTGTGGTAGAAAAAACCCTCTTCCACCCGAAATATCAGAAATTATTTCTGCCAGACCAGGTCCAAACAAGGTCTTACCCTTGTAAGAAAGCGCCATAAGCTTTGACTTAGAGGAAACATCCACTGAGATTTTAGCCACAACACCCTGCGGGCTAGCACAGCGAAACTAGAAATCTTGTCTCCCAGTTAAAAACCTTGCATGGTAGCATCAGAAATAAAGGAATTGGCTAGCTTGAGAGCCTAAATTCTGCCTAGGATCTGCTCCAAAGGAGTCTCTACCAAAATAAATTCAGACAAGTCATTGCACCAAAAAGATGGTTGTCATCGAAGCCATTGAATCCTTAAAAGAGCAGCTATCCTCTATAAGGATAGTAGTTCTCTTAGCCAGCATAGAAATGGCCCCTTCTACTTAGGCACCGTGCGCCATGATCTTGAATAGAGTCAGCGACAGAAAACATCCTTTTAAAAACAGGAGACGGGGAAAAAGTATCCCTGGCTTCTCCCAATCCTGTGAAATAATCTCTCTTGCACGGTCTGGAACAGGAAACACTTCCACAGAGGAAGGAATATCATAGTATTCAATATGTTTACTAGACTTCATAGGGTTGACAACGACAGAAGTATCAGAGTTGTCCAATGTAGCCAAATCCTCCTTTAACAATACAAAAAGGTGTTCAAGCTTAAATCTGAAGGTTACTACTTCAGCAACAGATGAATGAATTATACTGTCCGAATCTGAGATTTCACCCTCAAAGGCTACCGGCGTATCCTCTTCATCAGACTTATGAGGGAGGGCAACCTGAGTAGCAGAAAGTGGAACAGAAACCTTACTATCTGAATGTCTAATTTTCCTCTTGTGTTTTCCCTTTAACATTGGAAAAGCAGATAATGCTGCATATACCACAGAGGATACCTGAACAGCAATTTATGCAGGCAACTAAACTCCTCCAGGTGGCTGAAAGGAACTGCAGGGCACTGTATGTGACGCCGTAAGGCTTGGGACGTTTAAGGAGAAAGCTGTGGCAATTCCTAGACAGCATCATCCTGAGAGACATAAGGCTTAGAAAATAAACATTTTTTAAAGTCCTTTAAAAACTAAATTGCATAGCAACACAATATATGATTCAAGGCATAACAGACATTTGTCCATAGGGACAGAACTCTAGCTCCATGAGCAAACTAACAGAAACCAGCACAAAAAAAAACACTTTAAAAATTGTGCTGTCACTTTAAATGAATACAAAATTGCCTTAGGACATGAGAAGCAATAATTCACAGGAACAGACCCCTGTTCCAAAATCATGATAAAATTAGCCGTTCACTAAACTTTATTAAGTTCTTTTCATGCCCAATAAATATGCACTTTCACCTAAAAAAACTTTAACAAACAAAGGTCCCTGTCAGGTTAACACACTTGAACGATAGACCATCAGAATACTAATGCCTAGATTTAGAGTTTGGCGTTAGCCGTCAAAAGCAGCGTTAAGAGCTCCTAACGCTGCTTTTTACCGCCCGCTGGTATTTAGAGTCAGTCAGGAAAGGGTCTAACGCTCACTTCCAAGCCATGACTTTTCCATACTGCAGATCCCCTTAAGCCAATTGCGTATCCTATCTTTTCAATGGGATCTTCCTAACGCTGGTATTTAGAGTCTTGGCTGAAGTGAGCGGTAGAGCCTCTACCGACAAGACTCCATCCTCAGAAAAAAGTCAGTAGTTAAGAGCTTTCTGGGCTAACGCCGGTTCATAAAGCTCTTAACTACTGTGCTCTAAAGTACACTAACACCCATAAACTACCTATGTACCCCTAAACCGAGGCCCCCCCCGCATCGCCGCCACTATAATAATTTTTTTTAACCCCTAATCTGCCGACCGCACATCGCCGCCATCTACATTATCCCTATGAACCCCATAATATTTATTAACCCCTAATCTGCCCCCCCCCCAACGTTGCCGCTACCTTACCTACACTTATTAATCCCTAATCTGCCGACCGGACCTCGCCGACACTAATAAAGTTATTAACCCCTAAACCGCCGCACTCCCGCCTCGCAAACCCTATAATAAATAGTATTAACCCCTAATCTGCCCTCCCTAACATCGCCGCCACCTAACTTCAAGTATTAACCCCTAATCTGCCGATCGGACCTCGCTGCTACTCTAATAAATGTATTAACCCCTAAAGCTAAGTCTAACCCTAACACCTCCTAAGTTAAATATATTTTTATTCTAACAAAATAAATTAACTCTTATTAAATAAAGTATTCCTATTTAAAGCTAAATACTTACCTGTAAAATAAACCCTAATATAGCTACAATATAACGAATAATTATATTGTAGCTATTTTAGGATTTAGATTTATTTTACAGGCAACTTTGTATTTATTTTAACCAGGTACAATAGCTATTAAATAGTTATTTACTATTTAATAGCTACCTAGTTAAAATAATTACAAAATTACCTGTAAAATAAATCCTAACCTAAGTTACAATTAAACCTAACACTACACTATCAATAAATTAATTAAATAAATTAACTACAATTACATACAATTAAATAAACTAAACTAAATTACCAAAAACCCCCCACTAAATTACAAAAAATAAAAAAAGATTACAAGAATGTTAAGCTAATTACACCTACTGTAAGCCCCCTAATAAAATAACAAAGCCCCCCAAAATAAAAAAAAATTCCCTACCCTAATCTAAATTTAAAAAGTTAACAGCTCTATTACCTTACCAGCCCTTAAAAGGGCTTTTTGCGGGGCATGCCCCAAAGAAATCAGCTCTTTTGCCTGTAAAAAAAAACCACAATACCACCCGCCAACATTACAACCCACCACCCACATACCTCTACTCTAACCCAAACCCCCCTTAAATAAACCTAACACTACCCCCCTGAAGATCTCCCTACCTTGAGCCGTGTTCACCCAGCTGGGCACCGATGGACCAAAAGAAGACATCCGGAGCGGCAGAAGTCTTCATCCTTTCCGGGCAGAAGAGGATATCCGGACCGGCAGACATATTCATCCAAGCGGCATCTTTTATCTTCATCCATCCGACGAGGAGCGGCTCCATCTTCAAGACAATCAGCCAATCAGATTGAGCTTGCATTCTATTGGCTGATCGGAACAGCCAATAGAATGCAAGCTCAATCTGATTGGCTGATTGGATCAGCCAATCCGATTGAACTTGAATCTGATTGGCTGATTCAATCAGCCAATCAGATTTTTCCTACCTTAATTCTGATTGGCTGATAGAATCCTATCAGCCAATCGGAATTCGAGGGACGCCATCTTGGATGACGTCACTTAAAGGAACCTTCATTCGTCGGGTAGTCGTCGTTGAAGAAGGATGTTCCGGAGGTCTTGAAGATGGAGCCGCTCCTCGTCGGATGGATGAAGATAGAAGATGCCGCTTGGATGAAGATGTCTGCCGGTCCAGATGTCCTCTTCTGCCCGGATAGGATGAAGACTTATGCCGCTCCGGATGTCTTCTTTTGGTCCATCGGTGCCCGGCTGGGTGAACACGGCTCAAGGTAGGGAGATCTTCAGGGGGGTAGTGTTAGGTTTATTTAAGGGGGATTTGGGTAAGAGTAGGGGTATGTGGGTGGTGGGTTGTAATGTTGGGGGGTGGTATTGTGTTTTTTTTACAGGCAAAAGAGCTGATTTCTTTGGGGCATGCCTCGCAAAAAGCCCTTTTAAGCGCTGGTAAGGTAATAAAGCTGTTAACTTTTTTAATTTAGATTAGGGTAGGGAATTTTTTTTATTTTGGGGAGCTTTGTTATTTTATTAGGGGGCTTACAGTAGGTGTAATTAGCTTAAAATTCTTGTAATCTTTTTATTTTTTGTAATTTAGTGTTTGTTTTTTATGGTAATTTAGTTTAGTTTATTTAATTGTATGTAATTGTAGTTAATTTATTTAATTACTTTATTGATAGTGTAGTGTTAGATTTAATTGTAACTTAGGTTAGGATTTATTTTACAGGTAATTTTGTAATTATTTTAACTAGGTAGCTATTAAATAGTAAATAAATATTTAATAGCTATTGTACCTAGTTAAAATAAATACAAAGTTGCCTGTAAAATAAATATAAATCCTAAAATAGCTACAATATAATTATTCGTTATATTGTAGCTATATTAGGGTTTATTTTACAGGTAAGTATTTAGCTTTAAATAGGAATACTTTATTTAATAAGAGTTAATTTATTTAGTTAGAATAAAATTATATTTAACTTAGAGGGTGTTAGGGTTAGACTTAGCTTTAGGGGTTAATACATTTATTAAAGTAGCGGCGAGGTCCGGTCGTCAGATTAGGGATTAATACTTGAAGTTAGGTGGCGGCAATGTTAGGGAGGGCAGATTAGGGGTTAATACTATTTATTATAGGGTTTGCGAGACGGGAGTGCGGCGGTTTAGGGGTTAATAACTTTATTAGAGTGGCGGCGAGGTCCGGTCGGCAGATTAGGGGTTAATAAGTGTAGGTAAGGTAGCAGCGACGTTGGGGGGGGGGGGCAGATTAGGGGTTAATAAATATTATGTAGGTGTCGGCAATGTTAGGGGCAGCAGATTAGAGGTACATAGGTATAATGTAGGTTGCGGCTGTGTCCGGAACAGCAGATTAGGGGTTAATAGTGTAATGCAGGGGTCAGCGATAGCGGGGGCAGCAGAATAGGGGTTAATAAGTGTAAGGTTAGGGGTGTTTAGACTCAGGGTTCATGTTAGGGTGTTAGGTGCAGACTTAGAAACTGTTTCCCCATAGGAAACAATGGGGCTGCGTTAGGAGCTGAACGCTGCTTTTTTGCAGGTGTTAGGTTTTTTTTCATCCCAAACTGCCCCATTGTTTCCTATGGGGGAATCGTGCACGAGCACGTTTTTCCAGCTAGCCGCTACCGTAAGCAATGCTGGTATTGAGAGTTGAAGTGGCGGTAAATATGCCTTTACGCTCCTTTTTGGAGCCTAACGCAGCCCTTCAAAGAACTCTAAGTACCAGCGTTGTCTTAAGGGTGTGCTGGAAAAAAAAGCAGCGTTAGCTACGCGGGTCTTTACCGACAAAACTCTAAATCTAGCCATAAGACTGCACTCAGAGGCAGTAGAAAAAAAATTGCCCCTCCGTTTTCAGACTGACAAGGAGGCGGGGTCACATGACCGGGCTCAGCAACGGGCTGAAAATGGCGCTGCTCAGTTCTACAGCCGAAGCAGGCGGAGTCATATACTCGGCAAAGAAATGAGGTGCGCAACTAGAAGAAACAGCGCACTTCATTTCTAAAACAGCCCAACAAATTTTAAATGACCATCTGTGCAAAGACAATCTTCAGTCAACCCTGCTCCTAGCAGTGAGTGGAAGAGAAGAAGAGTTCACATGATCGGCCAAGTTGAAACTGAGCAATAAAGCGTACTTTTCATTTTAGAGCCGTTTCCTGAGCAGCAATTTCAGTGACTGAGTCAGAACGGTCAAAAGCAGCCGCTTCTACGATTAAAGAAACAAATGGTCTTTATATGAGGGCTTAAACTGAGTTGTCAAAACACAAATAATTGCCCAAGGATATTTTAACTGAAAATAATTGCCTTAAATAACAAGTTAATTCCTTCAAAATCATCCATTACAGAGTTAACAAGCAGTCTCTCTCACATACATTTAAAGTGCCTGCATCCTGTCTATAAAGATATCCTTACTAAGGATATACTGTGTCCCAATAAATACTGCGGATAATCATATAAAGTGCCAGTCTCCAGAATCTAGAAGACAGAAAGCACTTACCTGCATCTAGCTGTCCGGCAGGAGGACAGCTTACAAGGCGTGAAAGGACACATACACCTTACAGAGACCTGTAGAAAAAAGAAAGAACAAAGTAAACCTACTCTGGCTTTCTATACCATGGACAGCAAATATGTTAGAAAAACGCAGCAAGGCCCACCTTACAAGTTCCTAACTACTTTAATGATGTGGACTACGGCTAGACCCAAAAATCTTGCTTGAAGCAAACATATCCAATTTTCTTCAGACACCAAAACTTGACCTCCTCCATTGACAAAAGCAAAGAGAATGACTGGGGATTATGGGAAGGGAAGTGATACTTAACAGCTCTGCTGTGGTGCTCTTTGCCTCCTCCTGCTGGCCAGGAGTGATATTCCCACTAGTAATTGATGACGTTGTGGACTCTCCATATCTTAGGAGAGAAAAAACTAACACCCATACTCGCACGTTAACCCTAATAGCCATAAGCCCCTCATGTAATAACCTCTAACTCGCCACATAGTCCACCACCAAGTCCACTCTACTCTGTTAAACCCTAAACCGCCACACCCCCACATTGCGAAATACCTCACTATTCTTTTAACTCCTATACCGCTACACCCCTACATAGCAAAATACCCCCTAACACCCCTAAGTTATCCCAAAAATCCTAACCTAACCTTACATTAAAAAAACAAACCTAAGTTTACTAAAAAAAAACTAACCTTAACAACCTAAACCTAACCTTAAGGGAAAAAAAACTAACCTTAAAAAAAACAAAAAACTAACCTTATCCAAAAAGTAAAATAACCTATCAGAGAAATAAAAGCTACCATTATAGAAAAATACAAATTTCCAAAAATTTTTAAAAAGTTGTGCCTATTGTAAAACACTATTTAAAAAATAAAAATAAAAAACCTATATTAACACTAAACTTTTGTAGGACATTGCCCTAAAGTGACCCCCACACCATTCTACAAGTAACCCACCACTGCCCCCAAAAAACTACTATCTAAACATTGCCCTGAAAATGGCTTTTGGCTTTGCATTGCGCGTAGGTCAATTAGCTCTTTTTCAGCATAAACAAATAAAACTCGAATCTATAAAAAAAAAAAACACCAAAAAAAATGCTAACACTAAACCCCAAAGATGGTACTCACCAAAGATAGCCTTTTTTGGGGGAGGGGGGTTACTTGTAGAATGTGGTGGGTTTCTTTTCTAGAAGTTGAGCTAAGTCACTTTAGAGAGATGCACTACAAAAATCCCTTTTTAGGGCTATTGCTATAGTTCAGTGTTAGTATAGGTTTTTATTTTAGGGTGTTTTTTTTAAGTAGGGTGTTTAAATACGCATAACTTGTTTTTTCTGTAATGGTAGCTTTTTTTTCTTTTTAATGTTGGGTTATTTTATTTTTTAGGTAAGTTTAGGTGTTTTTTTTTTTAAAGGTAAGGTTATTATTTTTTTGTAAGGTTAGTTTTTTTTTTGAGTAACTTAGTGGGGTTTAGCTGCTTAGGGGGTTTAGATGTTAGTGGGTATTTTGCAATGTGGGGTGGTGGAGGTTTAGGTGTTAATAGGGAAGTGGGGTATTTTGCGATATGGGAGTGTGGCAGTTTAGGTGTTAATAGAGAAGTGGGGTAGATTGCAATGTGAGGGTGTGGTGGTTTAGGAGTTAATAGAATAGTTTAGTGCAACTGTTTCCTCTGGCCAAACTCTTTGAGTGTTAAAAGCAATTGTGTTAGAGCGATTGCATTTACTTTCAACTTGTAATACGAGCGGACATTGGTACTCAACGCCGTGCCACTCGTAATCTGGCCCTTATGTGTTTAATCACATTGCAGTTGTTAAACACATACGGCTAGATTACGAGTTTTGCGGTATGAGTGAAAAAGCAGCGTTAAGGCTCTTTTTCACTACCGCTGGTATTACGAGTCTTGCAGGTTTAGGGGCACCGCACACTTTTTTGGCCGTAACGCAATGTAACTACCGCAGCTTTCAAAAAGTCCTTTTTTAATGGGACTTCCTTTGCGCCGGTATTACGAGTCTGCCTGGGAGGCCAAAAAGTACACCCTAAAACTTCAAGATCCATACCGTAACCTGAAAGTCAGTAGTTGTGGGTTTTACGCTACAAAGCTGTAACATAAAACACATAACTAAAGTGCTAAAAAGTACACTAACACCCATAAACTACCTATTAACCCCTAAACCGAGGCCCTCCCGATTGAAGAGGATGCTCCGCGCTGGATGTCTTAAAGATGGACTCGCTTTATGCCGGATGGATGAAGATAGAAGATTCCGTTTGGATGAAGACTTCTGCCCGGTTGGATGAAGACTTCTGCCGCTTCGTTGAGGACTTCTACCGGCTTCGTTGAGGATGGATGTCGGGTCTTCAAAAACTGTAAGTGGATCTTCGGAGATTAGTGTTAGGCTTTTTTAAGGGTTTATTGGGTGGGTTATATTTTTAAATTAGGAGTTTGGGCAGAAAAAGAGCTAACTGCCCTTTTAAGGGCAATGCCCATCCAAATGCCCTTTTCAGGGCAATGGGGAGCTTAGGTTTTTTAGGTAGGATTTTATTTGGGGGGTTGGTTGTGTGGGTGGTGGGTTTTACTGTTGGGGAGTTGTTTGTATTTTTTTTTACAGGTAAAAGAGCTGATTTCTTTGGGGCAATGCACCGCAAAAGGCCCTTTTAAGGGCTATTGGTAGTTTAGGCTAGGGTTTTTTTTATTTTGAGGGGCTTTTTTTATTTTGATAGGGCTATTATATTAGGTGTAATTAGTTTACATATCTGATAATTTCTTTTTTTATTTTGTGTAATTTAGTGTTTGTTTTTTTTTGTAATTTAGTTAATTGTATTTAATTTATGTAATTGATTTTATTGTAGTGTAAGGTTAGGTGTTAGTGTAAGACAGGTTAGGTTTTATTTTACAGGTAAATTTGTATTTATTTTAGCTAGGTAGTTAGTAAATAGTTAATAATTATTTAGTAACTATTCTACCTAGTTAGATTAAATACCAACTTAGCTGTGAAATAAAAATAAAACCTAAGCTAGATACAATGTAACAATCTCAGATTGTCTGTCTTCTGTACAGGGAGTGCAGAATTATTAGGCAAGTTGTATTTTTGAGGATTAATTTTATTATTGAACAACAACCATGTTCTCAATGATCCCAAAAACTATATATATAATATCAAAGCTGAATAGTTTTGGAAGTAGTTTTTAGTTTGTTTTTAGTTATAGCTATTTTAGGGGGATATCTGTGTGTGCAGGTGACTATTACTGTGCATAATTATTAGGCAACTTAACAAAAAACAAATATATACCCATTTCAATTATTTATTTTTACCAGTGAAACCAATATAACATCTCAAGATTCACAAATATACATTTCTGACATTCAAAAACAAAACAAAAACAAATCAGTGACCAATATAGCCACCTTTCTTTGCAAGGACACTCAAAAGCCTGCCATCCATGGATTCTGTCAGTGTTTTGATCTGTTCACCATCAACATTGCGTGCAGCAGCAACCACAGCCTCCCAGACACTGTTCAGAGAGGTGTACTGTTTTCCCTCCTTGTAAATCTCACATTTGATGATGGACCACAGGTTCTCAATGGGGTTCAGATCAGGTGAACAAGGAGGCCATGTCATTAGATTTTCTTCTTTTATATCCTTTCTTGCCAGCCACGCTGTGGAGTACTTGGACGCGTGTGATGGAGCATTGTCCTGCATGAAAATCATGTTTTTCTTGAAAGATGCAGACTTCTTCCTGTACCACTGCTTGAAGAAGGTGTCTTCCAGAAACTGGCAGTAGGACTGGGAGTTGAGCTTGACTCCATCCTCAACCCGAAAAGGCCCCACAAGCTCATCTTTGATGATACCAGCCCAAACCAGTACTCCACCTCCACCTTGCTGGCGTCTGAGTCGGACTGGAGCTCTCTGCCCTTTACCAATCCAGCCACGGGCCCATCCATCTGGCGCATCAAGACTCACTCTCATTTCATCAGTCCATAAAACCTTAGAAAAATCAGTCTTGAGATATTTCTTGGCCCAGTCTTGACGTTTCAGCTTGTGTGTCTTGTTCAGTGGTGGTCGCCTTTCAGCCTTTCTTACCTTGGCCATGTCTCTGAGTATTGCACACCTTGTGCTTTTGGGCACTCCAGTGATGTTGCAGCTCTGAAATATGGCCAAACTGGTGGCAAGTGGCATCTTGGCAGCTGCACGCTTGACTTTTCTCAGTTCATGGGCAGTTATTTTGCGCCTTGGTTTTTCCACACGCTTCTTGCGACCCTGTTGACTATTTTGAATGAAACGCTTGATTGTTCGATGATCACGCTTCAGAAGCTTTGCAATTTTAAGAGTGCTGCATCCCTCTGCAAGATATCTCACTATTTTTGACTTTTCTGAGCCTGTCAAGTCCTTCTTTTGACCCATTTTGCCAAAGGAAAGGAAGTTGCCTAATAATTATGCACACCTGATATAGGGTGTTGATGTCATTAGACCACACCCCTTCTCATTACAGAGATGCACATCACCTAATATGCTTAATTGGTAGTAGGCTTTCGAGCCTATACAGCTTGGAGTAAGACAACATGCATAAAGAGGATGATGTGGTCAAAATACAAATTTTCCTAATAATTCTGCACTCCCTGTATGCTGGAACTTCTCAGATTGTCTGTCTTCTGTATGCTGGCACTTCTTAGATTGTCTGTCTTCTGTATGCTGGCACTTCTCAGATTGTCTGTCTTCTGTATGCTGGCACTTCTCAGATTGTCTGTTTTCTGTATGCTGGCACTTCTCAGATTGTCTGTCTTCTGTATGCTGGAACTTCTCGGATTGTCTGTCTTCTGTATTCTTGAACTTCTCAGATTGTCTTCTGTATGCGTGAACTTCTCATATTGTCTGTCTTCTGTATGCTGGAACTTCTCAGATTGTCTTCTGTCTTCTTGAACTTCTCAGATTGTCTTCTGTCTTCTTGAACTTCTCAGATTGTCTTCTGTCTTCTTGAACTTCTCAGATTGTCTGTTTTCTGTATGCTGGAACTTCTCAAATTGTCTTCTGTATGCGTGAACGTATCAAATTGTCTGTCTTCTGTATGCTGGAACTTCTCAGATTGTCTGTCTTCTATAAGCTGGCACTTCTCAGATTGTCTTCTGTATGCTGGCACTTCTCAGATTGTCTGTCTTCTGTATGCTGGCACTTCTCAGATTGTCTGTCTTCTGTATTCTGGCACTTCTTGGATTGTCTGTCTTCTGTATGCTGGCACTTCTCGGATTGTCTGTCTTCTGTATGCTGGCACTTCTCGGATTGTCTGTTTTCTGTATGCTGGAACTTCTCAGATTGTCTGTCTTCTGTATGCTGGAACTTCTCGGATTGTCTGTATTCTTGAACTTCTCAGATTGTCTTCTGTATGCGTGAACTTCTCATATTGGCTGTCTTCTGTATGCTGGAACTTCTCAGATTGTCTTCTGTCTTCTTGAACTTCTCAGGTTGTCTTCTGTATGCTGGCACTTCTCAGATTGTCTGTCTTCTGTATGCTGGCACTTCTCGGATTGTCTGTCTTCTGTATGCTGGCACTTCTCGGATTGTCTGTCTTCTGTATGCTGGCACTTCTCGGATTGTCTGTCTTCTGTATGCTGGCACTTCTCGGATTGTCTGTCTTCTGTATGCTGGCACTTCTCGGATTGTCTGTTTTCTGTATGCTGGAACTTCTCGGATTGTCTGTTTTCTGTATGCTGGCACTTCTCGGATTGTCTGTTTTCTGTATGCTGGAACTTCTCGGATTGTCTGTTTTCTATATGCTGGAACTTCTCGGATTGTCTGTCTTCTGTATACTCTAACTTCACAATTTTCTTCTGTACCACTTTCAGTATTAACTTTTGGCTTAAAGAAGACTATTGCGATATTGATTCAGAGACAGATAAGAGCCACCATACATGTTTTTTATGTTGAGATGTAAAATAATCTAGATAGTGTTCAGAACTAAAATATATTTTCTTGTACAAAAGTAAAACAGAAATAAGAAATGCCTGGAAATAGAAAATCGATGTGCAAAATAAATGATAGGATGTTTGCAGCACCAGCTGAAAGTGCAATAAAATATGTAAAAGTGTATACGTTATGCCTCAGAAAGCATAGATTCTAAACAAAGTTATGTAATGCCTCTGCTATTCTCCATAAAATATAATATTTTCCAAGGCATCTAGGTTCAAGGTTAGTTTGCAACAATAACAATCTATATCAGACTAAATCATAACATACAAAGTCCTTTAACTCCAACAGTTGTAAATGTATTTAGACAGCCATTATACTAAATTGAAGAAAAAAAACTGACAAATTGCTAGATTTTGTGAGGCAACATAATAGTTGTGTCAAAGTGAATACTCCAGTATGTTAAAGCACATCCATTCAGATACATCTTTTTGAATGTTTAGTTTAGATTCATTTTATAAATTGTAGGTAGAGTCAGAGTATCAAGTCTTCAGACAGAGCTTTAAGAAGCTAAATTAAATTCATCCCACTGATGATCATTTCACCTCAATTGGCAATAAAGCTTCACTTGTTGATGAATATTGCTGCATAGCTATGACTGGACAGAGCCAGAATACAGACGCTGTAGCTACGTTAGTGCCTTACTGTAACTAGGTGTTTGGGGATTTGTTTTTAAACAGTGGAATATAATTCTTTACTGATACAGTTATGTGCGGTTGTCTTTCTCTCAGGATACAAGAACACTTGTTTTGCTTACTTTTCCATGTTTGCATGCATTCTCTATGTGTATTATTATTTAAATGGATATGATGCTCAAATTTGTTCTAATTTGTACATAAAAGTATAGTAGTTAACACTTTCAGAATGTTTTTGTGTGAAAGTAGGTTAAGTAATAGATGTTTAAAATTAAGGGGAAAGTAACAGGGATTTGTCTGATTGTGTAAAACTGAATCCTTCCTAAGACTCTACTGCTCATTGGTTAAAATGGAAGTCCCACAAAAAAATATTGGTTTGTTTAATGCAAAAAAAAAATCCAATACAAAAACAAAATACTACTTTTAGAGTGGTAGTTACATAATAATGTAATTTGAAAAGAGACTCAAGTCCGTCAAATTTAATTTTTCAAGCATTTTTGTTACTACTGTGTATCCAAATGAAGAACACCCATCCCCCAAATTATTTAAAACGTAAATTGTATACATTTAATATTAATGTAAAACTGACAATACCCATTTTAAAGCCAAACTCCATGCTTGTAATTAAATGTGTGTTTAAAAGAGGCAACATTTAGTTTTCTGGTACAATTTTATGGTTCTGTATATACCATTTTCTACTATTATTTAGTAAATGAATTATCTTGTTGTGGATTATGTTTCTTCTGTTCTAGTCATTATGACCAACTAACAGGCCAATACCTGAAAAAGAGTGTAGATAAATAATTAGCTGTTTAATAACTATAGTTACTAACATACTGTCACTCAAGCTAATCCTAAAAATCTGGTCTGGTTGCAGATCCTGAGGACTCGAATTGTAGAACCCTGTTTCATCACTATTTATTTCAGTATACTATGCCTAAATTCAGATCCTTACCTTCACCAGTTAGCATTGCTATTATGACATTGCTGCTTACTGTAAATTAAATGTATATATTTGTTTCCTTACTAAGACAGGGCTTTATTCCTTACTGTTGGGAAATACAACACCTGGCCACCAGGAGGAGGCAAAGACGTATAAGCCAAAGGCTTAAAGGGACAGTATACACTCATTTTCATATAACTGCATGTAATAGACACTACTATAAAGAATTAGATTCACAGATACTGATATAAAAATCCAGTATAAAACTGTTTAAAAACGTACTTAGAAGCTTTCAGTTTAGCTCTGTTGAAAAGGCAGTTGGAAAGCCCACTGCAAGTGGGAAATAAGACACTCCCCCCCTTCCCCTTCTTTTGCATATGAAAAGATCCTTTACACAAACAGGAGCAAGCTGGAGAAGGTAGCTGATGGTATTCAAATAAAACTTTGGGGCTTGGTTAGGAGTCTGAAAATCAGAGCAATGTTATTTAAAAATAAGCAAAATTATAAAATTTTTTTAAAAAAAAACAACTTTATGGGCTTTATAAATAGATCATCTACAAAACATTTATGCAAAGAAAAAATTAGTGTATAATGGCCCTTTAAGTATCCTTACCACTTCTTCATTACCCCAGTCATTCTTTGCCTTTCGTCACGTTAGGAGGTGGCAGAGAAGTGTCAGAAGATTCAGAGAGTCCTGAAAAGGGTATCTGCCCTTCGAGATAAGACTGGAGTTTTAACTAGTCATGTCAACCTCTCAGTGAGAGTATTGAAAGAGTCTGGAGATACAGGGAAAGTTTTTCAGTGAAAATATCCAGATTCCAGACTACTGCTAACAGCTCCTAAGCAATCAGTGTTGACGAGTTTTACTGCCTGCTTTCTCTCACTCAAGTCCATGTCAGGAGTGCTGCTATAAGTCTGTCACACTTGAGGGGCTGTGTTCTGTTCCACAGCATGGATCCTGAAGGTAAGATAGTTTACATTTTTACAAATAAAATGCTACAACAGGGTCACAGTGTGGCTTCTTTATACCTTGATAGGATCCAGGGTTAATATCCTCTGAGGCGGAGGTGGATTGTGCTATCTCTACGCTTGCTAAACGTACTACTATACCTCTTGAGGATAGTTCTTCGTTTAGAGAGATGATTAATAAGGAAATGGAAACCTTTCTGAGAAAGATGTTTCAACATACAGGATTTTTGTTTCAACCGACGGCTGCAGTTGCCGCGGTTGCCGGAATGGCTACCTACTGATGCGACTCTTTGTCGGAACTCATTGAGGTGAAGTCTCCCCTCGAGGATATTCAAGACAGAATTAAAGCTCTGAGAATTGCTAATTCTTTTATCTGTGATGCGAACATGCAAATTATTCACCTAAATGCAAAGGCCTTTAGCTTTGTGGTCCTAGCCCACCGGGCACTCTGGTTGACATCTTGGTCTGCGGCTATGACTTCTAAGTCCAGACTCCTTTCTCTCCCTTCAAGGGAAAGATTTTATTTGGTCCAGGCCTCGACTCCATTATTTTTACTGTTACCGGAGCAAGAGTGCTGTGATGGTTAATTAATTCTGTAATAAAGTGAGGTTTAAGTGTGAACCACAACTGCTGAGAAATATGTAAGTGGTGTGATGTAGCAAGGATATTATGGGGAAGAAACATAAATTACATGCCATGTAATATGAAAACCAACATAATATCTCAGCCAGTTAATATATGGTAACAATGCTGCTATTATTTTAAGGCTGCAACCTATGGTACTGTTCACAACTTATGCAGCAAAAATAAAGACAACAGAAATACCAGAGTGAATGACTTATCAGGATATGTTACAGGTAAGTAAGGTAAAATACAATGTCAGGAGGAACTAAGCAGAATCACCGGAGAAAGGAGAATGGCAAAAGTCACAGAAGCTCCGTAAAAATAAGAAGATATATAAGGCACAAAATGTTCGTTGGTATTATGTACATAATTTATATTTGCTTACTCATGAGTATGAAGAAGGAGGTATCAAGTTACCTAAGTAGAAGCACAGCGACTGTACACAGGTCTGTGTGAGAGCGGTGAATGGTGGAGCTGCAGTGTGGAGATGGCGTGTGACGTCACCGCAAGGAGTTCCGATGAGAGAATCAGCTGAAGGAATCAGAGAGTACTCGGTTCAGTCCTCAGTGTCATCACAGTGTTCGGATTAGAGTTTCAGGAATTCAGAAGTGAGGCTAAGGGAGAAGACTGTAGATAGAATACCACGGTCCAATACCAAGCACAGTGAAATGTGAGAGGTGACTATTTATAGAGCTGTAGAACATGTTTTGTTAATTAAAGGCACAGTAACTGATACAAAGGTATATATGTATAGCACTTACAAGCATATCATGACAGGACACCCCCTCCAAGGAGCCACTCCGGGGCTCATGGTCTTGGACGGTCTGGATTCCGCTGGTGGAATTTAGATACAAGGCGTGGAGCGGAGATGTTAGTCGCAGGTTCCCAGGAGTCGTCCTCCTCTTTGTAACCCTTCCATCGTATGAGGTACTGCAGAACTCCATGAAGCTTCCTGGAATCCAGAATGGAATGAACCTCATATTCAATGTTTGGGTCAATGGAGACTTGTGGTAGAGATTGATGGGTTGGTGGTGTCCGAACTGCTCGATATGGTTTCAAAAGAGCAACATGGAAAGTAGGATGAATTTTAAGCGTATTGGGTAATTGAAGTTTTACGGCATTGCAATTTATGATTTTGATAATAGGGAAAGGACCAATAAATAATGGTGAGAGCTTCCTGGATGGTGTGTTAAGACGTAAATTCTTTGTGGATAGCCAAACAAGGTCACCAATGGCATACGGTGGTGAGGGGATTCTGGTTTTATCATAGTATTTTTTGTGTGTATTTTTTGCTTCTTCAATAGCTAATCGTACTGAAGTGAAATTGAAGGTGATAGTATGAGACAAATCGTTGATATGAGCTGATTTACTGTTTCCAGGTAAAATCTGGAAACTTGGATGATAACCGTAATTAACAAAGAAAGGAGTCTGTTTAGTTGTAGAATGAATGGTGTTATTAAATACGAATTCTTCGAAAGGTATAACGGTGGACCAAGAGTTCTGGTTGGTGTGACAGTTGGTTCGTAAGAATTGTTCAACCCATTGGTTACACCTCTCTGTTTGACCATTAGTCTGTGGATGGTATGAGGATGAGAGTCTTTTGTCAATCGAAAATCTGTTGCAGAATTCTGTCCAAAGAGCGCTGGTGAACTGGGAGCCTCGATGAGTAAGAATTCGTTGAGGTAATCCATGTAGTCGGATGACATTGGTGAGAAGGATTTGTATTGTTTCAGCGGCTGTGGGAAGTTTGTGATATGGTACAATATGAATCATTTTACTGAAAAGATCTACTATTACAACTATGGTATTGTTGTTTGATGATCTGGGTAGATCCACTATGTAGTCCAACGCTATGTCAGACCATGGTCTAGATGGAGTTGAGATTGGTAATAATAAACCATATGGTCGATGTTTGGAGCGTTTAGATGTAGCACATGTTGAACAGGTATTTACATAGTTTATTACATCTGTTGTCATGGTAGGCCACCAATAAGATCTTTTTAGCATCTCCTGTGTTTTGTATAAACCACTATGTCCGGCTAAGTATGAATCGTGAGCGGAATGGAGGAGGGTATTTCTAATAGATGGTGGTACATACAGTTTTCCGTTGTGATGGAATAAGGCATCTGAGTTTAGTTGCAACTGATGATGAGGCTTGTTCAGGTCGTTCTGTTGTTCTTCTTTAAGTAATTCGGTAGAATCGATAAGGAATAGTAGAAACTTCTCCTTGGGAATCACGGACTGTGGTGTGTGAATGTAAGCGTCTTTTGTGGGTAATCGGGAAAGGGCATCCGCTTTACCATTTTTATTTGCAGGTCTGTATGTTTTGAGAAAATCGTATCTGGAGAAGTACAGGTTCCATCGGACCTGTCTAGCGGTGAGAGTCTTAGTTGATTTCAAATACTGCAAGTTTCGATGGTCAGTGTACACGATAGTAGGAAACATGGCCCCCTCCAGGAGGTGTCTCCATTGTTCAAAGGCTACCTTGATGGCCAAGAGTTCCTTATCTCCTACTGGGTAATGCGTTTCAGGTATGGTTAAACATCTGGAGTAAAAGGCTACCGGATGGAGGGGTTGTTGTAGATGTTCTCTTTGGGAGAGCACAGCTCCGATCGCGAAGTCGGAAGCGTCAACCTCCAGAACATATTGAAGCTGGTTATTAGGGTATCGTAAAATTGGAGCTGTTGTGAAACTCTTCTTCAAAAGATCAAAGGAAGTTTGTGACTCCTGTGTCCAAAGGAATTGGTTGTCTTTAGTTAAATTAGTAAGAGGTTTTGCTATGCTGGCGAAGTTATGTATGAACTTACGATAGAAGTTTGAAAAGCCTAGGAAACTTTGGACTTGTTTTCTATTAGTAGGCCTTGGCCGTTTGAGAATGGTTTCTATCTTTGAGTTGTCCATTTGAATACCTT
Organism: Bombina bombina; assembly: GCF_027579735.1. Taxonomy (NCBI): domain Eukaryota; kingdom Metazoa; phylum Chordata; class Amphibia; order Anura; family Bombinatoridae; genus Bombina; species Bombina bombina. The sequence continues at coordinate 426,688,337 of NC_069503.1, forward strand.
TTTCGGAGATCTGATATCCTAAGAAAGTGATTGTATGGGAATTGAAAATGCATTTCTCTGCTTTAGCGTAAAGGGAGTGACCTCTTAAACGAGAAAGAACTTGTCTTACATGGTTAACGTGTTCACTGGGTGTTTTCGAGTATATCAAGATGTCATCAAGGTAAATAACTACGAAAACATCCAGGATGTCACTGAAAACGTCATGTATGAAGCGCTGAAAAGTGGCTGGGGCGTTACAGAGACCGAATGGCATGACGGTGTACTCATATAGTCCATATCGAGTACGGAACGCCGTCAGCCATTCGTCTCCTGCCCTCATACGGATAAGGTTATAAGCCCCCCTTAGGTCAAGTTTTGTAAACATGGTGGAACTTTCTAATCTCTCAATTAACTGAGGAATGAGAGGGAGGGGGTAACGATTTTTAATGGTAACCTTATTTAACTGCCTATAATCTACTATTGGCCTTAATGTTCCATTGAAAGAGATGTATTCCCTATGGTGGTCTTGTGTTGTGACTAGTAGTGGTATAGTCTCATATAATACGGGTCCTGTGGACAGAACCTCCCCATCTATTCCCCTTAAAGGTACGGGACACAATTTCTTAATTAGTGGAATTTTATTCAAACTAGTGAAACACACATCTATATAAGAGGCAGTAGCACCAGAATCAAGGATCCCTGTGACGTTGACTCGCAGTTGTTCCCACTGTAACGAGAGGGACAGTTTACAATAGTCAGAGGTATTACTATCAGCATTAAGTGAATGATATACGTAAGGATTCTTACCCTGTTTTTGTCTTTGTAGGATTGGGCAAGCATTTACTAGGTGTTCATCAGAGGCACAGTACATACATAATTTATGTGAACGTCTTCTGAGTTTCTCCTGGTTGGACAATGGGCCCTTGAGGAACCCAATGTCCATGGGCTCACTGGTATTCTTTGTTGGAACATAACTAGGACTTATGTTTGTAGATCTTTTAGCACTACTGTCATGAGAACCCCTCTCATGTTGCCTCTCTCGTAGGCGACGATCAATGCTAATACTCAGGTTTATCAGTTTTTCTAGGGTCGCTGGTAACTCTGTGCGTGAAAGCTCATCCTTTATGGCGTCAGAAAGACCCAAGCAGTACTGGTTTCTTAACGACAGGTTGTTCCACTGGGTGTCTTTTGCCCACCTTTTAAAGTCAGAAATATAATCCTCTACATCCCTTTTCCCCTGCTTTAGGGATCTCATGGCTGTTTCAGCTGTAAGTTGCTTGTATGGGTCGTCATATAGCTGACCCAAAGCAGAGAAGAAGGACTCCAGGGAATTTAATATTTCATCATTACTTTCTAAGAAGTTATTTGCCCAACTTCTGGGTTCTGCTCTCAAGTAAGAAATAGTAGTCATAACCTTGACTCTATCTGTTGGGTATGTATAAGGTTTTAAAGTAAAGAGTAATAAACAGGAATTTTTAAAGTCTCTAAAAGTTTTCCTGTCTCCTGTGAATACATCAGGTAAGCTAACCTGGGGTTCTTGGAAACGTGATTTAGTTTCCACATAATCTTTAATATAGGCCTTTAAAGCTCCATTTTCTTGCTTTAAGGAATTAAGCCCCTCTGTTAACAAATCCACTCTTTGGGTGAGAGTTTGAATTTGATTTGACATCTCAGCTGGGTCCATTTTATATTAAGGCTTGGTATTCTGTGATGGTTAATTAATTCTGTAATAAAGTGAGGTTTAAGTGTGAACCACAACTGCTGAGAAATATGTAAGTGGTGTGATGTAGCAAGGATATTATGGGGAAGAAACATAAATTACATGCCATGTAATATGAAAACCCACATAATATCTCAGCCAGTTAATATATGGTAACAATGCTGCTATTATTTTAAGGCTGCAACCTATGGTACTGTTCGCAACTTATGCAGCAAAAATAAAGACAACAGAAATACCAGAGTGAATGACTTATCAGGATATGTTACAGGTAAGTAAGGTAAAATACAATGTTAGGAGGATCTAAGCAGAATCACCGGAGAAAGGAGAATGGCAAAAGTCAGAGAAGCTCCGTAAAAATAAGAAGATATATAAGGCACAAAATGTTCGTTGGTATTATGTACATAATTTATATTTGCTTACTCATGAGTATGAAGAAGGAGGTATCAAGTTACCTAAGTAGAAGCACAGCTACTGTACACAGGTCTGTGTGAGAGTGGTGACCCGAAGGAATGGAGGAGCTGCAGCGTGGAGATGGCGTGTGACGTCACCGCAAGGAGTTCCGACGAGAGAATCAGCTGAAGGAATCCGAGAGTACTCGGTTCAGTCCTCACAGTGTTAGGACTAGAGTTTCAGGAATTCAGAAGTGAGGCTAAGGGAGGAGACTGTAGATAGAATACCACGGTCCAATACCAAGCACAGTGAAATGTGAGAGGTGACTATTTATAGAGCTGTAGAACATGTTTTGTTAATTAAAGGCACAGTAACTGATACAAAGGTAAATATGTATAGCACTTACAAGCATATCATGACAAGTGCCTTCCTACCGCAAGATAAGAAGAACAAGTCTAAGGGACGACAATCTTCTAATTTTTGTTTCTTTCGTTCTGACAAATAGCAATGACAACAATTCTCCTCCAAGCCCGAGCAACCCAAGAGTACTTGGAAGCCGGCTCAGTCCTGGAATAAATCCAGGCAGAGTAAGAAGCCCGCCAAAAACAAATCGACATGAAGGGGCGGCCCCGTATCCGGGATTGGATCGTGTAGGAGGGAGACTGTCTCTTTTTTCAGACGCCTGGTTCAAGGACGTACAGGATCCATGGGTCCTGAAAGTGGTATCTCAGGGATACAAGATAGGCTTCAAATCTCATCCGCCAAGGGGCAGATTCCTTCTCTCGAATCTGTCTTCCAGACCAGAAAAGAGGGATGCCTTTTCTAGGGTTCGTTCAGGATCTATCCTCCTTAGGAGTTGTTGTCCCGTACCTATCGAAAAAAGATTTGGGGTTTTATTCAAACTTTTCCGGCGTCCCAAAGATGAAGGGAACTTTCTGCTTTTCGGTCACTGGATGGAAGATAAACTTGGACAAGAGTTCTCTTATCCCAAGTACCAGGGTGGAATTCCTGGGTACTATTATAGATTCCATATCCATGAGGATATTTCTAACAGACTAGAGACGTTGCAAGCTAACTTCAGCATGTCTTGCCCTCTGGACTTCCTTGAGTCCCCCTGTGGCTTTATTGTATGCATATGATTGGTCTTATGGTGTCCTGCATGGACATCATTCCTTTTGCCAAGTTCCATCTCAGACCTTTACAACTGTGTATGCTGAGGTAGTGGAACGGCGATCATTCAGATCTGTCTCAACAGATTGCATTAGACAGCCGGTCGAGAGAATCGCTCTCTTGGTGGCTCTGTCCAGATCATCTGTCCCGAGGGACATGCTTCTTAAGACCATTCTGGGAGATTGTGACTACGGACGCAAGCCCATCTGGATTGGGAGCTGTTTGGGGTGCCAGGAAGGCACAGGGGTTGTGGACTCAGGAGTCCTCTCTCCCAATCAATATTTAGGAACTATGGGCAATCTTCAAGGCCTTGAAGGCTTGGCTACTTCTGGGTTCTTCCCAGTTTATCAGATTCAAATCAGACAATATAACCTTGTTGGCTTACATCAACCATCAGGGGGGGGAACGAGAAGTTCCTTGGCGATGAAGGAAGTATCTCAGATTTTGGAGTGGGCGGAGGCCCACAGCTGTTTGCTGTCGGCGATCTACGTTCCGGGAGCGGACAACTGGGGGAGGATTTTCTCAGCAGGCAATCCTTCCATCCAGGGGAATGTTCTCTCCATCCCGAGGTGTTTGCAGAGATATGCAGCAAGTGGGGGACGCCGGAGATAGATCTCATGGCGTCTCGTCTCAATACCAAGCTACCCAGGTATGGGTCGAGATAGAGGGATCCCCAAGCGGATCTAATGGATGCACTAGCAGTGCCCTGGAGTTTCAAACTCATATATATTTTTCCTCCATTACCGCTTCTTCCTCGAGTGGTGGCCCGCATCAAGCAAGAGCAGGTATCAATAATCTTGATTGCTCCATCGTGGTATCGAAGGACGTGGTTCGCTGATCTAGTGGGGATGTCCTCATCTCCTCCATGGAAGTTACCTTGTCGCAAAGACCTGCTGATACAAGGTCCATTTGTTCATCAAAATCTAGATTCTATGAGGCTGACTGCGTGGTGATTGAACGCTTAGTCTTAGCCAAGAGAAGTTTCTCTGAGTTTCATTTATACTCTTATTCAAGCTCGGCATATCAACCACAAGATGTGGAGAACCTACTTATTCTGGTGTGAAGAGCGTGGTTTTTCCTGGCACAGAGTTAAGGTTGCCAGGATCTTATCTTTTCTCCAGGATGGGCTGGAGAAGGGCCTTTCTGCTAGTTCCCTGAGGGGACAGATTTCGGCCCTGTCGGTTTTATTGCACAAGAGACTGGCTGAGCTTCCAGACATGCAGTCCTTTAAGGCTCTGATTAGGATCAGACCTGCGTTTAGATCTGGGGCTTCTTCTTGGAGCCTAAATCTTGTTCTTCGGTTTTGCAACAGGTTCCGTTTGAGCCTCTGCATTCCATTGACCTTAAATTGTTATCTTTTGAAGGTTCTCTTTTTGTTGGCTATTGCCTCTGTGCGCAAAGTTTCTGAGCTCTCTGCTTGGCAATGTGATTGTGTCAGATCGCAACATCAATCAGGAGATTGTGGTTCCTTCTTTGTGTCCTAATCCTTCTTCATCAAATGAATGCTTACTTCACAATTTGGATGTGGTTCGCTCCTTGAAGTTCTATCTTCAGGCTACTAAGGAGTTTAGACAATCTTCCTCTTTGTTGTCTATCAAGGAAGCATAAGGAGCAGAAGGCTACTTAGACTTCCCTATCTTTTTGGTTAAGGAGTGTCATCCGCTTAGCTTATGAGACAGCGGGACATCATCCTCCTAAGAGGACAACGGCTCATTCCACTAGAGCAGTGGCTTCCTCTTGGGCCTTTAAGAATGAGGCCTCTATGGATCAGATTTGTAAGGCGGCTACCTGGTCCTCCTTACATACTTTTAAAAAAAATTCCAAGTTTGATGTTTTTGCTTCGGCTGAAGCAGGTTTCGGGAGAATAGTTTTCCTGGCTGTGGTGCCCTCAGATTAGGGTCCACCTCTTCCTTTTTGTTCCCTCCCGTTATTCATTCAGTGTCCTCTGGAGCTTGGATATAGTTTTCCCAACAGTAAGGAATGAAGCCGAGGACTCTCCCTATCTTAGGAAGGTAAACATAATTTTTGCTTACCAGATAAATTCCTTTCCTTATTTTATTCTTCTGTCACCATTTATACCCTAACGTTTCTCCTACTTTTCCTTGTTCCCTCTGCACAATGACTGGGGTAATGAGGAAGTGGGAGGGATGTTGAAGCCTTTGGCTGGGGTGTCTTTGCCTCCTCCTGGTGGCCAGGTGTTGTATTTCCCAACAGTAATGAATGAAGCCGTGGACTCTCCCTATCCGGAAGGAAAGGAATTTATCTGGTAAGCATAAATAAAAAAAAATAAAAAAAATGACATTTGGTATTACATCGCCATAAATATATGGTTTTTATGGTAATTTTATTTTGTCTACATTTCTTTAATTATACCTTTGTTGCCTATGTTCTCTTTCAGCTGGCGTTTGAAGTCATGGGTGTTATAGCAGTGATTACAAACTGTACTTTGTTGGGGATGTCTCCACAAGTCACCTCACTTTTTGAAAGCTCTAAAATGGACCTTATTTTGATTGTGGCTTTAATTGAGGTATGTTTTTACTGTTTTTTTCTATTATTTAATTATAGTAAATCACCTGATTTAAGCATCTGTTCTATTTCTGTAATGAAATGTGATTACCCATAGTTAACAATCTAAAGGAAGATCGAGATTTTTGAAAAATACCCCTCATATCATTGATCTGTTCGCGTTGGTTGGTTGACTTATTGTGGTGGTATGCTCGTACAGGACAAACTGATGGGATCTACCCATTGAGAGTAGTATTCTCATATGAATTTGAAGATGAAGTTGTAAAATATGCCGGAATCCATTGATAACTACAGTTAATAACCATTTTAAAGTATCAAGTGTCTGTAGTATATCTTTCTCTCAACCCATTTTGTCTTGATCGTTAGAGCACCTTATTTTTAGATTGGTTGATATTTCTGTACCTTTAGTGTAAAACAGTTGGGTCAAATGTTTCTTGCGCTGCTAATTTGAATATGTAAGATGAATCTCCTGTGATATTCCCCCTTCAAATATCAATTTTAATTAAACCAAAAAAAATGATAGTGATAGGAGATAAAGCGCAAAGATGCTTAAACCTCTATATATGTGCCTCTATGAGAGGGAAATAGTAGCTTACAATGTATTTCTAATACTAAGGCAGACTTTTGATTGATCAAGCCAAAAAACATAATTTATGTAAGAACTTACCTGATAAATTCATTTCTTTCATATTAGCAAGAGTCCATGAGCTAGTGACGTATGGGATATACATTCCTACCAGGAGGGGCAAAGTTTCCCAAACCTTAAAATGCCTATAAATACACCCCTCACCACACCCACAATTCAGTTTAACGAATAGCCAAGAAGTGGGGTGATAAGAAAAAAAGTGCGAAAGCATATAAAATAAGGAATTGGAATAATTGTGCTTTATACAAAAAAATCAAAACCACCACAAAAAAGGGCGGGCCTCATGGACTCTTGCTAATATGAAAGAAATGAATTTATCAGGTAAGTTCTTACATAAATTATGTTTTCTTTCATGTAATTAGCAAGAGTCCATGAGCTAGTGATGTATGGGATAATGATTACCCAAGATGTGGATCTTTCCACACAAGAGTCACTAGAGAGGGAGGGATAAAATAAAGACAGCCAATTCCTGCTGAAAATAATCCACACCCAGAATAAAATTTTTAATGAAAAAACATAAGCAGAAGATTCAAACTGAAACCACTGCCTGAAGTACGTTTCTACCAAAAACTGCTTCAGAAGAAGAAAACACATCAAAATGGTAGAATTTAGTAAAAGTATGCAAAGAGGACCAAGTTGCTGTTTTGCAAATCTGATCAACCGAAGCTTCATTCTTAAACGCCCAGGAAGTAGAAACTAACCTAGTAGAATGAGCTGTAATCCTTTGAGGCGGAGTGTTACCCGACTCAACATAGGCATGATGAAATAAAGATTTCAACCAAGATGCCAAAAGAAATGGCAGAAGCTTTCTGATCTTTTCTAGAACCGGAAAAGATGACAAATAGACTAGAAGTCTTTCGGAAAGACTTAATAGCTTCAACATAATATTACAAAGCTCTAACAGCATCCAAAGAATGCAATGATTTCTCCTTAGAATTCATAGGATTAGGACATAATGAAGGAACCACAATTTCTCTACTAATGTTGTTAGAATTCACAACCTTAGGTAAAAAATTCAAAAGAAGTTCGCAGCACCGCCTTATCCTGATGCAAATCAGAAAAGGAGACTCACAAAAAAAGAGTAGATAATTCAGAGACTCTTCTGGCAGAAGAGATGGCCAAAAGAAACAATACTTTCCAAGAAAGTAATATAATGACCAAAGAATGCATGGGTTCAAAAGGAGGAGCTTGAAGAGCCCCCCAGAACCAAATTCAAACTCCAAGGAGGAGAAATTGACTTAATGACAGGTTTTATACGAACCAAAGCTTGTACAAAACAATGAATATCAGGAAGATTAGCAATCCTTCTGTGAAAAAGAACAGAAAGAGCAGAGATTTGTCTTTCAAGAAACTTGCGGACAAACCTTTATCTAAACCATCCTGAAGAAATATAAGTCTTCCAGACTCTATAATATATCTCTCTAGATACAGATTTACGAGCCTGTCACATAGTATCAATCACAGAGTCAGAGAAACCTCTTTGACCAAGAATCAAGCGTTCAAACTCCACACCTTAAAATTAAGGTTTTGAGATCCTGATGGAAAAAAGAACCTTGAGACAGAAAGACTGGTCTTAACGGAAGAGTCCACAGCTGGCAAGAGGTCATCCGGACAAGATCCGCATACCAAAACCTGTGAGGCCATGCTGGAGCTACCAGCAGGACAAACGAGCATTCCTTAGAATATTGGAGAATACCCTTGGAAGAAGAACTAGAGGCGGAAAGATATAGGCAGGATGACACTTTTAAGGAAGAGATAATGCATCCACTGCCGCCGCCCGAGGATCCCTGGATCCGGACAGATACCAGGGAAGTTTCTTGTTTAGATGAGAAGCCATCAGATCTATTTCTGGGAGTTCCCACATTTGAACAATCTGAGGAAATACCTCTGGGTGAAGACCATTCGCCCAGGTGCAACGTTTGGCGACTGAGATAATCCGCTTTCCAATTGTCCATACCTGGGATATGAACCACAGAGATTAGACAGGAGCTGGATTCCGCCCAAACCAAAATTTGAGATACTTCTTTCATAGCCAGAGGACTGTGAGTCCCTCCTTGATGATTGATGTATGCCACAGTTGTGACATTGTCTATCTGAAAACAAATGAGCAACTCTCTCTTCAGAAGAGGCCAAGACTGAAGAGCTCTGAAATTGCACGGAGTTCCAAAATATTGATCGGAAATCTCACCTCCTGAGATTCCCAAACCCCTTGTGCCGTCAGAGACCCCCACACAGCTCCCCCACCTGTAAGACTTGCATCTGTTCAGATTATAGTCCAGGTCGGAAGAACAAAGAAGCCCCCTGAACTAAACGATGGTGATCTGTCCACCATGTCAGAGAGTGTCGTATAATCGGTTTAAAGATATTAAGTGAGATATCTTTGAGTAATCCCTGCACCATTGGTTCAGCATACAGAGCTGAAGAGGTCGCATGTGAAAACGAGCAAAGGAGATCGCATCTGATGCGGCAGTCCTAAGACCTAAAATTTCCATGCATAAGGCTACCAAAGGGAATGATTGTGACTGAAGGTTTTGACAAGCTGAAATCAATGTTAAACTTCTCTTGTCTGACAAGGACAGAGTCATAGACACTGAATCTATTCTAGAAACCTAAAAAAGGTTACCCTTGTCTGAGGAATCAATGAACTGATTGGTAAATTGATCCTCCAACCATGAACTTGAAGAAACAACACAAGTCGATTCATATGAGATTCTTCGAAAATGAGAAGACTGAGCAAGTACCCAGATATCGTCCAATAAGGAAATACCAAAAACCCTGTTCTCTGATTACAGAAAGAAGGGCACCGAGAATCTTTGAAAAAAATTCTTGGAACTGAGGCTAGGCCAAACGGTAGAGCCACAAAACTGGTAATGCTTGTCTAAAAAGAGAATCTCAGACACTAAAAGTGATCTGGATGAATCGGAATATGCAGATACACATCCTGTAAATCTATAGTAGACATATAATGCCCTTGCTAAACAAAAGGCAGGACAGTCCTACAGAAACTGAATGTTAGTATCCTTACATAACGATTCAATATTGATAGATCCGGAACTGGTCTGAAGGAATTGACCTTCTTTGGTACAATGAAGAGATAAAATAAAACCCCAGCCCCTGTTCCAGAACTGGAACTGGCATAATTACTCCAGCCAACTCTAGATCTGAAACACATTTCAGAAATGCTGAGCCTTTGCTGTGTTAACTGGGACACGGGAAAGAAAAAAATCTCTTAGCAGGAGGCCTTAACTGAAGCCAATGCTGTACCTTTCTGAAACAATGTTCTAAAACCAGAAATTGAGAACGGAATTGATCAAAATTTCTTTGAAGAAAACGTAATCTGCCCCATACCAGCTGAGCTGGAATAAGGTCCGCACCTTCATGGGTACTTAGGAGCTGGCTATAGGTTTTCTAAAATAGTTTCCAAACTGATACCGCTCCTGAGGATGAAGGATCAGGCTTTTGTTCCTTATTGTGAGGAAAGGAACGAAAAATGATTATTAGACCTAAATTTACCTTAGATTTTTTATCCTTTGGTAAAAAAGTTCCCTTCCTTCCAGAAACAGTTGAAATAATAATTTATTACCCTGGAAAGAAACGGAAAGTAAAGTTGACTTAGAAGACATATCAGCATTCCAAGTTTAATCCATAAAGCTTTTCTAGCTAAAATAGCTAGAGACATATACCTGACATCAACTCTAATGATATCAAAAGATGGTATCACCAATAAAATTATTAGCATGTTATAGAATAATAATAATGCTATAAAATTATGATCTGTTACTTGTTGCGCTAAAGCTTCTAACCAAAAAGTTGAAGCTGCAGCAACATCCGCTAAAAATATAGCAGGTCTAAGAAGATTACCTGAACATAAGTAAGCTTTTCTTAGAAAGGATTCAATTTTCCTATCTAAAGGATCCTTAAATGAATTACTATCTACCGTAGGAATAGTAGCACATTTAGCAGGAGAAGAGACAGCCCCATAACCTTAGGGATTTTGTCCCAAAAACTCTAATCTGTTAGATGGCACCGGATATAATTGATTAAACGTTTAGAAGGAGTAAAAGAATTACCCAAATTATTCCATTCCCTGGAAATTACTTCAGAAATAGCATCAGGGAGATTAAACACTTCTGGAATAACTACAGGAGATTTAAAAAACCTTAATTAAACGTTTAGATTTAGTATCAAGAGGACCAGAATCCTCTATTTCTAATGCAATTAATACTTCTTTAAATAAAGAACGAATAAATTCCATCTTGAACAAATACAAAGATTTATCAGCATCAACCTCTGAGACAGAAACCTCTGAACCAGAAGAACCATTATCAGTATCAGAATGATGATGTTCATTTAAAAATTCATCTGAAAAAAAGCGAAGTTTTAAAAGACTTTTATGTAAACTAGAAGGAGAAATAACAGACATAGCCTTCTTAATGGATTTAAAAAATAAAATCTCTTATGTTTATCAGGAACACTCTGAAAATTAGATGTTGACGGAACAGCAACAGGTAATGTAACAGTACTAAAGGAAATTTTATCTGCATTAATAAGTTTGTCATGACATGCAATACAAACAACAGCTGGAGAAACAGATACCAAAAATTATAGCAGATACACTTAGCTTGATAGCTCCAGCACTAGACAGCGATTTCCCTGTAGTATCTTCTGACTCAGATGCAACGTGAGACATCTTGCAATATGTAAGAGAAAAAACAACATATAAAGCAAAATTGATCAAATTCCTTAAATGACAGTTTCAGGAATGGGAAAAAAATGCCAAAGAACAAGCTTCTAGCAACCAGAAGCAATGAAAAATAAGACTTAAATAATGTGGAGACAAAAGCGACGCCCTTATTTTTTAGCGCCAAATAAGACGCCCACATTATTTGGCGCCTAAATGCTTTTGGCGCCAAAAATGACGCCACATCCGGAACGCCGACATTTTTGGCGCAAAATAACGTCAAAAAATGACGCAACTTCCGGCGACACGTATGACGCCGGAAACGGAAAAGAATTTTTGCGCCAAAAAAGTCCGCGCCAAGAATGACGCAATAAAATGAAGCATTTTCAGCCCCCGCGAGCCTAACAGCCCACAGGAAAAAAAGAGTCAAATTTTTGAAGGTAAGAAAAAATGATTAATTCAAATGCATTATCCCAAATATGAAACTGACTGTCTGAAAATAAGGAAAGTTGAACATTCTGAGTCAAGGCAAATAAATGTTTGAATACATATATTTAGAACTTTATAAACAAAGTGCCCAACCATAGCTTAGAGTGTCACAGAAAATAAGATTTACTTACCCCAGGACACTCATCTACATGTTTGTAGAAAGCCAAACCAGTACTGAAACGAGAATCAGCAGAGGTAATGGTATATATAAGAGTATATCGTCGATCTGAAAAGGGAGGTAAGAGATGAATCTCTACGACCGATAACAGAGAACCTATGAAATAGACCCCGTAGAAGGAGATCACTGCATTCAAATAGGCAATACTCTCCTCACATCCCTCTGACATTCACTGCACGCTGAGAGGAAAACCGGGCTCCAACTTGCTGCGGAGCGCATATCAACGTAGAATCTAGCACAAACTTACTTCACCACCTCCATCGGAGGCAAAGTTTGTAAAACTGAATTGTGGGTGTGGTGAGGGGTGTATTTATAGGCATTTTAAGGTTTGGGAAACTTTGCCCCTCCTGGTAGGAATGTATATCCCATACGTCACTAGCTCATGGACTCTTGCTAATTACATGAAAGAAAAGTATAATATACAGCCAGAAAGATTTTTTTTTATCAACCATATACAGGTAACAGAATAAAATATATAAAGAAGGACAATTGAAAATGGCAGATTAAAAATGAATTTAATGTATTAAAACTATTAAAATTTCCTAAGTTAATAGCAACTAAATTATATAAACAATTAGGCAGAGCAAGGGTCAGCCGACCCAATAAACTAAGAAGTTCAGGGTACCCCGTTAAAAAAGAGAGGATAAAAACTCTAATGATCAGTAGCGGATATCGTATACGTAGTCCCAGTGGAATAATAAACCTTGGTGGGTATCTGATTTGAAAAACATAAATCAGTCTTTCTCTAAATATCCATCTTCTATAACTTGGAGAGTTTGTTAAATGTGAAAACGTTATCTTCTTTCTCCAACATAGGTGTGTCCGGTCCACGGCGTCATCCTTACTTGTGGGATATTCTCTTCCCCAACAGGAAATGGCAAAGAGCCCAGCAAAGCTGGTCACATGATCCCTCCTAGGCTCCGCCTACCCCAGTCATTCTCTTTGCCGTTGTACAGGCAACATCTCCACGGAGATGGCTTAGAGTTTTTTAGTGTTTAACTGTAGTTTTTATTATTCAATCAAGAGTTTGTTATTTTAAAATAGTGCTGGTATGTACTATTTACTCTGAAACAGAAAAGAGATGAAGATTTCTGTTTGTATGAGGAAATGATTTTAGCAACCGTTACTAAAATCCATGGCTGTTCCACACAGGACTGTTGAGAGGAATTAACTTCAGTTGGGGGAACAGTGAGCAGTCTTTTGCTGCTTGAGGTATGACACATTCTAACAAGACGATGTAATGCTGGAAGCTGTCATTTTCCCTATGGGATCCGGTAAGCCATTTTATTCACACAGTAAATAAGGGCTTCACAAGGGCTTATTAAGACTGTAGACATTTTCTGGGCTAAATCGATCATATTTACACATATTTAGCCTTGAGGAATCATTTAATCTGGGTATTTTTTGTAAAATAATATCGGCAGGCACTGTTTTAGACACTTTATTCTATTGGGGCTTTCCCTAATCATAGTCAGAGCCTCATTTTCGCGCCGGTATGGCGCACTTGTTTTTGAGAACAGCATGACATGCAGCTGCATGTGTGTGGAGCTCTGATACATAGAAAAGTCTTTCTGAAGGCATTATTTGGTATCGTATTCCCCTTTGGGCTTGGTTGGGTCTCAGCAAAGCAGATTCCAGGGACTGTAAAGGGGTTAAATATAAAAACGGCTCCGGTTCCGTTATTTTAAGGGTTAAAGCTTCCAAATTTGGTGTGCAATACTTTTAAGGCTTTAAGACACTGTGGTGAAATTTTGGTGAATTTTGAACAATTCCTTCATACTTTTTCGCAATTGCAGTAATAATGTGTGTTCAGTTTAAAATTTAAAGTGACAGTAACGGTTTTATTTTAAAACGTTTTTTGTGCTTTGTTATCAAGTTTATGCCTGTTTAACATGTCTGAACTACCAGATAGATTGTGTTCTGACTGTGGGGAAGCCAAGGTTCCTTCTCATTTAAATAGATGTGATTTATGTCATAAAAAATTTAGTAAAAATGATGCCCAAGATGATTCCTCAAGTGAGGGGAGTAAGCATGGTACTGCATCATCCCCTCCTTCGTCTACACGAGTCTTGCCCATACAGGAGGCCCCTAGTACATCTAGCGCGCCAATACTCCTTACTATGCAACAATTAACGGCTGTAATGGATAATTCTATCAAAACATTTTAGCCAATATGCCCACTTATCAGCGAAAGCGCGACTGCTCTGTTTTAGAAAATACTGAGAGCATGAGGACGCTGATGATATTGTTTCTGAAGGGCCCCTACACCAGTCTGAGGGGGCCAGGGAGGTTTTGTCTGAGGGAGAAATTTCAGATTCAGGAAAAATTTCTCAACAAGCTGAACCTGATGTGATTACTTTTAAATTTAAGTTGGAACATCTCCGCGCTCTGCTTAAGGAGGTGTTATCCAATTTGGATGATTGTGATTATCTGGTCATTCCAGAAATACTATGTAAAATGGACAAGTTCCTAGAGGCCCCGGGGCCCCCCGAAGCTTTTCCTATACTCAAGCGGGTGGCGTACATTGTTAATAAAGAATGGGACAGGCCCGGTGTACCTTTCGTACCTCCCCCCATATTTAAAAAATTGTTTCCTATAGTCGACCCCAGAAAGGACTTATGGCAGACAGTCCCCGAGGTCGAGGGGGCGGTTTCTACTCTAAACAAGCGCACCACTATACCCATAGAAGATAGTTGTGCTTTCCAAGATCCTATGGATAAAAAATTAGAAGGTTTGCTAAAAAAGATGTTTGTTCAGCAAGGTTACCTTCTACAACCAATTGCATGCATTGTCCCTGTCACTACAGCCGCGTGTTTCTGGTGCGATGAGCTAGAAAAGGCGATTATTAGTAATTCTTCTTCTTATGAGGAGATTATGGACAGAATTCGTGCTCTTAAATTGGCTAATTCTTTCACCTAGACGCCACCTTGCAATTGGCTAGGTTAGCGGCGAAAAATTCTGGGTTTGCTATTGTGGCGCGCAGAGCGCTTTGGTTAAAATCTTGGTCAGCGGATGCGTCTTCCAAGAACAAATTGTTTGACATTCCTTTCAAGGGGAAAACACTGTTTGGCCCTGACTTGAAAGAGTTTATCTCTGATATCACTGGGGGCAAGGGCCACGCCCTTCCTCAGAATAGGTCTTTCAAGGCCAAAAATAAACCTAATTTTCGTCCCTTTCGCAGAAACGGACCAGCCCCAAGTGCTACGTCCTCTAAGCAGGAGGGTAATACTTCTCAAGCCAATCCAGCCTGGAGACCAAGGCAAGGCTGGAACAAAGGAAAGCAGGCCAAGAAACCTGCCACTGCTCCCAAGACAGCATGAGATGCGGGCCCCCGATCCGGGACCGGATTTGGTGGGGGGCAGACTCTCTCTCTTCACTCAGGCTTGGGCAAGAGATGTTCTGGATCCTTGGGCGCTAGAAATAGTCTTCCAAGGTTATCTTCTGGAAGTGATTCATCCTGTTCCATTAAAAGAACGAGGGATGGGGTTCTACTCCAATCTGTTCGTAGTTCCCAAAAAAAGAGGGAACGTTCAGACCAATCTTAGATCTCAAGATCCTAAACAAGTTTCTCAAGGTTCCATCGTCCAAAATGGAAACCATTCGAACAATCCTTCCATCCAGAAGGTCAATTCTTGACCACGGTGGATTTAAAGGATGCGTATCTACATATTCCTATCCACAAGGAACATCATCGGTTCCTAAGGTTCGCATTCCTGGACAAGCATTACCAGTTCGTGGCGCTTCCTTTCGGATTAGCCACTGTTCCAAGGATTTTCACAAAGGTACTAGGGTCCCTTCTGGCGGTGCTAAGACCAAGGGGCATTGCTGTAGTACCTTACTTGGACGACATTCTGATTCAAGCGTCGTCCCTTCCTCGAGCAAAGGCTCACACGGACATAGTCCTGGCCTTTCTCGGATCTCACGGATGGTAAGTGAACGTGGAAAAGAGTTCTCTATCTCCGTCGACAAGAGTTCCCTTCTTGGGAACAATAATAGACTCCTTAGAAATGTGGATTTTTCTGACAGAGACCAGAAAAACAAAACTTCTAAACTCTTGTCGGATACTTCCTTCCGTTCCTCTTCCTTCCATAGCACAGTGCATGGAAGTGATAGGTTTGATGGTAGCGGCAATGGACATAGTTCCTTTTGCGCGCATTCATCTAAGACCATTTCAATTGTGTATGCTCAGTCAGTGGAATGGGGACTATACAGACTTGTCTCCGAAGATACAAGTAAATCAGAGGACCAGAGACTCACTCCGTTGGTGGCTGTCCCTGGACAACCTGTCGCTAGGGGTGACCTCCCGCAGACCAGAGTGGGTCATTGTCACGACCGACGCCAGTCTGATGGGCTGGGGCGCGGTCTGGGGATCCCTGAAAGCTCAGGGTCTTTGGTCTCGGGAAGAATCTCTTCGACGATAAATATTCTGGAACTGAGAGCGATATTCAATGCTCTCAAGGCTTGGCCTCAGCTAGCGAGGGCCAAGTTCATACGGTTTCAATCAGACAACATGACGACTGTTGCGTACATCAACCATCAGGGGGGAACAAGGAGTTCCCTGGCGATGGAAGAAGTGACCAAAATCATTCAATGGGCGGAGACTCGCTCCTGCCACCTGTCTGCAATCCACATCCCAGGAGTGGAAACTTGGGAAGCGGATTTTCTGATTCGTCAGACATTGCATCCGGGGGTGTGGGAACTCCATCCGGAAATCTTTGCCCAAATCACTCAACTGTGGAGGCATCCCAGACATGGATCTGATGGCCTCTCGTCAGAACTTCAAGGTTCCTTGCTACGGGTCCAGATCCAGGGATCCCAAGGCGGACTCTAGTAGATGCACTAGTAGCACCTTGGACCTTCAACCTAGCTTATGTATTCCCGCCGTTTCCTCTCATCCCCAGGCTGGTAGCCAGGATCAATCAGGAGAGGGCGTAGGTGATCTTGATAGCTCCTGCGTAACCACGCAGGACTTGGTAGGCAGATCTGGTGAATATGTCATCGGCTCCACCATGCAAGCTACCTTTGAGACGAGACCTTCTTGTTCAAGGTCCGTTCGAACATCCGAATCTGGTCCTACTCAGCTGACTGCTTGGAGATTGAACGCTTGATCTTATCAAAGCGAGGGTTCTCAGATTCTGTTATTGATACTCTTGTTCAGGCCAGAAAGCCTGTAACTAGAAAAATTTACCACAAAATATGGAAAAAATATATCTGTTGGTGTGAATCTAAAGGATTCCCTTGGGACAAGGTAAAGATTCCTAGGATTCTATCCTTTCTTCCAGAAGGATTGGAGAAAAGGATTATCTGCAAGTTCCTTGAAGGGACAGATTTCTGCCTTGTCTGTGTTACTTCACAAAGAGCTGGCAGCTGTGCCAGATGTTCAAGCCTTTGTTCAGGCTCTGGTTAGAATCAAGCCTGTTTACAAACCTTTGACTCCTCCTTGGAGTCTCAACTTAGTTCTTTCAGTTCTTCAGGGGGTTCCGTTTGAACCCTTACATTCCGTTGATATTAAGTTATTATCTTGGAAAGTTTTGTTTTTGGCTGCAATTTCTTCCGCTAGAAGAGTTTCAGAATTATCTGCTCTGCAGTGTTCTCCTCCTTATCTGGTGTTCCATGCAGATAAGGTGGTTTTACGTACTAAACCTGGTTTTCTTCCAAAGTTGTTTCTAACAAAAACATTAACCAGGAGATAGTCGTGCCTTCTTTGTGTCCGAAACCAGTTTCGAAGAAGGAACGTTTTGTTGCACAATTTGGATGTTGTTCGCGCTCTAAAATTCTATTTAGATGCTACAAAGGATTTTAGACAAACATCTTCCTTGTTTGTTGTTTATTCTGGTAACAGGAGAGGTCAAAAAGCAACTTCTACCTCTCTCTCTTTTTGGATTAAAAGCATCATCAGATTGGCTTACGAGACTGCCGGACGGCAGCCTCCTGAAAGAATCACAGCTCATTCCACTAGGGCTGTGGCTTCCACATGGGCCTTCAAGAACGAGGCTTCTGTTGATCAGATATGTAGGGCAGCGACTTGGTCTTCACTGCACACTTTTACCAAATTTTACAAGTTTGATACTTTTGCCTTCTTCTGAGGCTATTTTTTGGGAGAAAGGTTTTGCAAGCCGTGGTGCCTTCCATTTAGGTGACCTGATTTGCTCCCTCCCTTCATCCGTGTCCTAAAGCTTTGGTATTGGTTCCCACAAGTAAGGATGACGCCGTGGACCGGACACACCTATGTTGGAGAAAACAGAATTTATGTTTACCTGAATAAATTACTTTCTCCAACGGTGTGTCCGGTCCACGGCCCGCCCTGGTTTTTTAATCAGGTCTGATAATTTATTTTCTTTAACTACAGTCACCACGGTATCATATGGTTTCTCCTATGCAAATATTCCTCCTTAACGTCGGGTCGAATGACTGGGGTAGGCGGAGCTAGGAGGGGATCATGTGACCAGCTTTGCTGGGCTCTTTGCCATTTCCTGTTGGGGAAGAGAATATCCCACAAGTAAGGATGACGCCGTGGACCGGACACACCGTTGGAGAAAGTAATTTATCAGGTAAACATAAATTCTGTTTTTTGTGGTAATAGGAATATTCTTTGGTGTGAAAGATGTAAAAGTTGGTACTTACTGTCTGCCTCGAGCTTACCCCGCAGACCGGTCCTGGAGCCTATCAGTCATTTTCCTTGTAACTCCCGTTAAGTTGTTACGGGTCTGTGTTCCAGACTGATCCCTTTGTGTCGTTCCTTGGCTCTGCGGTCCTGCGTGTGCTTACTGAGGTCAGAGCTTTCACTAACTTTAAACAGTTTTTCAGCGGTTGTCAGCATAAGCGGCTGTCAATGCCAGCGGTTCTCACGCTGAATCCTAGTATCTCCAGATCTCCGTGGTATGTTGTCGGGTGGGGTTGGGTGGTGGTCAAGCAGTTAGAGCTACGCGTTTTCAGCCGTAAGGTTGGCCATTTTTCAAGCTATAACCTATAACCTATTTAGAGAAAGACTGATTTATGTTTTTCAAATCAGATACCCACCAAGGTTTATTATTCCACTGGGACTACGTATATGATATCCGCTACTGATCATTAGAGTTTTTATCCTCTCTTTTTTAACGGGGTACCCTGAACTTCTTAGTTTATCGGGTCGACCGACCCTTGCTCTGCCTAATTGTTTATATAATTTAGTCGCTATTAACTTAGGAAATTTTAATTGTTTTAATACATTAAATTCATTTTTAATCTGCCACGTTTAATTGTCCTTCTTTATATATTTTATTCTGTTACCTGTATATGGTTGATAAAAAAATCTTTCTGGCTATATATTATATTTGTTTGGCTTGATCAATCAAAAGTCTGCTTTAGTATTAGAAATATATTGTAAGCTACTATTTCCCTCTCATAGAGGCACATATTAGAGGTTTAAGCATCTTTGCGCTTTATCTCCTATCACTATCATTTTTTTTAATATTTCTGTACCGCAATGTGCGACATCTGCAAAATAAAGGGACATTACTGTATGCCAAATAGAAATGTGGATCCAATACTATATCCTATTAGATGAGCTGCTTTTACCGTTTCGGACTTTGGGCATAATCTGATGCTAATATGGATAGCTGTGTTAAAATGATGGCGCTACCTATTCTCCTATATTAGCTTTAGCATTTCTGCTTCATAAGTTTTACACTTTTTTAATATTTTTTATTCCAACATGTTTCCAAGAATCCCATTAACAATCCTGCAAAACACTACGTTCTGATAGATGGAAGTGTGTAGTTTTAAGATAATTTTAAATGTACTTTTTAATCATTTTTTCCAGTTCTCTTTGTACTCTTTGTTAATAAGCATATCTATGTAGGCTCAGGAGAAGTAATCGATTCCTGGGAGCCAGCTGCTGATTGGTGGCTACACTGCTATACCTTTTTATTGGCTTACAAGGAGGGTTCAGCTTGGTCCCTTTGCAGGGATAATGTGCAATATATATGTTCTAACACAGAGCATTTTCTTTTTTGCACTTTTATGTCCCTTTAACATAATCATTCATTGTGAATAAAACTGGGCCTTAACTTTACACTTTCTAACGTTATTTAGTTATTACATTAAATGATCACACCCTATTAAATGTAAGATATTTTATTGGTACCAACAAACATAGAACACCCCATATACAAAAGTACCCAGTTTCCAAAATTCTTCTTGTTTTTTTCTCATTTAGTAGAATGTGCTATTTGAATAGTTTGTAATAGGAATTTATGGAAAAAAATAATAATTGTTAAGACTTCAGTGTGTATAGTTATGGAAGCCTTATCTCCTGAAAACAGAAATAAACTAGAAGCTGTTTAATGCAGAGCCTCTAAAGAAAGTTAATACTTTAAAAATAAATACTGTACATATATATGAATAACTTCATAAGACCTTAATATGTGTCTGCAAATGAGATGGTGATATGATAGAAACCTCTATAATATGACCTGATTTAAATATACACGTGGATACAGCAATTTTTGGTTTTGAGTTGGAGAAAAACTACTTTAATAGAGGGTGATCAGTGTGTGTAAATCATTTCAACATAAATGCTAGGGACAAAAGTAAATAAAATTATATCTGGGATATGTCTAATTCAAAGGGACAATCTAATTGCTCTGATTTGTTAGATTATTTGCCTTAGAAACGCCCATTTACTATGTGTATTCAAACTGTAAGATCTGGTTGGTAATATGGATAGCAATAATTCCAGCAGAAAAATACACAAAATATATGTTGCTGTTTACAGGGTAGGATTAGAGAAATAAAATAGTAACTGTTAATCATTTAGTTTAATTATTTTTTTATTTTTTTTAAAGTTTGAGGCAGAACTTTTCATAACAGCAAACTGTTGCATTCTACAATAATATCTGTCTGTCTGTATGCCTGGATGTCTGTCTATATCTCTGTTTTCATAATAGAATGAAAACCTTTTTCATAGCACACGTGAATATTAATTTTACTGGTGTACCATTCCTGTTGCAAATCCTACTGTGCTTGTACGGCTCAAATTCATTAAAGGGACAGTCTACACCAGAATTTTTATTGTTTAAAAAGATAGATAATCCCTTTATTACCCATTCCCCAGTTTTGCATAACCAACACAACCCCCTTATCTCAGTGCTTTTGACAGACATGCAGTTTAGCCAATCAGTGCATACTCCTAAATATCTCCACGGGAGTGAGCACAATGTTATCTATATGGCACGCATGAACTAGTACTGCCTAACTGTAAAAAAAAAACTTTCAAAATGCTCTGAGATAAGAGGCTTTTTTCAATGTTTAGAAATCAGTTTGAGCCCACCTAGGTTTAGCTTTTCAAAAATACCACCAAGGGAACAAAGCAAGTTTAATGATAAAAGTCAGTTGGAAAGTTGTTTAAAATTGCATGCCCTATCTGAATCATGAAAGTTTAACTTTAACTAGACTGTCCCTTTAAGGTCCCGTATTCTGAGTCTAGTTCAATTTGGTTTAGAGTGTGTTTTTCAGCACAGTCCAGAGTATACTCAGTTACCTCGCTTGTTGGATGTAAGCCATCATGCAGATGCTGTAATTCACTGAACTGTTAGCCAGCTTGGTCATGATTTAATGCACATGAAAAGGTTTTATTATTTGTATGGAGCAGTAATAAATAGTAACAGGATCATTTTTGAAAATGATCACACTGTGACTGCTGATAAGGTGTGTGTGTGTATATGTGTGTGTGTGTATGTGTATATATATATATAAATATATATATATATTTATATATAATATTTACTTTATTGCTATGATTCAACCCCAAATAATTTTTATTCCAAAAATCACGGTAGCCCAAGTAGTATATTGATACCCCAAGTACCCTGTATATGTATTTTGTTGTTCTATGTGTTGTATACATTTTGGATTGTTTTTTAAAAAAAAAAAAGTCTAAAAATGTATTTTTGAACATATAGTTATAAATATATTTCACAATAAATTATGCATCCTAAACTGGCATTTGCTTTAGCATCTAGAAAAAACCTTGGCAATGTAGCCATGGAAATAAAGTATTTACAAAGCCTACACTTATCTCAA
The DNA here is from genome assembly GCF_027579735.1 of Bombina bombina. NCBI lineage: Eukaryota > Metazoa > Chordata > Amphibia > Anura > Bombinatoridae > Bombina > Bombina bombina. The sequence continues at coordinate 426,710,178 of NC_069503.1, forward strand.
CTTTGTCAATTTGGTATACTTTGCAATTAATTCAAAATCTTTCTGAAGGTTAATTAGCAGCCCAAATGAATAAAATCAATTTATTATTTCTCTATTTCTCCTCCGTTAGCTTTCCCGGCGTATATTTAAGTGTGTTAAAAAGGATTCATGTCATTCAAAGAAAGATATTATTCCGTCTTGGCAAATGTTGCAGAATCCTCATTTATAGCGCAGGTTAATTGTAAAGTGTGTTTTTTAAAATCTAAAACTCTAATTTACAGCTGGGCTTGAAAAGCTTTTTTTTGTTAATTAATTGTTTTGATTGGGAGGTTCATTTTAGCACTTTTTTAAGAGCTGTTACTGTATGTTCTTTCTGTCACAGATGTTTTATCAAAGATTTTTTTTGTACTTTATTGAAAATTAGAGTTGCATAAAACATTCTGAAAGTAAGTCCATACATTTTGGGTTACATTAAAAGCTTAAAAGTTAGTTGATATCAGTAACTGAAACCTTAAATAATTTAATGTTGATTTTCCAGTCTAGTATCTTGTACGATATACTGTAGTGTTTTATATTAATGTGTTGAGTTTTATTGTATTAATTTATGTGTTTATTTTAAATTTATGTAAGTATGGTTTCTTCTATATAAAAATATGAGCATAAAATACATACAGAATGGATTCTAGAGTTTTTACAATATAACTGGGACACTTCTTAACAGTAATACAAATCATGCAATTAATGTAAATATATTTACAGCATATATTACCATATCATTGGTATTTTACTTCTCCCTACACCCCACAGGGTATTTGCTCTTATGTAAAATTAAAAACTAACATTTAGATTTACTATATTAAAAATAAAGGCCCCACCGTCGGAACCTCAATGCAACAAAAGTCAGTAGACCTTTCATTACTGAGATTCAAATCTGTTATTTTTTCAATACTTCCTGTATCCACCTTTATTTTGATGACAGACTCAATCCTCCTCAGTATGGAGAATACCAGTGTTGAAAAAATTATGAAGAGATCTTCTGTCATTCTTCAGAGACTATTTTTTTTAAGCTGCTGTTTGCTGGAAGGGGTTGTGTTTCTCTACCTTTCTCTTTAAAATACTCCAAAGCATCATTCCTTCTAAGGTGTGCGCGCGTACATTTATTTTCTAAGTAGCGCACTCAGCTTTTAAAAAATGCACACCGAGGAAAGAAAGGCAAGATTTTTTTTTATGTAGAGTTTTTTTTTTTCATGGCACAATTTAATTTGTCAGGCAGCAATTTTTGGCTTACTTCCCTTATCAGCTGAGGAGCTCTGATCCCACCCTCGTGCCAGTCTGTAGCTTATAACTGAGATGCAGCCTGCAGAGGACAGCGTCAGAGCTTCTCACCTGATTATATGTCAGTTAATTTCTCAGAGTGGTTATTCACGTCACTTAGAGTGGCTGGCATTAAAACCAAGGATTTCAAAAGTTTTATGTGCTGCCTGGACTGGACATCTATCACACGGCAAATTCCTGGCCAGCTAGTTTAGACCCGTTCAGCACTCTGTCTAAAGATCTAGACAACCCTCACTCAAGCAAAAGGGTGCAGTGTGAGGGAGCTTAGTTGAGTTCCTCTCTCCTCATTGAAATGGTGGTGCAGGCAACAGAACACATCAATGATGCTTTGATTAGGGCTTCTCAACTGCAAGAAAGAGATTGTGCCCCTCCTCTTATCTCCTCACTCTGTCATGGAAATCTTCACAGTACACACAGTCTGAGGGCACAACAGAGAGATGGCACTGCAGGAAGATAAATAATAAGCTTCTGTGCGACTGTGGTTGGTGAAGCAGATTGAGTACAAACCATTTCTCCAACATAGGTGTGTCCGGTCCACGGCGTCATCCTTACTTGTGGGATATTCTCTTCCCCAACAGGAAATGGCAAAGAGCCCAGCAAAGCTGGTCACATGATCCCTCCTAGGCTCCGCCTACCCCAGTCATTCTCTTTGCCGTTGTACAGGCAACATCTCCACGGAGATGGCTTAGAGTTTTTTAGTGTTTAACTGTAGTTTTTATTATTCAATCAAGAGTTTGTTATTTTAAAATAGTGCTGGTATGTACTATTTACTCAGAAACAGAAAAGAGATGAAGATTTCTGTTTGTATGAGGAAAATGATTTAGCACCGTAACTAAATCCATGGCTGTTCCACACAGGACTGTTGAGAGCAATTAACTTCAGTTGGGGGAACAGTGTGCAGTCTCTTGCTGCTTGAGGTATGACACATTCTAACAAGACGATGTAATGCTGGAAGCTGTCATTTTTTCCCTATGGGATCCGGTAAGCCATGTTTATTACGATGGTAAATAAGGGGCTTCACAAGGGCTTATTAAGATTGTAGACTTTTCTGGGCTAAATCGATTCAGTTTTAAAACATATTTAGCTTTGAGGAATCATTTTATCTGGGTTTATTGATATTATAATATCGGCAGGCACTGTATTAGACACCTTATTTCTCTGGGGCTTTCCCAAAGCATAAGCAGAGCCTCATTTTCGCGCCGGTGTGGCGCACTTGTTTTTGAGAGGCATGGCATGCAGTCGCATGTGAGAGGAGCTCTGATACTTAGAAAAGACTTTCTGAAGGCGTCATTTGGTATCGTATTCCCCTTTGGGCTTGGTTGGGTCTCAGCAAAGCAGATACCAGGGACTGTAAAGGGGTTAAAGTGTTAAAAACGGCTCCGGTTCCGTTATTTTAAAGGGTTTAAAGCTTCCAAATTTGGTGTGCAATACTTTTAAGGCTTTAAGACACTGTGGTGAAAATTTGGTGAATTTTGTACAATTCCTTCATGTTTTTTCGCAATTGCAGTAATAAAGTGTGTTCAGTTTAAAATTTAAAGTGACAGTAACGGTTTTATTTTAAAACGTTTTTTGTACTTTATTATCAAGTTTATGCCTGTTTAACATGTCTGAACTACCAGATAGACTGTGTTCTGAATGTGGGGAAGCCAGAATTCCTGTTCATTTAAATAAATGTGATTTATGTGATAATGACAATGATGCCCAAGATGATTCCTCAAGTGAGGGGAGTAAGCATGGTACTGCATCATTCCCTCCTTCGTCTACACGAGTCTTGCCCACTCAGGAGGCCCCCTAGTACATCTAGCGCGCCAATACTGCTTACTATGCAACAATTAACGGCTGTAATGGATAATTCTGTCAAAAACATTTTAGCCAAAATGAACCCTTGTCAGCGTAAGCGTGGCTGCTCTGTTTTAGTTACTGAAGAGCATGACGACGCTGATATTAATATCTCTGAAGGGCCCCTAACCCAATCTGAGGGGGCCAGGGAGGTTTTGTCTGAGGGAGAAATTACTGATTCAGGGAACATTTCTCAACAGGCTGAACCTGATGTAATTGCATTTAAATTTAAGTTGGAACATCTCCGCATCCTGCTTAAGGAGGTATTATCCACTCTGGATGATTGTGAAAAGTTGGTCATCCCAGAGAAACTATGTAAAATGGACAAGTTCCTAGAGGTGCCGGAGCTCCCAGAAGCTTTTCCTATACCCAAGCGGGTGGCGGACTTTGTTAATAAAGAATGGGAAAGGCCCGGTATTCCTTTCGTCCCTCCCCCCATATTTAAAAAATTGTTTCCTATGGTCGACCCCAGAAAGGACTTATGGCAGACAGTCCCCAAGGTCGAGGGAGCGGTTTCTACTTTAAACAAACGCACCACTATACCCATAGAGGATAGTTGTGCTTTCAAAGATCCTATGGATAAAAAATTGGAAGGTTTGCTTAAAAAGATGTTTGTCAGCAGGGTTACCTTCTACAACCAATTTCATGCATTGTCCCTGTCACTACAGCCGCATGTTTCTGGTTTGATGAACTGATAAAGGCGCTCGATAGTGATTCTCCTCCTTATGAGGAGATTATGGACAGAATCAATGCTCTCAAATTGGCTAATTCTTTCACCCTAGACGCCACTTTGCAATTGGCTAGGTTAGCGGCTAAGAATTCTGGGTTTGCTATTGTGGCGCGCAGAGCGCTTTGGTTGAAATCTTGGTCGGCTGACGCGTCTTCCAAGAACAAGCTACTAAACATTCCTTTCAAGGGGAAAACGCTGTTTGGCCCTGACTTGAAAGAGATTATCTCGGATATCACTGGGGGGTAAGGGCCACGCCCTTCTCAGGATCGGCCTTTTCAAGGCGAAAAATAGACCCAATTTTCGTCCCTTTCGTAAAAACGGACCAGCCCAAAGTGCTACGTCCTCTAAGCAAGAGGGTAATACTTCTCAAGCCAAGCCAGCTTGGAGACCAATGCAAGGCTGGAACAAGGGAAAGCAGGCCAAGAAGCCTGCCACTGCTACCAAGACAGCATGAAATATTGGCCCCCGATCCGGGACCGGATCTGGTGGGGGGCAGACTCTCTCTCTTCGCTCAGGCTTTGGGCAAGAGATGTTCTGGATCCTTGGGCGCTAGAAATAGTCTCCCAGGGTTATCTTCTGGAATTCAAGGGACTTCCCCCAAGGGGGAGGTTCCACAGGTCTCAGTTGTCTTCAGACCACATAAAAAGACAGGCGTTCTTACATTGTGTAGAAGACCTGTTAAAAATGGGGAGTGATTCATCCTGTTCCACTAAGAGAACAAGGGATGGGGTTCTACTCCAATCTGTTCATAGTTCCCAAAAAAGAGGGAACGTTCAGACCAATCTTAGATCTCAAGATCTTAAACAAGTTTCTCAAGGTTCCATCTTTCAAGATGGAAACCATTCGAACTATTCTTCCTTCCATCCAGGAGGGTCAATTCATGACCACGGTGGATTTAAAGGATGCGTATCTACATATTCCTATCCACAAGGAACATCATCGGTTCCTAAGGTTTGCATTCCTGGACAAACATTACCAGTTCGTGGCGCTTCCTTTCGGATTAGCCACTGCTCCAAGGATTTTCACAAAGGTACTAGGCTCCCTTCTAGCGGTGCTAAGACCAAGGGGCATTGCAGTAGTACCTTACCTGGACGACATTCTGATTCAAGCGTCGTCCCTTCCTCAAGCAAAGGCTCACACGGACATTGTCCTGGCCTTTCTCAGATCTCACGTGGAAAGTGAACGTGGAAAAGAGTTCTCTATCCCCGTCAACAAGGGTTCCCTTCTTGGGAACAATTATAGACTCTTTAGAAATGAGGATCTTTCTAACAGAGGCCAGAAAAACAAAACTTCTAGACTCTTGTCGGATACTTCATTCCGTTCCTCTTCCTTCCATAGCTCAGTGCATGGAAGTGATCGGGTTGATGGTAGCGGCGATGGACATAGTTCCCTTTGCGCGCATTCATCTAAGACCATTACAACTGTGCATGCTCAGTCAGTGGAATGGGGACTATACAGACTTGTCTCCGAAGATACAAGTAAATCAGAGGACCAGAGACTCACTCCGTTGGTGGCTGTCCCTGGACAATCTGTCTCAAGGGATGACGTTCCGCAGACCAGAGTGGGTCATTGTCACGACCGACGCCAGTCTGATGGGCGTGGGGCGCGGTCTGGGGATCCCTGAAAGCTCAGGGTCTTTGGTCTCGGGAAGAATCTCTTCTACCGATAAATATTCTGGAACTGAGAGCGATATTCAATGCTCTCAAGGCCTGGCCTCGGCTAGCGAGGACCGAGTTCATACGGTTTCAATCAGACAACATGACAACTGTTGCGTACATCAACCATCAGGGGGGAACAAGGAGTTCCCTAGCGATGGAAGAAGTGACCAAAATCATTCTATGGGCGGAGTCTCACTCCTGCCACCTGTCTGCTATCCACATCCCAGGAGTGGAAAATTGGGAAGCGGATTTTCTGAGTCGTCAGACATTGCATCCGGGGGAGTGGGAACTCCATCCGGAAATCTTTGCCCAAGTCACTCACCTGTGGGGCATTCCAGACATGGATCTGATGGCTTCTCGTCAGAACTTCAAAGTTCCTTGCTACGGGGCCAGATCCAGGGATCCCAAGGCGGCTCTAGTGGATGCACTAGTAGCACCTTGGACCTTCAAACTAGCTTATGTGTTCCCGCCATTTCCTCTCATCCCCAGGCTGGTAGCCAGGATCAATCAGGAGAGGGCGTCGGTGATCTTTGATAGCTCCTGCGTGGCCACGCAGGACTTGGTATGCAGATCTGGTGAATATGTCATCGGCTCCACCTTGGAAGCTACCTTTGAGACGAGACCTTCTTGTTCAGGGTCCGTTCGAACATCCGAATCTGGTTTCACTCCAGCTGACTGCTTGGAGATTGAACGCTTGATTTTATCGAAGCGAGGATTCTCAGATTCTGTTATCGATACTCTTGTTCAGGCCAGAAAGCCTGTAACTAGAAAGATTTACCACAAAATTTGGAAAAAATATATCTGTTGGTGTGAATCTAAAGGATTCCCTTGGGACAAGGTTAAGATTCCTAGGATTCTATCCTTCCTTCAAGAAGGATTGGAAAAAGGATTATCTGCTAGTTCCCTGAAGGGACAGATTTCTGCCTTGTCGGTATTACTTCACAAAAAGCTGGCAGCTGTGCCAGATGTTCAAGCCTTTGTTCAGGCTCTGGTTAGAATCAAGCCTGTTTACAAACCTTTGACTCCTCCTTGGAGTCTCAATTTAGTTCTTTCAGTTCTTCAGGGGGTTCCGTTTGAACCCTTACATTCCGTTGATATTAAGTTATTATCTTGGAAAGTTTTGTTTTTAGTTGCGATTTCTTCTGCTAGAAGAGTCTCAGAATTATCTGCTCTGCAGTGTTCTCCTCCTTATCTGGTGTTCCATGCAGATAAGGTGGTTTTACGTACTAAACCTGGTTTTCTTCCAAAAGTTGTTTCTAACAAAAACATTAACCAGGAGATTATCGTACCTTCTCTGTGTCCAAAACCAGTTTCAAAGAAGGAACGTTTGTTGCACAATTTGGATGTTGTTCGCGCTCTAAAATTCTATTTAGATGCTACAAAGGATTTTAGACAAACATCTTCCTTGTTTGTTGTTTATTCAGGTAAAAGGAGAGGTCAAAAAGCAACTTCTACCTCTCTCTCTTTTTGGATTAAAAGCATCATCAGATTGGCTTACGAGACTGCCGGACGGCAGCCTCCCGAAAGAATCACAGCTCATTCCACTAGGGCTGTGGCTTCCACATGGGCCTTCAAGAACGAGGCTTCTGTTGATCAGATATGTAGGGCAGCGACTTGGTCTTCACTGCACACTTTTACCAAATTTTACAAGTTTGATACTTTTGCTTCTTCTGAGGCTATTTTTGGGAGAAAGGTTTTGCAAGCCGTGGTGCCTTCCATTTAGGTGACCTGATTTGCTCCCTCCCTTCATCCGTGTCCTAAAGCTTTGGTATTGGTTCCCACAAGTAAGGATGACGCCGTGGACCGGACACACCTATGTTGGAGAAAACAGAATTTATGTTTACCTGATAAATTTCTTTCTCCAACGGTGTGTCCGGTCCACGGCCCGCCCTGGTTTTTTTAATCAGGTCTGATAATTTATTTTTCTTTAACTACAGTCACCACGGTACCATATGGTTTCTCCTATGCAAATATTCCTCCTTAACGTCGGTCGAATGACTGGGGTAGGCGGAGCCTAGGAGGGATCATGTGACCAGCTTTGCTGGGCTCTTTGCCATTTCCTGTTGGGGAAGAGAATATCCCACAAGTAAGGATGACGCCGTGGACCGGACACACCGTTGGAGAAAGAAATTTATCAGGTAAACATAAATTCTGTTTTTATGTGAAGCTTTTAACTTTTTTAAACATTAAAGCCATTTGTACAATTTACAAATACACTTTAAGAAAATCCCCTTCCTGGAGCTTCTGGAGATGTTGTGTGGATAGGCATTCTCAGTCACTCACCTTCTTTGTTTTCTTACCCCATATGTGTTTTTATTAGCTATAAAAGTTTTTCCTGCCAGTGGTTTTGCTTGAGTAAATATGTAATGCAGCTCCTGTTGTGTGTGAATCCAGTCATGTGGTACAGGGGAGGAAAAGAGCTATGCTTGCATTGTGTTTCTGCCTCATCACTCCAGCATAGATGTTACTGTTAAAGGGACAGTCAAGTCAAAATTAAACTTTCATGATTCAGATAGGGCATGTCATTTTAAATAACTTTCCAATTCACTTTTATCATCAAATTTGCTTTGTTCTTTTGGTATTAGTTGAAAGTTATACCTAAGTAGGCTAATATGCTATTTCTAAGCCCTTGAAGGCTCACCCTTATCGCAATGAATTTGACAGTTTTGTTTACACCTAGAGGGCATTATTTCATGTGTGCCATATAGATAACATTGTGCTCCTGCCCATGGAGCTACTTATGAGAGGGCACTGATTGGCTAAAATGCAAGTCTGTCAAAAGAACTGAAATAAGGGGGCTGTCTGCAGAGGTTTAGATAAAAGATAATCCCAGAGGTAAAATGTATATTAATATAACAGTGTTGAATCAGGAAGGCCCTAAAGTATCATTTACCCATTTTAACCTAAAATGGTTTGAGGGTTTTGTTTACTGTTTTCATTCAAGGATGGACGGACAGTTTGTCCTAAAGCTTTATATACTGTACATTTATGCAAATGTTGGCATATATTCAACAAAACATTTTGATTGCAAAATATTTTAACTAAGACTTTTTCTTATGCCTCAGTATTATTCAGAAATATACAGTTCAAAGTACAGTATTTGTAATGAACAACATCCATTCACCTAACATCTGGTACAGTATGATTTGTCAGAGTCACATAAAATGATATCTGTAATTAACAGCCTAATGAATTCTCTGAACTAAACAGGAAAATAAATGTAGGATTAACTTACACCATCTCCATCTGGCAAACGAATAACATGTGGTCTTTGGCATGATGTTTTAAAGGATTGAATATCAATCTTATAAGTACTGCTATGGTTTAAAGCTGTGCACTGATCCGCATGCAAGAAACTTTACTTATCAGCAAGGGGCAGCAGCACTAATCATTCTTAAGCAAAGCAATTTATACCAAATGCTAGAAAAGCTCACTACCCTCTCCTTAATTTGCTTAAAGCTCCATAGTTATGGCATATCTTACTGCCTCAACTCAAAATGTGTTGCAACTTATAGGGATATGAGACCCCACATTTTTATTTCATGATTCAGATAGAGAATACAATTTTTAAACAACTTTTAAATGTACTACTATTATGTAATGTGCTTTGTTCTATTGGCACCCTTTGTTAAAAAAGCATACCTAGGTAGCCTTAGAACCCCCCCCCCCCCTGCACACCACCAATGTCTACAGACCATCATGTTCATGTTTTCAGAGACTATCTATGTAATCATGTAAATGTACCGGTTGGTCAAGCCAGTATATGGTTATAGTCTCTACTAAATGTTTATATAGCATATATGTTTGTTTCTTTATTCTATTTTGCTGTTGTACATGCTGTATGCATTTAGTTTTATTTTAGCTGCACATGATATTCTTTTATGTAATATAATGCTGCAATAAAAAGATATTTAATAAGAAGCTGGGACCTAGATGCTGATTGGTAGCTGGACTTATATTCCTCATGTCATTGGCTTTCCAATGTGTTCAGCTAGCTCCCAGTAGTGCATTGCTTCTCATTCAGTAAATGATACTAAGATAATTAAGTAAAATTGATAATAGAAGTAAATTGGAGAGTTGTTTAAAAATGTATTCTCTATCTGAATCAAAAGGAAAAAAAATGGGTTTAATGCCCCTTTAATGAACTGGCAAAACAACCACATTTTTTACTGATCACACCTTTTATCATATACTTTTTTTTTAAAAAGATGATGTTTTCAAATTATTGTATCAATACCAGGGTATTTAGTTTAATGCTGTGTGTCTACAATGCACGTTAGACTTTTGCATAGATACAATTAAATGATACCTCTTTGTCACAGTCTCTCTCGCACCTTTCCCCTCCCCATCACTTTGCGATTCAGTGGTTGCATCAACCAAGTCATCATGTTGAATAGTGCCGAAGAAGAGAATGAGGGTACATGTATGTACAGAATAACACAGCTGTCCAACACCTACCTTCAATGGCCAGAAACAAATCAGAGTATTGGGGTATCACTGTGGGGCTGATATTCAAAACCTTGTTGGCATGGAGAGAAATCACACAAAATCTTTTTTAGATTTTGTATTGCACTGTCGGAGTCTCTGTTTAACATAAAGAACACTACATAGCAACATAAAGATTTCTCAAGATAAAATTTGTGTTTCTAAAGCGCTGTATCAACGAGGTTTCTTTGAAAATTGTCGAACCTAGTAATAGATTCAAGTTTATCTGTTAAATGTGTTCTGCCTCAAACTCTTAAGGATAAAATATTGTACTGGTCTAGTATAATAGCTCAGGTGATGTAACTTATGAGTAGCTGGTCATCAAAAGATGCAACAAAAATAACTATTTTTAAGTTTTTCAATGCAAAAACGTAAAAAGCATATATTTTTTTGCGTGTGGGGGGGGGGAGCAATACTTTATAATACAATGACTAGAATTGATTACTAAAAAGTAGACTAGACTACTTTTTAAAATGAATAAATGTATGTTTCTGAACATACTGGTGGGAAAGCAACAAGAATATGGCAGAAATTAATAAGGTCATTTAGGACAGAAAATTGTATGAGATCTTGTATTTGGGCTGGATTTGATCTGTATGGTAGCAGATGCATTATTGTGCCCCAATGCAAGCCAGATGTTAGCATTTGTTTTTTGCTTCAATTAACATTTCTTACATTTGCCCATCAATCCTACAAATATTATAATCTGCCAAAGAAAAAATGTATTATAAATATGAATTAGGGCAATTTAGCCACAGCATAATGTTTATTTCATCTTTCCTATGACATTCATTTAGAAATACCTTATATTAAGCTAATTTATTTTGAGATCAGCACCCTTTATATGCCTTGTGGGCTGATCTGCAAGAACGCAGAGATATACACCTTGACAGTCACATAGCACATATGCACCAAAGTTTGTTCCATGATCACCATTTGGCACAGGCAGAGGTTGCCAATAAAATTACAATGGAAGGACAGGGTATTCTGGGAGTCTAATAGCCTAATTGTTATTTGAGTTTTATGTCCCTCTAATACTTGGGCCAAATGCTTAACACTTCCAGACCCTCGCCCAAAACTAGCGAAGAACAGGGTTTTGTTAGTGAAACGATGCTCTAGTAGTTTTGATTAGACACAATTTTTGTAAGATTTTATAAAGGTTAATAGCCAAAAGGTAAGGGTGTATGTGAGCTTACTATCTGCAGTAGCTATGTATAATGTATTTGCATTGTTCTTAAAGCAGCCACTCTTCCTTGAAATTATACCGTACCCAAGCTCCCAATTGTATTTACGTTTGCATCTCTTGGGAGCTCTACTAGTGTTCCTCCTTCCATTCTTTTACAACCAAAAACTGGCTGAGGAATGACCAAGCCCCACCCCTGAATAGCTTGGCTACACCTCTAGTCAACCAAAACCTTGTTTTGAATCAATTGGCTCCATCCCAGATTGGAAAGGCTACATTGCCAGTTGCCCAGCCATATATTTTAAAATAAAAATCGTGAGAGGTACACTGTAATAAAAACTTACTGTACATCATGTGCAAAAAATTTAAAATAAAACATTTCATCAGGCAAATAGAATTTTTGGGAAGCTTAAAGGTACATTAAACACTAAATACATCCTAGATAGAATGATGCATTCAAAGAAAAGATTAGTCCATGACTAACATGTAGATGTATTTTTTAAAGTTTCATTAGTTGTTTAAAAAGTGACAAAATAAGTGTAAAGTTTTAGTGTCTATAAAACACTGGGAGCTGCCATTTTGTAACTTGTGTTACCTTCTCTGCTGTGGACAATTAGGGACAGTTATACATAGGTCACTAGAGTGTGCAGCCAATGGTTGTGCTGGATTTAACAGTGTTCTGCTCTTCCATTTCTGACAGGAACTGAAAAGCTCACAATTTCAGAATTGAATTACAGGCAAAGAGGACAAAATATATAATGAAAGTATATTGCAGAGTTGTTTTATATATACAATTTATCATTTTATATTACCATCTCAAAGTGTTTAATGTCCCTTTAAGTTTTTCCTTTAAACAACTATATAAGCTTGGTAAAATATCCAATGTCTTAATTATTAAGAATACATTTTCTTATATCCCTAAAGAGGCCTCATGTTAAAACTACATCTCAATCTTTATAAATGCAGAAATAATTACCATGAATACAGAGTAAAACTATCCAGGGTAAAATAAAATTACACGGCTCTTTGAAGCATTTCCATGCAATAACTATTTTTTTAAACACTATTCTGTTTATTTAGGTTTATTTCCAGAGACTAGAAAATTTGATCACTATATTTTGCAAATATTTTTAACTCTGGTTGACACTAAAGTTGAGGTACAGCTGAAAATGATAAAATATTTACTCAATTTGCATATTAATAAATCCAAATCCTAAAATCCAAATGTATATAACTTTTTAATTAATTAATTTATTTTTTTAAGTTATGGAAAATTAATATTTTTTCTGCCTTAAAGTCATAATATTTTCTGTCTGTGTCTTTGGTTTGGTTTTTGTTTTCTAAAATGCAAAACATAGTCTATATTTATTTAAAACAATAAATATCTCTCTCTGGTTACAGCACTGTACTGTCTTTCTGAGAATAGTAAGTGTACAAACGTAATAATATTGATGTAAAACTACCTTTAGGTTGCATGTGCAAGCTGTATAATGACATGTAAATATTGCTTAAATAACATATTGTTATTTACAGTATTGCCCACCCCCTCTCCAAACTGTCCCATTTTACAGATACAGATATTTCAAAATCTTAACTATTCTTAAATCTAAACCTTTTCCGGGACAAAGCAGTTTGCATTAAGGATTTTCTACCTGTAATTATGATGCCTTTTTTTTTAAAGTTAAACTATTTATTTAATGAAGTTTAACATTGCCTTTTAAAATTAGGAAAATATAAACCTGTGAGAGAATGCTGGGCCATTTAAAAACATAACTTTTATCTTGTACAAAATCCAAATAGATCCTTGTAAAGGTTAATGAGAGTGCATAAAATAATAATGAGAAGCAAGGGCAATCATTAATACAGCATGATTTCTGTCAAAGTAATTATAATTCACATACACAATCACATTAATTCTTCCCTTTATTATCTGTTCTGTATTTTATGTGTTGCAGACTGATTACAATCCTCATTAAGAAATCTCCTGCTTGGAAAATAAAGCAGGTGAGCTTAAGCTCCGACTTAATTTTATCTGGAATTTTATTGAACTATTTAAGATACAAAATGTACAACATAAACCAAGGGAATTAAGAGCAATCTAGTCTGGAATCTGGTGTGGGCCTCATGCCTTTGGGCTGGTCACCAGTTAGTGTGTGTACTGGCTCTTTAAACTCTTGTATTTTTTTTAGGTCACAAACATCTTTATTTACATATAACATTACATTATTGTGTGATTTTCTTAGTATTCTTGTTCTTTAAAACATTCTCCTGAGCCATCAAACAAATCTGAAGATTTTATGGTTCAGTTAAACTTAATATACCTTTTTACCATTGTCAGACATTTAACATAAACCTAGAACCTTGTTTATTTCACTGGAGCCCATGGGAAGAAGCTTCTCAGAAGCCTACCCCATTAACTTATTTTCCATGCTTATTTTTGTTGTCAATTACTCCATATTATATTCCATTCTAAGCCTGATTTGTTAGATGATGAATTTCCAAAATCACTGGTGATTGGAGATGGTTAACAGATCCTTTAAGGAAAATAAAATCACTACAAAATAGTTTACAAGCAAAATGGCAAAACAGACTATCATTAAATGGACAGTAAAGTCAAAATCTATTAGATAGAGCATATCATTTTAAACAACTTTACAATTTATGTGTTATTACATTCTCTTGGTATATTTTGTTTAAGGTACAGCAAAGTCAAATTTTTATTTTATGATTTAGATAGAACATGCAATTTTACAAATGTTTCCACTTCATTCTCTTTGTAGAATAGGGTCTTGAGCCAAAATACACTACTGGTAGCTAGCTGGCAATTGGTGGCTGCACAAATATTATTTCTACCATTAGCTCACCAGTTGTGTTCACCTAGCTCCCATTATTGCATTGCTGCTCCTTCAACAGAAAATGCCAGGAGAATAAAGCAAATTTGAGAATACAATTAAATTGAAAAGTTGTTTAAAATTGCATGTTCTGTCGGATTTCATGAATTTACTGTAACTTTATCATTAGAACTTGATAAAACTGTACTTTTTATAAATGATAGTAAATGTATTTTGTAAATTTACTTAAAAATTGTTTTATGAAAATGTGAAATCACATTGTGTTAATGCAACGTTTCCCGACCTTTTTAATATAATATATAACAGTAACTAAATTTGTTGCTGTTTATTGACATGCAGCATAGACCATTTTTGTCTTTTAAAATACTTGTAGAGAGAACAATATATACATGTTAAAGGAACAGTAACGTCAAAATTAATCTTTCATGATTCAGATAGAGCATGAAATTTTAACCAACTTTCCAATTTGTGGAAATCGTAAGTACTCTATGGCAGCATTGTTTTGCAACATTGTATAACAAAGCTACAAATAATGTTGCAAAACACTGCTGCCATAGAGTACTCAATACACATGCATACTCCTGAGCTATTATGAGCCTACCTAGTTTTACTCTGCAATAAAAGATAAGGAAAGTTGTTTAAAATTGCATGTCTGTCTCAGTGGTGGCAAATCTTAGCACTCCAGATGTTCCAGAACTACATTTCCCATGATGCTTAGGCATTCTGAAGTCCACTTGAGCATCATCTGAAACATCTGGAGTGCCAAGGTTCGCCGTCACTGGTCTATCTGAATCATGAAATGTTAACTTAATTTTGACTTTAATGTCCCTTCAATATATTCTCTAAGAATTCTGTCTGAATTATATTGCTATTTTCTTCTTAAATGGAAAGAGTCCACAACTGTTTTCATTACTTTTGGGAATTAAGAACCTGGCCACCAGGAGGAGGCAAAGACACCCCCGCCAAAGGTGTAAATACTCCTCCCACTTCCCTCATCCCCCAGTCATTCTTTTCCTTTCGTCCCAGGAGGTTGGCAGAGAAGTGTCAGAAGTTTTCGATAGTCTCTTATGGAGGTTAGTATTCTTCAGAAGGGACTGGAGTTTTAAGTAGTCCTGTCAGCCTCTCAGTGAGAGCATGGATGAAAGTTAGAGTCCTGAGATGCAGGGAGAGTCTTCCTGTGAAACCATCCCGACTCAGATTAACAACTCCATCAGCAATCAGTGTTGACGAGTTTCGCTGCCTGCTTTCTTCTCTCAAGTCCATGGCAGAAGCGACACTACTATCTGTCACACTTGAAGGGCCGTGTTCCTGTTCCACGGCGTAGATTCCGGTAAGATCATTTCATTTTGCTTTCATCATGGATGTCTTGTAATTACAATTTTTTTTCCGAGAGGCTGCAACCTTGCGGGAATAACTTAAACACAGGGTCTCAACGAGGCTCATTTGGTATCTTGGAATCAAGGGTTAATATCTCCTGAGAGGGGTTATTGAACAGGTTTTTTTTTAATCATGTTTGTTTTATGATTCTGTCTGCTAATGTGTAGTGATACTTTGACTCATGGCTATTTCGGAACATAACGGCCGTTTGCAAGTGACGCGGCCTTTACGGTTGGGCACGCTTTTTCATGGACTACACGGTATACCTTTTGACCGAGCATGGTCACGTTCTGGCTCTCCATTTCCGCATTCCTGACTGTGTGGTGACTGAGAAATTCTGGTTCGCTGGTGTTTAGTTCATAGGATCTGGTGAGTGCCCCAGCCATAGGGGCTGATTTTTTGGAAACTGATGTCTCTGATTCTACGAAGAGTATGAATTGGCCCGGGTGATACATGCCTATCAGTTATGATCCAATTGCCGTTTTTAGAGTGCTCCGTTCCTCGGAATCGGGGAACCAGGGGCCCTCTGAGCCATCCGCCTCTGGGGATTCTGTTCCTTACAACCAACTCTACGCATGCAGGTAACCCAAACGCGGCTTATCCTTCTCTGGAGGGTGGCTTGTTTCCTCCGGAGGTTACGACACAGTTTCGCATGGCCATATCTTTGGCGCTGGCGCATTTACATCTCCCAGGAGTGTGTTTACGATATTGTCTGTGTTCAGTTAACCAGGGCTCGTCAGGCGTGGGATCGTCTGGTCCAGTTCAGCCCTCTGGGGGAGTGACTGTCCCTGAGGGTCATCTTCGGGGGCCAGGGTCATCTTTTGCCCCTGCAGAGGTAAGTTTTGCTTTTCGTTATAGACTGGTGCGCCTTTATTGAGTATCTTTCCAGTTCTGAGCTTGGAAGATTTAGATTCCTGTTGGGCTGGTCCTGCGAGTGTGTCCATTCTTCCTGGACGATAACCTACGAACTGCCTTATCTTTTATTTTATATCCGGTTAGGATGAATTTATTTGGTTTAAAGCTCATGTTTGTTATGATATTCCGTTTGGGAATTTTTCTTCTCTGAAATCGATACTCGCGATTTTGTGGTTGCACTGTTTACTTCTTTGGAATTTTGTTCATGGGGATGTGTTGGTCCTCTGTCTGTTTATCTCTCCCACTTAGGGGGTGACTTGTGTGGCCTTATCAGTGCTGGGGGCCCTTGGTTTCAGGCTGGTCCTGACTGGGTACAATCCCTTCTCTCCTTAAGGCCTATTCAGACACGTGGCGCCTGCTATGCCTGGCTGGTCCGATTAGGGCGCAGAGTCCCACTATTATTTGATTTTCTTTTGCAAGTTTCAGCTAGCATTCCAAAAGGACTTAATAGTCCGTGGTTTGCCTAGGGGCATGGGGGATTGTGCCTCATTGGCCTTTCAATCTAGTCGTCCGGGACTCAGTTGAGATCCGCTGCAACATACTCTGTTGGTTCCGATTCTGCGGGATCTAGTTTGTTTCCTTCCCACAGTGGGTTGGAAGTTGAAGGATTTAGGTCTTTCTTGCAGCCAGTTCCTGGCGGTCCTGCCTTTCAAGGTTCGTTGGGAATGTCCTTTTAGGACTTGTTTCTTCTTGAGGTCTCTTCCTTCAGGTAGTTACTGGCTGGACTCCATCCGTTTATTCTTAGCGTTGTTTTAGCCGTATAAGTTAGGAAGCGCTTTTCTATTTCCCGGAGCTCATCGTTTCCATATTAGGGATGATAGATGGTTGTCTCCTCCTTTCCAAGCTTTGCTTAGGGGATTTTTCCACAAGGGTTCGGGATGCTCTGCATTCTTCTTCCTTGGATGTGGTCCTCCGGAAGGATACTCTGAGAGGGTTTTGGGCCTAGTCTCTTCTGCTCTCTCTTCGGGTGATCTCTATCCTCGTCATTATTCCCTTAGTCTTGGACTTTGTGTGTGGGGTCCTTGGTGCCTTTGGGCTCTGGAGTAGTTTTGTGACTATGGGCTAGCAACTTGTTGGTGGGGAGTTGGCCTTCTGTTAGAGTTGTTCTCTTCCCTTTGGGCTGGGAATTTATGAGTGAGTCCTGTACCCGTTTCTCCGGGATATACCGGATCTCATCCTCGTGAGGTCTGATTTTTCAGACGGGGTATCTGTGCTCCCGGGGGGTGTCGTTGTTTTAAGATGACTCTGTCCCGGGTCTAGGGTTCTTGTATCGGATCCTTATTGGATGTCTGGAGACTTATGATCTTGTGGACTGGTTCGGGCCGACCCAGTTTTTCAATGGGGGCTATTTTACCCTTGGACAGAGTGTGCTCCATTTTTTATGGGGTGGTTTTTTCTCTGTTATATTCTCAGTTGTGTCCGGATGATTATTCATTTGGTCTTCAACTTGATTAGTCTACGGCCTCTCACGTCTCTGTGGGCATGTGAGCTGTTCCTTATTTTTGCCCTTCCCTTTGGGGGGGGTAGTTTGACTTCTTCGGAAATGGGGTTCACTCTCTCGAGGGTTGTTGTCCTGCCCTGTGTGCAGGAGGAGCTGGACCTTGTTTAGTGCTTGAGTTAGTGGCAGTCTCATAATCTGAAGGTCGTGAGTTCAGGCCTCTCTCAAGGCACTTGTTCTCGGAAGTGTCTTTTATTTATATAGCGGCAGCAGTCTGCTGCTTTGTGGCTTGTTCAACCAACTGTTTGAAGAGTAAATTCTCTGTGTCGGGACTGTCAAAGTAAGTTGTGCAAGGTCTGCCTAAGGATCTATTTTGCACTTTTCTCTGTACCACGTCCTAGGGGGTTTCCTTGGAAGTGCCTTATTTTTGGAGGAGCGAATGGGTTGGCACCTGAGCTCTGTTGGGGTGGGGTTTCCCCCCATTCTTCCACTCCCTAGAGGACTTGTGGTTGGGGTCATTTTGGGTCCCCTGTCTATCAGACATGTCTGTCGCTTGGGCTGGTCCGGTGTTTGGAGCAGGATTTGAGATCTGTTTTTGTCCTCGAGTCATTCGAGGTTTGGTGAGCCTTCCTTTGGGGGCTCTGCTTCCTTTCCATGTGCTGGCTGTTGTGGCCTAGTGATTCACAAGCCCGGTTTGAGAGCTCATGGTTTAGCGTTCAAACCTAGTCATGGTCGTTTGTGCCCTTCTCTCTATACATTAACAAAAGAGAAATGAAGCAAATCTTTTAAGATTGTGTGGGAAGGATTGGCGGTGTTGTATGGTATCTGGATGCCTAACAAGCTGTAGGTTTGGGTTTGAATCTATCCTCAACTGCTTACACTTGCTTTGCAAGCATTCAAATTTCTGGTGTCATCTTGGATGACAGCAGCGTGCAATGTTTTGACTCTTCAGGTGTTGCCGTCAGGTAGATATTCTGAGCTGTCTTTACGGTTTCTGGGATCCTTAGTCTTCATTTACCTTCTAGGGTGCGGATGCACTTTGTTTAAGAGAGTATTCAATTCTCTGTTTCAGTCTCTGGGTCTTGATCCCGGGGATTCTGTGTAAACTGGGCGTTTCCTTTCTTGTTCTGCGAAACCGGTTGGGTTTCTGTTGGCTTTGCCCCGACTTCTCCGGGTTTTCGCCTTGTGTCCTTGGGGCTCATTTGGGCCCTGTCTATGGTCTTCATTTGTGCCCTAATTATGGTTCACTGGAATCCTTTATTGGATGTCTGCTCCGTGTCCTTTCCCCTTTTTGGGGAATATGGTTATTTGACCCCTTTCTCTAGTAAAGGGTGTGTTATTAGGAGGCCGACTACCGGTTGACGGTGTCTCTTGGAGGCTTGTTGGCTCAGTCGAGTATTGTTCTTGCGGTCTCTAGCAAGGCTTGTGGACTATCTGCAGGTTAGTGTCTTTGGGCCTTTTCCCTTTTTTCAAAGTTTTTTTCTCGGCTTCTGACGAAGCTGGGTTTTGTGGTGTAAGGGTTTTTAGGCCTGGTGCCCTCAGAATTGGTCGCTTTTTCTACGCTCCCGTTTTAGCATTCAGTGTCCTCTATAGCTTGGGTATTGTTTCCCAAAAGTAATGAATACAGCTGTGGACTCTTTCCGTTTATGAAGAAAAACTTAAATTATGCTTACCTGATAAAAAAAATTTCTTCAGACGGAGAGAGTCCACAGCTACCCGCCCGTAATTTTTCTGGGGGCGTCTGTTATTTTTGTTCTTCTGGCACCTTTTCACCCTATGTTTCTTCTACTGTTCCTTGTCCCTCAGCAGAATGACTGGGCGATGGGGGAAGTGGGAAAGGTATTTAAGCCTTTGGCTGAGGTTTCTTTGCCTCCTCCTGGTGGCAAGGTTCTGAATTCCCAAATGTAATGAATGAATGTAATGAATGCAGCTGTGGACTCTTTACGTCTGAAGAAAAGAAAATGATCAGGTAAGCATAATTTCAGTTTTTCTCTGGTGCATTCTGTAAACTGTTAGATAAAATAAAGTAGATGCTTTACAATACGTTCACAAGATATAGAAGTATGACTGCCATGGCAATGCTATTTTAAACAAGTAATAAATATTTTTGATGTTAAATCACTTCTCAGGAATTAAAGGGCTTTTAGAACGGTATCCATTCAAAGCTTAGGGTGCTAGAGACTTAAAGGGACATGAAACTTATTCTTCTTTTCTTTCATAATTAAGATAGACCTTGCAAGTGTTATGCTGTTAGATATTGATACAGCGTAGTAGTTGATTGCTTGAGGAGATACTGGACTGAGGGCAAAAAGATGTTTCCAGGGACAGACAGGACATTTTGTCAAAGCCAACAGGAATAATTCAGGAAGCATGAATCATGGGCCAGGATAGTAACAGACACTAAAAGCATCAAAGCAGACAGAGAACAAAGGATGGGAACCAGGAGGAGACATCAATAGGAGCTTCTGGAACCAGGATCTCCTGGCACAGGATTAATAACATTCTAAGCACTAGAGGGACTGCACTGTGGCATTTTATATATCTAGTTTGGGTAAAGTATGAAGCAAAAGCTTGTGCCTCAGTGTGTGTGCAAGTAATGTCTTACCATGATCAGGTTTAAAGGTTTACATCATACAGTATGATGTGACTGCGGCAAAGGCAGCTGACAGTATGTTCCTATGCATATTGATGACTTAAGCAAACAGCCTCTAATTGGCTTATGGACCTCCGATGTATTAAACATGTTTTTGAAAAAAACTTTTTAGGATCAGAGAAAATGTTTTGAACCTAGATAATTATCTAAGTTTGAATGGATAAAAAAATTTAATGTATACATTCTGATTTTCATTGAAATCAATGGAATAGATAAATCCCATGTATCCATCTATTTTTATTGCAAGTTGTGCTCCCAAGCTTCAGGCATATTTTTTCATTAGAAGGCTGGGAAGCAATAATTAGTCAGAAGATACAGTGCTAGAAATATAGGGAACCATATCATTAATACTGCTTGTTGTACCCTGAATGGGCTATAGAGCTTCAGTAATACATAATTGAAACACTAGTGTGTGTGTTTTGCTGCACTTAAAGGGACAGTAAAGTCATAATTAGACATTTGTGATTTAGACAGCGCATACAATTTTAAACAACTTTACAATTTACTTCTATTATTAATTATTTAATTTGCTTTCTTCACTTGTTATCCTTTGCTGAAAGGTTTATCTAGGTAAGCCCAGGATCAGCAAATAACCTAGGTTCTAACTGCTGATTGGTGGCTGCATAAATATACTGATCATGCCATTGGCTCACCCATGTGTTCAGTTAGCAACCAGTAGTGCATAGTTGAAACGAAGAAATTGATAATTTATAGGGGGCACCCTTACTGGAATGGTAATTATATGATCACCAATCCACTAGGCAAATGTTAATAATGAACTTATCTTAATATATATAGCCAAAGTGTCGAGGTTGGAACCTATATCTATGTGTAACAGTGAATAAATCTATATAATCACCAGATAAAGATGGATATTAGCAAAAAAACCCCACTAATGTTAGACCATGAACTAGATAAAGATATATATATATATATATATATATAGGATAATGTGTATTCAAAGATAATATTATACATAAAAGTCTCTTTGATAGATGATGATATCAATGGAGGCAGCAATCTGTAAAGGACCAAGGCCAGGATCCAAGATCAATGATCTGAAGACAACAAAAGAAGACAGATGCGCCACATGGCCAAATATTGTTTTGTATAAAAAGGACAAATATTATGTGTGTCGGATACACTCACATGCGATGAAGCACCTCCAGTAGTGCAAGCGGAGCGGTCTGGGGTCAATAACAGTCACCCAGAAGACTGGCCTCCCAGGGATGTTTGGATATCTGTAAATAGTAGTAGAAAACACAGGATGCCTATATGGCCTAATACTGTTTGACCCAAGCAAGATGGAATAAAGTGTTATAATGCACTCACATTTGTTGAAGCATCTCCTTTGATGCTGTAGGAGCAGGCTGGGATCAATTTGGTCACCCAACAGACTTAATCACAGGTAGTCAGGAGACTCCAAAAAGTCCAGCGAAGAAAATTGGTAATCCGATGTAATGTTTCCAATAATTAAAATAATGTGGCAGCAAGTGGTAAAAGTAATCAACTTACTTTATTAAAAATATAAAAAACAAGCAACGCGTTTCTCAGCCACAGTGGCTGTTTCATCAGGCTTAAATAAATAATGGAAACATTACATCGGATTACCAATTTTCTTCGCTGGACTTTTTGGAGTCTCCTGACTACCTGTGATTAAGTCTGTTGGGTGACCAAATTGATCCCAGCCTGCTCCTACAGCATCAATTGAGATGCTTCAACAAATGTGAGTGCATTATAACACTTTATTCCATCTTGCTTGGGTCAAACAGTACTAGGCCATATAGGCATCCTGTGTTTTCTACTACTATTTACAGATATCCAAACATCCTTGGGAGGCCAGTCTTCTGGGTGACTGTTATTGACCCCAGACCTCTCCACTTGCACTACTAGAGGTGCTTCATCGCATGCGAGTGTATCCAACACACATAATATTTGTCCTTTTTATACCAAACAATATTGGGCCATATGGCGCATCTGTCTTCTTTTGTTGTCTTTAGTTGAAACGACTTGCATTAGCCATATTAAAAAGTACACCACAGATTTATGCAAGATGGTTCTTCTTATTAGGTTTTGATTAGCTTCCTTTACTGGTATGTATATAATCTATATTATAAAGAGAAAAAAGTAATTGTCTTTTAATACGATAATCTGAAGTCTTTATTATAAAACAGAATATTAATTTGTTGTGTTGCTGCTTTAAGGGATGCCACTACAGAGCCTAGAAGCTATAGGTTTCCTTAATAAATTTACTCCTTATCCATTTGGAAAGATAGGTTAAAGAGACAATACACACCTTGTGATTGCAATACATCTGTGGTGTCTTCCTATAGAATAACATAACCAAGTCTAAATATTTTTAAAGCAAATTAATATCTTGTTTGCTGCAGTTATTTTCAACAGTGAAACCCCACTCACTACTTGCCTTATTTGGAGGTGCCAATCTGGCTTGAGTAGGCAAATAACAAGGATATCCACAGTAATTATGTTAGTATAAAGTGCATTGTTTTTCCGACTGTTATCTGTTAAACACATTTATACTGTATACTGTATATCTCCATCAAGGCTAACCTGCTACACATATTTCTCTAATTTGCTTGTTTCTCCTGAAATATAGATAATTTTTTAATTATATAGCAAGAATATTTAGTAAATTAATTCCATTAATCTATTCACAATGTCATGCTCTCCCAGAGGTTTCCGTAAGATTATTTTGTTAAATATTTCTATCTTGAAGATATTAACACACATTCGTCTAGATTACCATTGGTGTGCTAACATTTGTGCCCAAGTGACAAAAGAATATACCAGGTGTGTTAATTTGCACACATATTAAAAGTTAATAGTAAATGTCTTTGCTTGGGCGCAGCCGATTTTTACTTGCGTCGGATTAGCGCAACTGAAGACCTTGTGTAAAGGGCTAGGTATAAAATAAAATGTTACACTCATATATATATATGTATATATATATACTATCTGATTAAAAATTATCAATTTAAATATCCATAAAAAATATTTATAATGGTTTAAATGTATATGCTTTATGGCCGTGTAATTGACTGTAAAGGGCTATAATATATATATTCACATACAGGAAAATGATATTTTATTGTAAAGACACACACATATATATATATATATATATATATACACACATACACCTTTAACTATAGATATATAAAACTATATATGTATTCCTATTGATATATAGGTATATATTTTACATTAATTTTAAGATATATATATATATATATATATATATATATATATAGAGCGAGAGAGAGAGATTTAAAGGGATAGTAAAGTGCATTTGACAGATTTTCACAGCTAGAGGGCATTAGTCCATAAATAGCATTGTGCTCACACATGTGGAGTTATTTAAGAGTCAACACTAATTGCCTGAAATGAAAGTCTGTCAAAAGATCTGAGATAAGGAGACAGTCAGCAGAAGCTTAGATACAAGGTAATCACAGAGATAAAGTTTATTTCTATAGCAGTGTTGGTTATGCAAAACTGGGAAATGGTAAATAAAGGGATTATCTATCTTTGTAAACAATAACATTTTTGGTGTTTACCATCCCTTTAATAATAATAATTTTTTTTTATATGTGAAGAATATAGGAATGTAAAATATGAGTAACGCGCTTCAGGTTTCACTATGCAGAACAATCGTTTTGCATGTTTAGTGCACATGAAAACTTAGTTATTGTTAATGTAATAGTGATATTAAGCAGTGTTTTAAAGATATTTTACAAGCATAAAATATATTTTAAGCTTTAAGTAACTGATTTGATCACAGGCTCTCGATGCACACTGCAAAAATAACTATGCTAATCTCTTTCGCCAAGATTACGAGTTTTGTCTGTAATGCTGTGCAGTGCTAACAAGCAGTTTTCCCTCACCGCTCACCTACAGACAACGCTAGTATTACGGGTTTTTACAAACCCGGCGTTAGCCGCAAAAAAGTGAGCATAGAGCAAAATTTTGCTCCACATCTCACCTCAATACCAGCGCTGCTTACGTTAGCGGTGAGCTGGTAAAACGTGCTCGTGCACGATTTCCCCATAGGAATCAATGGGGAGAGCCGGCTGAGAAAAAACCTAACACCTGCAAAAAAGCAGCGTAAAGCTCCTAACGCAGCCCCATTGATTCCTATGGGGAAATACATTTATGTCTACACCTAACACCCTAACATGAACCCAGAGTCTAAACACCCCTAATCTTACACTTATTAACCCCTAATCTGCCTCCCCCGACACCTGCATTATATTATTAACCCCTAATCTGCCGCTCCGGACACCGCCACCACCTACATTATACTTATGAACTCCTAATCTGCCGCCCCCAACATTGCCGACATCTACATTATTTTTATTAACCCCTAATCTGCTGCCCCCAATGTCGCCGCAACCTAACTACATTTATTAACCCCTAATCTGCCGCCCCCAACATCGCCACCACTATAATAAAGTTATTAACCCTTAAACCTAAGTCTAACCCTAACACCCCTCTAACTTAAATATAATTTAAATAAATCTAAATAAAATAACTATCATTAACTAAATAATTCCTATTTAAAACTAAATACTTACCTATAAAATAAACCCTAAGCTAGCTACAATATAACTAAGAGTTACATTGTAGCTATCTTAGGATTTATTTTTATTTTACAGGCAACTTTGTATTTATTTTAACTAGGTACAATAGTTATTAAATAGTTATTAACTATTTAATAGCTACCTAGTTAAAATAAATTCAAATTTACCTGTAAAATAAATCCTAACCTAAGTTACAATTACACCTAACACTACACTATAAATTAATTACCTAAACTAAATACAATTAAATAAAATTTAAAAAAATTATCTAAAGTACGAAAAAAAGCAAACACTAAATTACAGAAAATAATAAAATAATTACAAGTTTTTAAAACTAATTATACCTAATCTAATCCCCCTAATAAAATAAAATAAAATAAAAAAATAATAAAAAGCCCTACCCTATACTAAATTACAAATAGCCCTTAAAAGGGCCTTTTGCGGGGCATTTCCCCAAAGTAATCAGCTCTATTGCCTGTAAAAAAAATACAATACCCCCCCCAACATTAAAACCCACCACCCACACACCCAAACCTACTCTAAAACCCACCCAATACCCCCTTAATAAAACCTAACACTAACCCCTTGAAGATCACCCTACCTTGAGAAGTCTTCACCCAGCCAGGTCGAAGTGGTCCTCCAGACGGGCAGAAGTCTTCATCCAAGCCGGCCAGAAGAGGTCCTCCATACGGGCAGAAGTCTTCATCCAGGCGGCATCTTCTATCTTCATCCATCCGGCGCGGATGTCCAACTGAAGAATGAAGGTTCCTTTAAATGACGTCATCCAAGATGGCGTCCCTTGAATTCAGATTGGCTGATAGAATTCTATCAGCCAATCGGAATTAAGGTAGAAAAAAAACCTACTGGCTGATGCAATCAGCCAATAGGATTGAAGTTCAATCCTATTGGCTGATCCAATCAGCCAATAGGATTGAGCTGGCATTCTATTGGCTGATTGGATCAGCCAATAGAATGCAAGCTCAATCCTATTGGCTGATAGAATTCTATCAGCCAATCGGAATTCAAGGGACGCCATCTTGGATGACGTCATTTAAAGGAACCTTCATTCTTCAGTTGGACTTCGTTTGTAGAGGATGCTCCGCGTCGGATGCCTTGAAGATGGAGCCGCTCCGCGCCGGATGGATGAAGATAGAAGATGCCGTCTGGATGAAGACTTCTGCCCGTCTGGAGGACCTCTTCTGGCCGGCTTGGATGAAGACTTCCGCCCGTCTGGAGGACCGCTTCGTTGAGGACTTCGGCCCGGCTGGGTGAATACTTCTCAAGGTAGGGTGATCTTCAAGGGGTTAGTGTTAGGTTTTATTAAGGGGTATTGGGTAGGTTTTAGAGTAGGGTTGGGTGTGTGGGTGGTGGGTTTTAATGTTGGGGGGGATATTGTACTTTTTTTTTTACAAGTAATAGAGCTGATTACTTTGGGGCAATGCCCCCCAAAAGGCCCTTTTAAGGGCTATTTGTAATTTAGTATAGGGTAGGGCTTTTTATTATTTTATCTACAGGATTTGAATTGGAAGATTTTTAGCTTTTTGGACACATAAAGAACACCGGACTATTGCCATCACTTTTTTAATATCACATGTATCACTTGGAAGTTTACTAACAAGGAGCAACACATAACATTATTCTTTCAGTTTTGTTTTTATTTATTTTTTTAGAGTTATATTTCTCTATAAGTTTGCAAACACATTTTTCAAAGCATACGTTTTTGGTGTTTTGGTTTATTTTTTGTTTTGAGTTTTTGGCATATTTTTTTATTTTTTCTTAGATTTTATCACTCTTCAGGTCTTTTGACCACTTACTATATGACTTAATTTTTTGCACAATTTGAGTAAGGATTATTGTAAGACTCACGAATTGCAAGGATTTATTACTTTTACATTGGATTAAGGGACTAACTCAATATTATTTGGACATCATTTTTTTCACAACAGGATTTACAAAAAGTAGTCAAATCCGATCTATCATTATCTCATCTATATGTTTCATATTGCTATATTGTAAACAACATGGATCCATGATTGATTTTATAGTTTGTGAATTTTATACGTTTGTCAGTTTTTAATTGTCACATTGCTAAATAAATGTTTTATTGTACACATATAATATAATCCTTTGCCTTCTGCAAGGCGCTCCTTAGATTTCCTTTATCTTATCAACACACACAGGATAAACTAGGTATCCACATTCTAAGGAGCTACAAGGATTCCTATGGTGAGAGCGCTGTGAGATACTTATTTTTACTTTCACAGTGATTATAGGTCAGTCCAGCTCAAGATTTTTTTTAATTTTTATAGAACAATATTAATTAAAAGTTCAACTTTAACAAAAAAAACATAAAAGAAAAACAACAACAATGTGGATTTAGATTAGGCAAATGTTGATAAAGTGATGATGTAGAGGGGAAACCATCCATGCATAAGGTGAGTTTCGAGTTTCACTTTGGTGACCTGTGCGGCTGCTGGAGAGGGGTGTTGTGGGGAGGAAAAAAAAAGGTTGGGATAATAAAAAAAACTTGTTTGAGAATGGGAGATGTTGTAGAGATCTATATGTTCCATGTCTGTTCTACCACATCGGTTAGTATCTATCTCTCATTAGCCGTTTGTTGATGCCACAATTCTAGCATAATTTAATGTAGTTACAAAAGCCCTGTTTTAAGGTAATGGTATCAGTAAGGTTATCTACTTGTTTTTTCCCAGTCTGTTTGAGTTGGCATCTCGGGGGACCTCCATCTCTGTGGGATGAGAGATTTGGCGCTATTTAGCATAATGATCATTAGGGATTTTTTTAGCTTTTTTTTTTTTTGGAGATTGAATGAAAAAGTATTATCTCAGATACAGCCGGTATTATTATATTTTTAAGATATAATTAATTTTTTGTGTGATGGCAGACCTGAAAGACTGTAACTTAGGGCATATTCAACACACAGGGAAGATCGAGGCCCCTTCTCCGCAACCTCTTCAACAGGTTCCATTTGTATGTTTGTAGATTTGTTTAATTCCGATAGGAGCTAGGTACCATCTGGAGATTTGTTCATTATTTCCTGAATGTTAGCAGAAATAAAAGACTTTTTATGGATAGTGAAGATCTTCTGCCATACTTTAGGGTCTATGTTGGTCCCTAGTTCTGATTGCCATCTTTTGGTGAAAGCGGGGAGGGAATTGCTACCTTGCGGTTGAAGTAGTTTATAAATGATTGATATAGTGTGCCTAGGTTGATTGTTCATCATACAAAGGTGTTTGAATGGTATAAGATCTTTTAGCTAAGGGCATGTGTGAAAAAGGAGATGAGCATATGGGAACCATGATGCGGAGGTTACAATTGTTATTGCTTAGATAGCACCATTACTACCCATTCCCCAGCTTTGCACAACCAACATTGTTATATTAATATATTTTAGAACCTTTAAACCTTTAAATTTTTGCTGGTTTCTAAGCCACTAAATACAGCCTCTTATCACATGCTTTTGTAATAGCTATTCACAACAGGGGAGTGCTAGTTCATGTGTGCAATTTAGATAACATTGTGCTAACTCCTGTGGGTTGTGGCAGACACTGCACTAATTGGATAACATGCAGGTCAATATATAATAAATAAAAAGTCATGTGATCAGGGGCTGTCAGAAAAGGCTTGGATACAAGGTAATCACAGAAGTAAAAAGTATATTAATATAACAATGTTGGTTATGCAAAACTGGGGAATGGGTAATAAAGGCATTATCTATCTTTTTAAACAATAACAATTTTGCTTGCCTTCATCCCAGAGGAAGAATTTTTTTTAAACTTTTCTGCAATGAGATTTTTTTTTGTAAAAACAAATCTGCAGCCTTGCCCCCCCCTACATTGCTTGTGGTAAAAATTATGGCATGTGCCATCAGGAGTATGATTCCCCGCCCTCCAACAAATACAGGGAAAAGACTTCCCAGCATGTTACATAATTATAGCCTAGATAATGGTTTTATTAATTACTGTACACCAGTAATTCTCAACAAAGGTTATCAGCTGCTAGGACATTTATAATATAAAATAAAGGCTGACGTGCAATGTTCCTAATAACTTATTTGTCTGTGGCATTATGAAAACAGTTCAAATGTATGCTCTATAGAAAGCTCCTAAATGAACACACAAAATAAGAAAATTAAAGTGAATATCAACTTTCATGAATCAGTACCTGGTTTTTAAAAAAACTATTAAAAACAGGGGCACTTTAATTCATGAAAGTTTACATTGCACCGGATTTTATAAATACTTACCTTCTTCTCCTGAAACACCAGAACGCCAATCCCACGACTGCAGCTCCTCTGTACTTCGTCAGCAATGACGAAATTGTCTCTCTCCAATCACGGCTTTCCCCCCCCCCAGGAGCGTTCATCTGGTGAGGCCACGCCAGTCATGATTGGAGGAAGCCGGTTTAGTCATTGCTGTGTTAGTACAGCAGGAAGAAGCAGGCGGGGCGATCAGCGATCCGGTATTTCAGGAGAAGTTAAGTATTTGTAAAATCCGGTGCAATGTAAACTTTCATGAATGAAAGTGCCCCTGTTTTTAATAGCTTTTTTAAAAACCGGGCACTGATTCATGAAAGTTAACATTCACTTTAATCTAAATAAAAGTTGCCTAAAGAGAATAAAGATTATATACAGTACTTAGAGGGACACTAAATCCATATTTTTTCCCTTCATGATTCAGATAGAGCAGGCAATTTTATGCAACTTTCTAATTTTCTTGCTATCTTTATTTGAAAAAGCAGAAATGTAAGCTTAACCCCTTAATAACCGAGGACGTGCAGAGTACGTGCTCAAAAAAAATACAGTTAACGCCTGAGGACGTACCCTGCACGTCCTCGGTCTGGAAAGCAGCTGGAAGCGATCCTGCTCGCTTCCAGCTGCTTTCTGGTTATTGCAGTGATGCCTCGATATTGAGGCATTCTGCAATAACCCTTTTTAGCCATCTGATGCAGAGAGCCACTCTGTGGCCCTCTCTTCACTGGACATCGATAGCCGTTATCGTTGGTGGGTGGGAGGCGGGTGGCGGGTGGTAGCCATCGATGGGCCTTGTGATGTGGAGGGGGGCGGGATCATGGGTGGGGATAGCCGGGGGCACGCACAGGCGCATGCACAGGGAGGCGGGTGGGATCCGCTACACTACAGAAAAAAATTTGTTAAAAGGGGGAATAGATTTTATGGTGGGGGGTTGGTCTGTGGGGGGGGGGGGAAGCTACGCTACAGAAAAAAACAAACAAAAAAAAAAACAAAACAATAAGGCAGAGGGGGAGGGTTAGAGAGCTGTTTTGGGGGGGATCAGGGAGGTTGGGGGCTAAGGGGGGTTCCTACACAGCAGCATATGTAAATATGCTAAAAAAAATTAAAAAAATTCAAAGATACCTTTTATTTTAGTACTGGCAGACTTTCTGCCAGTACTTAAGATGGCGGGGATAATTGTGGGGTGGGGGAGGGAAGGGAGCTGTTTGGGAGGGATCAGGGGGTGTGATGTGTCAGGTGGGATCTCTACACTAAAGCTAAAATTAACCCTGAAAGCTCCCTACAAACTACCTAATTAACCCCTTCACTGCTAGCCATAATACACGTGTGATGCGCAGCGGCATTTAGCGGCCTTCTAATTACCAAAAAACAACGCCAAAGCCATATATGTCTGCTATTTCTGAACAAAGGGGATCCTAGAGAAGCATTTACAACCATTTGTGCCATAATTGCACAAGCTGTTTGTAAATAATTTCAGTGAGAAACCTAAAGTTTGTGAAAAAGTGAACAATCTTTTTTTATTTGATCGCTTTTGGCGGTGAAATGGTGGCATGAAATATACCAAAATGGGCCTAGATCAATACTTTGGGTTGTCTACTACACTACACTAAAGCTAAAATTAACCCTACAAGCTCCCTAATTAACCCTAATTAACCCCTTCACTGCTGGGCATAATACACATGTGGTGCGCAGTGGCATTTAGCAGCCTTCTAATTACAAAAAAGCAAAGCCAAAGCCATATATGTCTGCTATTTATGAACAAAGGGGATCCCAGAGTAGCATTTACAACCATTTATGCCATAATTGCATAAGTTGTTTGTAAATAATTTCAGTGAGAAACCTAAAGTTTGTGAAAAAGTTAACATTTTTTTTTTATTTGATCGCATTTGGTGGCATGAAATATACCAAAATGGGCCTAGATCAATACTTTGGGATGTCTTCTAAAAATATATATATACATGTCAAGGGATATTCAGGGATTCCTGAAAGATATCAGTGTTCCAATGTAACTAGCGCTAATTTTGAAAAAAAGTGGTTTGGAAATAGCAAAGTGCTACTTGTATTTATTGCCTTATAACTTGCAAAAAAAAGCAAAGAACATGTAAACATTGGGTATTTCTAAACTCAGGACAAAATTTAGAAACTATTTAGCATGGGTGTTTTTTGGTGGTTGTAGATGTGTAGCAGATTTTGGGTGTCAAAGTTAGAAAAAGTGTTTTTTTTTTCCATGTTTTCATCATTTTTTTTTTTTTTTTTTTATAGCAATTATAAGATATGATGAAAATAATGGAATCTTTTGAAAGTCCATTTAATGGCAAGAAAAACTGTATATAATATGTGTGGGTACAGTAAATGAGTAAGAGCAAAATTACATCTAAACACAAACACTGCAAAAATGTAAAAATTGCCTTGGTCCCAAACGGACAGAAAATGGAAAAGTGACACTGAACCTAATTTTCTTCAGTGATTCAGATAGAGCATGCAATTTTAAGCAACTTTCTAATTTACTCCTATTATCAATTTTTCTTCGTTCTCTTGCTATCTTTATTTGAAAAAGAAGGCATCTAAGCTAAGGTGCCAGACAATTTTTGGTTTAGGATCTGGACAGCACTTGTTTATTGGTGGATGAATATTTCCACCGATCAGCACGAACAACCCAGGTTGTTCACCAACAATCTGCCGGCATCTAAACTTACATTCTTGCTTTTCAAATAAACATACCAAAAGAATGAAGGAAATTTAATAGGAGTAAATTAGAAAGTTGCTTAAAATTGCATGCTCTATCTGAATCACAAAATAAAAAAATTGGGTTCAGTGTCCCTTTAAGTCCATTTTTGGTTCAGCACCGGGGTAGCACTTGCTGATTGGTGGCTACATTTAGATTGTGCTAAATAAATGTTTACTTCTATTAACTTCAGCCCATGCCTAAGTGTTAAAGGGGAAATCACACAAGTCTTGTGATCTGTTGGTCAGCTGTACCACCTGTAACACCTATACATGCAATGATGCAAATTACGCTTTATTTTCTAATAAAATAATACAAAATTCCTGTGTAGGAAAACACTGCATATATAATTAAAGGGACACTGAACCCAATTTTTTTCTTTCGTGATTCAGATAGAGCATGCAATTTTAAGCAACTTTCTAATTTACTCCTATTATCAATTTTTTTTCATTCTCTTGCTATCTTTATTTGAAAATGAAGGCATCTAAGCTTCTTTTTTGGTTCAGAACTCTGGACAATTTATAGTTTAAATAGATAGATAACACCTTTACTACCCATTCCCCAGCTTTGCAAAACCAACATTGTTAGATTAATATACCTTTTAACCTTTAAACCTTTAAATTTCTGCCTGTTTCCTTGTCACTAAAGAAAGCCTCTTATCACATGCTTTTTTATTGGCTTTTCACAACAGGCGAGTGCTAGTTCATGTGAGCCATATAGATAACATTGTGCTCACGCCCGTGGGTTGTGCACAACACAGCCCTAATTGGCTTAAATGCAAGTTAATAGATAATAAATAAAAAGTCATGTGATCAGGGGCTTGTCAGAAGAGGCTTAGATACAAGGCCCCAAGGCAGAACATACAGTGATCTGAGATGTCATCGCAGAAAATGCAGCATGTCTGCAGAAAGAACAGGACACATGCAGGCACTGTTAGCGCTTGAACTTTGTAGTGCTGCTCCACATTAGACAGTTCTCTTCAATCAGAGCTGTGGTCTGGCTGCACTGTGTAAGTTTTCCTTAGCACAGTACATCCAGAGCAAAGTGCTGTTTGAAGTGAGCAGTCTAATATGCAGTAGCGCTGCAAAGCAGAAGCGCATTGCTTGTTGACTTGCTCTCAGAGGAAAAAAAAAATCAAACCTGTACCCTAGCCTTTCCCATTCTGCAAAGTTGTTTATTCTGAATGTAAGACGTTAGTATGAGCATTGCATCTTTTTTATTACTACATTTCTATGTTAGACCAAGAGAAAAGGAAACAGATTTATTTAAGAGATAGTTTAAAATTTTCTTTTTTTGAATGCAGCTAATTTGCAATGCAATTTTCAACTACTGCACTATATTATAAAACGTAAAAAATTGCTTTATTCTTCAGTTAACCAACACATTGCAATTGATCTGGGCCTCGATCCGATATGCAGCGTCGCCCGCAAAAGCCGGCGACGCCAAATTTTGTGCTGGTTTGGTTTCACATATACGGCGTAAGCTAGAAGTTATGCTCGTATATTTCTGCCTTCGGCCGTAGTTTTTTGGCCCATAGACAGTTTGGTATCCAATTTACAGCGTAAGGACTTACGTGGCGAAAATGGAGAAATCTTACTCCATTTTCACCTCGCCACAAATTGCAGGCGTAGTAAGCCTTACGCTGTCTATTGGAGCCCCGTAACTCCCTAAACTACCTGCAAAATAAAACCTAACACCTAACGCATGCGCAATGTCTATCTACCTGTCAACCATGAACTGCTAAATAAAACCTAACATTGAAGTGAAAAAAACAAGTACTGTGGACGCCTTAAAGGGCAGGTCAAAAAAATATATGAGTTGATTATGTCCTAATACATATGAAAAAAATCTTTTAACAAATGATAGGTAAATGATCAAGAAAAAAAATCTTTTAACAAATGATAGGTAAATGATCAAAAAAACAACAGCCAATTGAAATGAATGTTAAAATATAATTTAATTAGACTTTACTAAATGTATTAAAAGAGTTGTAAGCGAAATAATTCATACAATGAGATAAATATAAAAAGGCAATACTAAATGTACATAAATAAATGCATAAAAACTTATTTATATAAAATGAGTAATTCTCTGTAAGTGACCTATCTATGTAGAGAGAAGACCTCTAAAGACACTTCAAAATACTTAGCCTCTGCTGCAGACAGGGTTAAGGAAGCAAAAAAGCAGTACTAATGAGAGAAGACGAATCCTGGTTATTTAAGCAAAATAACAATGAGCTTCAACAATGATGCTCAATTCAATTGCAAAGTTTTAGTATTGGTGTAAAACGGCAATCCTGCGCAGGTTATAGCCGTGGAGAAACAGTACCTTAATTTGTTCAGGAGCTCCAAGTGTTTTTGTAATCCAGTGTAGCGGTTATACCACCAGCATGAAACAGCTCTGGGAACCCTCTGTGTGTGATGGGAAGAAAGCCGCCGAGCTCCTCTCCCCTACACACTCTGGAATTCCACCCTCAGCTGTGTGATGTCCGTTTGTTGCTTCAGTGTTTCCTGGAGTACGGTGTCCTTAGTGAGCCACAATAGTGTGAAGAAAGTAGTTCCGGCAACGTTTCAGCTCTTAGCAGAGCCTTTGTCAAATAAAACCTAACGCATGCGCAATGTCTATCTACCTGTCAACCGCGATCCCCCGCCGCATCCCTAATACAGTGTTTAACCCCTAAACCGCCGCTCCCGGACCCCGCCACCACCTACATTAACTATATCACCCCCTAATCTGAGCCCCCTACCCCGCCGCCACCTACATTAAATGTATAACCCCTAATGTGAGCCCCTACCCCGCCGCCATCTACATTACCTACCCCCTAATGTGAGCCCCTTACACCGCCGCCACCTACATTACCTACCCCTAATGTGAGCCCCTTACACCGCCGCCACCTACATTACCTACCCCCTAATGTGAGCCCCTTACACCGCCGCCACCTACATTACCTACCCCCTAATGTGAGCTCCTACCCCGCCGCCACCTACATTACCTACCCCCTAATGTGATCCCCTTACACCGCCGCCACCTACATTAC
Source organism: Bombina bombina (assembly GCF_027579735.1). NCBI lineage: Eukaryota > Metazoa > Chordata > Amphibia > Anura > Bombinatoridae > Bombina > Bombina bombina. The sequence continues at coordinate 426,745,252 of NC_069503.1, forward strand.
CTACCCCTAATGTGAGCCCCTTACACCGCCGCCACCTACATTACCTACCCCCTAATGTGAGCCCCTTACACCGCCGCCACCTACATTACCTACCCCCTAATGTGAGCTCCTACCCCGCCGCCAGCTATATTAAAATTATTAACCCCTAATCTAATCCCCCTATACCGCCGCCACCTATATTAAATTAATCAACCCCTAAAATACTAAACTATCCCTCACACTAAACCTAAGTCTAGCACTACAAATAGCCCTGAGAAGGGCTTTTTGCGTGGCATTACCCCAAAGTAAACAGCTCTATTGCCAGCCATTAAAAGGGCTTTTTGCGGGGCTTTGCCCCAAAGTAATCAGCTCTTTTACCAGCTCTTAAAAGGGCTTTTGGTGGGGCATTGTCACAAAGTAAACAGCTCTTTTGCCTATAATCTAAATCCCCCTACGCCGCCGCCACCTATAATAAATGTATTACCTCCTAATCTAATCCCCCTACACCGCCGCCACCTATATTAAATAGATTAACCCCTAATCTGACCCCCCCTACACCGCCGCCATCTATATTAATTATATTAACCCTAATTATATTAGGGTTAATATAGTTAATATAGTTATTATATTATATATATTAACTATATTAACCCTAATTATATTAGGGTTAATATAGTTAATATCGTTATTATATTATATATATATATTAAGTATAATAACCCTATCTAACTCTAACACCCCTAACTAAATTCTTATTAAAATAAATCTAATTAATATTAATATTATTAATTAAAATATTCCTATTTAAAGCTAAATACTTACCTATAAAATAAGCCCTAAGATAGCTACAATATAATTAATAATTACATTGTAGCTATTTTAGGGTTTATATTTATTTTACAGGTAACTTGGTATTTATTTTAACTAGGTACAATAGCTATTAAATAGTTAATAACTATTTAATAGCTACCTAGTTAAAATAATTACCAATTTACCTGTAAAATAAATACTAACCTAAGTTACAAATGTGCTGCTGCAATAAAGTCAGTTTATTTTTAGGCTTTGTTTCCACGAACCTTTTTTGCTATACACTTGGAGAGAAGCTTTTCATTATACTAAGTGTAATAAGCACTTGAATAACCACATCATTATTTTTTTACTGGGTAAAGTGATCTCCAACACAGGAGAAAAAGTTTGCTGGAGGGTGAGAGCCTATCTGCAACCTGCGTTCCTGTGAAGAGAAAGACACAGCCAGTTCTATCCAAGAAGTGGATTTACCTCTGCGAGAGTGTGAGTCAGCTGGACGACTCTTAAGGTTCCAGAAGGCGTTTGTGACACTTCTCAAGTGTCTGGGAGCTTGTAAGTACCAGCCTAACTTGCTATTTGGGGGCCTGTATTTTCCACTGATCAGGCACTATGGTGGCGCCTTCTTCTTTATTCCATATATCTGTAAGTTACAAATACACCTACACTATCAATAAATTAAATAAACTACAAATATCTAAACTAAAATACAATTAAATACACTAAACTAAATTACAAAAAAAACAAACACTAAATTACAAAAAATAAAAAAAGATTACAAAAATTTTAAGCTAATTACACCTATTCTAAGCCCCCTAATAAAATAATAAAAAACCCCAAAATAAAAAAATTTCCTTACCCTATTCTAAATTACAAAAGTTAACAGCTCTATTACCAGCCCTTAAAAGGGCCTTTTGCGGGGCATGCCCCAAAGTAAACAGCTCGTTTGCCTGTAAAAAAAAACACAATACCACCCCCCAACATTAAAACCCACCACCCACATACCCCTACTCTAAACCCACCCAAACCCTCCTTAAAAAAGCCTAACACTAAGCCCCAGAAGATCTCCCTACCTTGAGTCGTCTTCACCAGCCGGGCCGAACTCTTCATCCAATCCGGGTGATGTCTTCATCCAAGCGGCAAAGAAGAAGTCTTCCATCCGGCGATGTCTTCATCCAAGCAGCAAAGAAAAGGTCCTCCATCGGGGCGAAGTTTTCCTCCAAGCGGCATCTTCAATCTTCTTTCTTCAGCCCTCCGACGCGGAACATCCAGCTGGCCCGACGACTGAACGACAAATGAAGTTTCCTTTAAATGACGTCATCCAAGATGGCGTCCGTCGAATTCCGATTGGCTGATAGGATTCTATCAGCCAATCGGAATTAAGGTAAGAAAATCTGATTGGCTGATTCAGTCAGCCAATCAGATTCAAGTTCAATCCGATTGGCTGATCCAATCAGCCAATCAGATTGAGCTTGCATTCTATTGGCTGATCGGAACAGCCAATAGAATGCAAGCTCAATCTGATTGGATCAGCCAATCGGATTGAACTTGAATCTGATTGACTGATTGAATCAGCCAATCAGATTTTCTTACCTTAATTCCGATTGGCTGATAGAATCCTATCAGCCAATCGGAATTCGACGGACGCCATCTTGGATGACGTAATTTAAAGGAAACTTCATTCGTTGTTCAGTCGTCGGGCCAGCTGGATGTTCCGCGTCGGAGGGCTGAAGAAAGAAGATTGAAGATGCCGCTTGGAGGAAAACTTTTCCCCGATGGAGGACCTCTTCTTTGCCGCTTGGATGAAGACATCACCAGATGGAAGACTTCTTCTTTGCCGCTTGGATGAAGACATCGCCCGGATTGGATGAAGAGTTCGGCCCGGCTGGGTGAAGACGACTCAAGGTAGGGAGATCTTCTGGGGCTTAGTGTTAGGTTTTTTTAAAAGATGGTGTAGACCATCCCTTAAGTATTTTTTTTTTTTTTATCTGATTAAACGAAAAAAAAATCGGCCAACTAATTGATTATAAGAATAATAGTTAGTTGCAGCCCTAGATAAATAATTGCACACAATTAACCCCTTAACAACCACGATGTACCCTGTAAGTCGCTTGTCGTTAAGATATTTTTTTGTTTATAATAGCGTGGGTCCCGCTGGTCACTAGAAATTAGAGCGGTCCCACCACTGATGGCGAGACCGCGCTATTAATAACGCAATCCCCATAGAAACTATGTCGCTGGTCCTTAAGGGGATAAAAAGAATGTCCAACAAAGAAGATAAGTCTGTAAACCACTGCTTTCAGTATGTGGCAAATATATTATTAAATGGATTCTAAACCCACATTTTTTATTTTATGATTCAGATAGAGCATGCAATTTTAAGCAATTTTCTAATTTACTCCTACTATAAATTTTTCTTCATTCTCTTGCAATCTTTATTTAAAAATCAGGAATTTAAAGCTTAGGTGCCAGCCCATTTTAGGTTCAGCACCCTAGATAACACTTGCTTATTGGTGGCTACATTTAGCAAACCAATAAGCAAGCATAACCCAGGTTCTGAACCAAAAATGGGCTGGCTCTTAAGCTTTACATTATTGCTTTTTAAATAAAGATAGCAAGAGAACGCAGAAAAATTTATAATAGAAGTAAATTAGAAAGTTGCTTAAAATTGCATGCTCTATCTGAATCATTAAAGAAAAAAATTGTTTAGTGTCCCTTTAATGAAATGTCATTTGTAATCTACACTAATCACTATACACAGATTTAAGGGAACATCACATTTTCAGAATGCTAATTTTAACCTTTTGTACCCTTACTTGAGTCACTTATATAACGCAAACACATCCTCTACAGATGGTATCTTGTATGTGATCAACACTGATTATTTGAAGTGTTGGCTGTTGTATATGAGCCTATTTAACAGGGGCACTAACCTGCTGTAAATCAAGCCTCGGTATCTGCTTGTATGGAACAAACACTCTTGCAGCCCCTCCTGCACTGGAAAAGCTCTGCCATCATGTGGAGTAGAGTTTCTGTATAGCTTCTAAATAAAAGCACTTGATGTTAACTGCATAGCTTGCAAAATAGCTGCAATGTGCAGCACAGAAATATAATGCAGCAATCTTTGTTAGCCATTGGGTGGGGGTTAAAATACATACGTTTAGACAAGCAGCAGTGTAGCCACTCTGGTCAGATATCTGCACTGTGAGGGCAACCAGAGGTGAGGAAGAACTGACTTGTGAATGAAGTGCTCACCGCGCAGAGGAAGACTGCAGAGCTATGCTTTGCATCCCTCCACTCTCAAAGAGTAATGCCAGACCACCCTTGGGGACATTCTTTCTGCAGACATGCTGCATTTTCTGCGATGATATCACAGATCCCAGCATGTTCTGCCTTGGGGGCCTTCATAAGTAAGACATTGTACAATGAATTGGCGTATATGTTGCCCTTGGTCCTGTAGTGACTGTCGGGTGTTTAAAGGCATAGTTTGGTTGTTAAAATATGTAATCAGGGGTGAGAAACGTGTATATGTGTGTGCTGGTGTTGATTCGTTTGTCCCATTGATGAAACAATTTAGACAATAGTGAGGTACTTCTCGATGGTCTTGGACCTGTTCATAAGGAGGATCCAGGCTAGCATCCCCACATTGTTGTGACTTAATATATCTCTATCTAATTGTACCCAGGCTTTTTGAGCATAATTGTGGCTCCATTCAGTCAATCTCTGTAAGAGAATGGCTGTTCTATATTGATGTAGATTGATGTAGATGTAGATTGAGAACGCTCAAGCCTTCCCCCTTCCCTCAGTAAGTAGTTTGTTTCACTGTTTTTTTTGCCAATTAAAATGTTCAATTACTGTTTGTAGTCTGTTAATAAATAAGTGGGGCAGCGGTATTGGTCATTTTTGCATAATATAGAGAATTCAGAGGCAAATATTCTTCTTCACTATCCCTCTTCATCATAGCCGAGAGAGGTTTTTTGCTCCAGCTGCAGAGATCTTTGGTGATCTCTGCTAAAAGAGGCTTATAGTTATGGTCATATAAATAATTAGAGTCTGCAGTGAGGTTTATTCCTAAAAATTAACTTTTTGATGCTGTGCTGAATTTTGTTTGAGATGATCAAAACTATTTGCTGGGTTAGAGATGTTTAGCTTTTCAGATTTGTTTATGTTTAGATGAAAGTAAGAATATTGTCCATATTCATTGATTTATGATAAGAGAGCAGGTAAGGAACTCTCATCATTACTCATAGTCAATAGAATATCATCATTGCCAATTTGTGTTCTGAATTTTTATGCCTTCCATTTTTAGGTTAGATTGGATTTTGATGGCTAGTGTTTCTATTGTTAAAGCAAAGAGGTTTGGGGAAAAGGGACAACTCTGTCGGGTGCCATTTTTAATCTGATATCAGTCTAATAATAATCCATTAACATACACACTCGATATTGGGTTAGTGTTTAGTGACAAGACCCTTTCGATTAAAACTTTGTATGAAATTCATTTGTAGAAGTGGCTTTGATAAAAGTCCCAGTTGACTCTATTGAAAGCCTTCTCGGCATCTGTAGAGAGTAAAACAAGACATCAGGACATCTCCGATCAATTCGTTATCATATGGGGTCTATCGTACATAGTTCTGATGGCCTTCCATTTTATTTACAACCTTCAAATGTATGTGCAAGATCAAGAGATCCAAATGCTCAAATGATAGTCACCTTGGTGTGTCCATGGAACTTTTATCCAGCGTACCTGTTTTCTCTGTTTGTTCTTCCAGGGTGAAATTGCTTGAATTAAACAGGACTCGACTTCAGTAATCTTGATTGCTCCAGCCTGACCCAACACAACATGGTATGCATATCTAATGCAGATGTACTTTTCTCCACCATGGTTTCTTCTCTAAGACTTGGGCCTGGAGGTTGAATGCCTAGTTTTCGAGGGTTCCCTAATTCAGTTATTCACACTCTGTTTCAAGACAGAAAGCCTGTTACAAAAAAATAAATAAATATATATGTGTTCTTCCAGAGGATTTTATTGGTATTACCTTAGGAATTCTAGAATTCTTCAGTTTATACAAAATGGCCTTTACAAGGGTTTGTCTGCTAACTCTCTGAAGGGTCAACATTCTGGTTGATCTGTTTTCTTTCATAGAAAGTTAGCAAAACTAACTAACTAGTAAGAATTAGGGCAGTTATGAGACCTATTTCTCCACCCTGGAATTCAAGCTACTAAGGAGTTCAATCTTCCAGCTTATTTTCTCATTCTTTGGTGACTCTTAAAAAGTAGAAGGTCACAGGATTTTTTTTTTCTGTTTTGGTTTTTGCATTACCCAACGGGTTTCTGTTACTTGCTATGGTTTCTGTTGTAATTAAATAAAAGATATAAAAAAGAGTAGAAGGCTACCTCTGTAGCTCTTACCTCTTGGCTTAAACAGGTAATTCTCATGGCTTATTTGGTGACAGGAAAGTCGCTCCCTAAGCGTATCACAGCTCACTCTACATGATCAGTTGCAACTTCCTGGGTTTAAAAAAAATGATGTATCTTTGGAGCAGATTTGCAAAGCAACATGGTATTTTCTGCATACCTTTTCCAAATGTTACTGCTTTGATATTTTCGTTTCTTCGCACACAGCTTTTGACAGCAGTGTCTGATAAATAGGAACTGCCAGAAAATGTTCCCACCCTTTCTATAACATGGACTATCTGTTTGGGTATTATTCCCACATGTTATGGAGCCCTATGAACTATCATCATTATACGAAAGAAAACAAAAATGTAATCTTACCTGATAAATTTTCTTTTGGAATTTTTGTGGGCGATATTTCTAATTTGCACCTCCTATAAACCCTGCTTTTGTCTTTCCTTCCTATTTGTCTCCCCTTCCTATTTGTCTCCCCTTCCTATTTGTCTCCTTTGTTTGGCTATGGGTTAAACTGAAGAGAGGTGAGAGGGATTTAAGCTTGTGTGTGGGTTCTTGGCCTTCTCCTAGAGGTGGGTATTATATTCCATATGTTATGGAGCACTATGGACTATCATCATTCTGATAGAAAATAATTTATTAAGTAACATAAAATTAGTTTTTTTTTTGTTGGCCTGAGGAAAGGTAAAGTTCGGGAAAGTGTTTTGCTATACCATTTTAGTTCTTTTCCTTTTTGGAAATGAGTTTCTTGTAAAAAGAATGTTGGCATTTAGCCTACTGAGATCTCTAATCACATGAGATCTTTTTTTTCAGGAATATTCAATCAATCACTTGGTGTTAATGGTTAAGAATGAGTGAGGTATGTGGAGGGGAGTATGAAAGGTGTCTCAAAAAGTGACGGTAAGGAGGACAAGTGAATAAATTATATTCCATAACCAGACAGGTCAGTAGTCTCAGATGGTCTAGTCACTATGGAGTATTAATGTGTGTGTCAGGGGGAGTCTAATGAGACTATTGAATGGGGTCTTTCAGTGATTGGAACCGAAAAATTAGTAGTTTTGGAATCGGTTGTAAATAGTAATATCTCGGGAGTGAGGGCCATTCAATGCTAATTGTTAAGTTACTATGTACGTAGGTTAAAAGAATATGGTAAGAGGGTTTGAATGTATATGAGGAGTTGGGGAGAAGGGGGAATGTAGGGGTTAAATGATCATATACATTGTTCATTTCTCTGTTATTGAAGTTTTGGAAAGAAACATTAACGTACATTATCTTAAATCAACAGTAAAATAGTTGCTTGTGGCAGGGAGTAGACAACTTTTCAACTGACAGTAAGCATGTGGATGTATTTATGAAAATACTGGTCTGTAAGGAATTGCTGTCCCTTTCTGTCCCCTTAATGTGGAGAGATGAGATAAGAGGTGCTGCAGTATATTTTTAAGGTAGCCTTGTGAGCCTATATTATCATTTTATAAGCGCAGTTGAGTTAGACTTAATAATCTTTGAGCTCCTCACAAGATTGTTATAGATGCTGACATGATTGTAGGTCCCAATCTTCTAGGCCTCAAAGTGCACCATGTGACAGGGCTGTGGTGTGAAGCAGTGGAAATCACTAGAAGTTTGCTGAAGCGTATCCTCCTTAATAGAGTGTTCAGTGGCCTGTTGAGAGAGGGTGTAGACGGTTGCCTGCAGTGCCAATGTTATTGTCCGAGGTGCCTGTGTCAGTAGCCAAAGCATTTTTTTGTATAGCCTGATATGTCTATGAGGGCTGTATAGTCACGGAGGTGCAAGTAGGGCCCGTGAGATGTGATACAGGTCACCTTTTCAGAATATCAGTGCTGCCGTTGTATGGGCCTATGTCAAGGCTCTCATGATAGTTGGTGCCTCTCCCACACTGCCTGGTGCTTTTGTGTGGGCCATGTGATCACCAGAGGGCAGGTTACCGATGCGAGTTGTGCCTTGGGATTACTGTGATCTCTTCCAGAGATTTTTGATTTTGCAGGTGGTCACTGTCTGAGCACTCCTCTCTCCATCTGCAAAAGTCCCTGTGGATTAATAGGAAAGGTAGGGCATTTTCCTGATTTTGATGCCTAGGCATAGGAAAAGACAATGGAGCGGATCTATTTTGCGGCTATTTCCCTGAATGGCCAAGCTCCGCCCCGTCAAAAGATGACTTTTTATCTTGTTCTTGCTTTAAATTTTGACGCGTTGGCTTCCATCTTGCTTGCGTATTGTTTGTCTCTTGGCTGCAATTTTGGTTGCTCTTACTTGACTGTCACATGCACCAGTGTAAAAATCATCCTGAAATGGGCCCAGAGACTGAGGTAGGACTGTAGAAGATTTAGGAAAATTTATTAGCGGTCTCCACTGTGTATTAAAATATCCCCTTTATTGATTCAATATTTAAAAGCAATAGAGATGCTAAAAAATAGTCAGAAAGGCATGGCTAACTCATTTCAGCATCATGCCATATTCATAGACATGGATTTTAGGCCTGACTCAGGGCTCTATATACTGTCCAGTCAGTGATTGGATTGATCCCTGACTTTGTAGTAGGGAAAATTGATAGTACACAAAAATAAAAGAACAAAATGATATCTCTCTCCTTAAGAGAAAGTTAGCATGCAGCAGGCTTCTGGAAGCAAGAGACTTGAATAGATGGTTCAGTAAGCCAAAGTCACAGACAGTCCATGACAGCAACAAATAAGGTTAGAGGCAGCAGATGTCCAGGAGACAAGTTCACAATCCAAAGTCAAGGTCAAATTATGAGATTAGTAAAGAAAGGTCACCCAAAATTGCAGCCAGGAGATAAACAATATACAGGCAACTGGTTATAATTTCAAAACAAAAAACTTGCAAAATAATGGTCACGCCAATGATGCAAGATGAAGGCAAAAAGTCCCTGAAAAATGATGTGACTGAAGTAAGAAAAAAGATGCAACGCAGAAAATGCAGGAAAAAATGTTGCTGAATTATAAAAGAAAGTAAATAAATATGACTATCTTGTTTTTGTTAACTTGGGTGACAGGAATACATTTGAATGTTTTAATGATGTAATTAAATATATAGATATATAACAAATGCATTTCTGTGTTGTCTGCATTGGCAAGAAGTAAATGGGGCCCAGTATATGTCTAGTCAGTCAGGTAGTCGCTGATCAAAGTACAGACTAATGGCGGCTTTGATAATGGACAACTGGAAAGTATGCTGGCATAAATCCTGTAGCAATCAGAAGTGAATAATAAATTGCAGGATAGTGAGCATGTTATGGCCATCATTATATAGTAATGTGTAAAAGTCAACAGGACACAGGAGGCAGGTAATGGACAACAGGTCACAGCAAGGTGTAATGGCTGCAGGACACAAAAGTAGGTAATAGCCTGCTGAGATTAGCAAACATGTAGTGGATATAACTGCTAAACAGATGATTGTATTATTTTTATGTTGCATAACTATTAGCAACATTCCAAGTAGACTGAGCACCAAGCAGCACACTCTTAAGTATCTGAGAGGCACATAGAAGCCCTTTTGCAGAAGTGAGCATCTGCCTAAAAGATAACCCGACAGAAAGACACTGTCACAGGAAAGAAGTGTCAGATAGGAAGAGAAGTTAAAAGAGAAACGTGAAAAATATTGAAATGTAAGGTTCTTATTGCTATTATGTACAGACCAGATTTTAAGTATGACTGGTATCTGGGGCAGAGGTAGAATTTGTGTGGATGAGCCAGGGGCAATAGTTAGATCAGGAATGAAGGTAGGCTAGACAAAATTTTAAATGCTGTACTCTGGAATTAACTGGGATAGCAATTTGGGGGTGGAACTGTACTTGCCAATCTCATAGTCGGAGTAGGCCAGGAGCTTGGAGGAAGAGCTGTACTTGGCAATTTCATATTCTGGAGCAAGTAGGGTCAGCAGTTTCAATGAATTAAGAACTGGAGTTGGCAATCACATAACCTGGAGCAATTTAGGTCAACAACTTGGAGGAAGAACTGGACTTGGCAATGTCATAGGACTAGAGCAGGTTGGGTCAGCAGCTTGGAGGAAGAAATTGTGTTGGCAATTTCATATTCTGGAGCCAGTAGGGTCAGCAGTCTGAATGAAGAACTGGACTTGGTAATCACATAACCTGGAGCAGTTCAAGTGAACAACCTGGAAGAACTAGACTTGGCAGTCTCATTTTCATAGTTTGGAGATTGCTGGGTCAGTAACATATAAACAAAACTTGTCTAACTTTGGTATTCTTGAAAATGCTGCTTTAAGGTGAAATGCGTGTCGGAATGGGACAACAGGTAAGCAACTTTCTAATTTACTCCTATTATCAATTTGTCATTGTTCTCTTGCTATCTTCAATTGTAAAAGGCTTCTAAGCTAAAGAGCCAGGCAATTTTTGGTTTAGTACCCTGTACAGAACTTGTTTATTTGTGGGTGAATGTATCCACCAATCAGCAAGAACAACCAAGCTTGTTCTCCAAAAATGGGCCATCTTCTAAACTTACATTCTTGCTTTTCAAATAAAGATACCAAGAGAATGAAGAAAATGTAATAATAGAAGTAAATTGGAAAGTTGCTTAAAATTGTATGCTCTATCTGAATCACAAAAGAACAAAATTGGGTTTAATGTCCCTTTAACTCTAATGAGATTTTATAGTAAACTTCTTTAAACTGAATAGGGAAATAACATGAGTGTGCACGAGGCTCACTCCCTTGCCTGTCCCGGGACAGACATACTGATTTGCTGCTTAAAGTCCTTTGCAATGGGGTGTGAATTCTTAGGACATTTTGAAGTAAAATATCTTTCTTTTTTACATAGAGATGTTCAGGTGATATTTTCTAGTCCGCTTTTTACAGCTATGCTGCATCACTTTCAAGTGTTTCAACATTTGGGTATCATGGCCCTTTAAGAATATTCTGACTTAATGGCAGTATTTAGTGATGTATAAGAAATCAGATCTATGGAGAAACCATTACTGACTAAATGGATAAACAGTGTGCTAATTTTAAAATGCATTACAATATCCAATTTCACTAATGTATGCAACTTAAAATTATGACAAATATATAGCTCTGAGTTATACTTACAAATTTGGCAAGATTAGTCTTTATAGTTTTGAAAACAGGCTTAGTTTTCATCAATTGTAGTAAAGATGGGCTGTTTATTCTTTATTGTATGTAAGTTTTACAGACTAGTGACTAATGGTGGGATTGATATAGAGACACATTCTGTATTATGCTCACATTTAGGCTAAAGTTAACACTTGAAAATAAAGTTAGATTATCATAATTTTTTGTTAAAAGTTATATAATAATTAAGTTATTTTTAATTAATCTTGTTTAAAGGGACAGTATACTTGAACATTGTTACTGTTTAAAAAGATAGATAATCCCTTTATTACCCATTCCCCCGTTTTGCATAATCAACACTTTTATATTAATATACCTCTGTAATTACCTTGTATCTAATCCTCTGCAGACTGAAATGCTTTTTACAAACTTGGATTTCAACCAATTAGTTCTGATTGATGCATAACTCCACTGGAGTGAGCCAGGGCCGGTGCTAGGATTTTTGGCCACACAGGCGAGGATACATTTTGCCCCCCCCCCCCCCCCCCCCGAATTACATACCATCCCAGTTGCTAGCTAATGGGATATGAAACCCAAATTTTTATATCATGATTCAGACCATGGTATTTTAAGCAACTTTCTAATGAATTCCTATTATCAATTTACTTTGTTCTCTTGGTATCTGTATTTGAAAAGCGGGAATGTGTATGTATATATATATATATATATATATATACACACATATATATGTGTGTGTATGTGTATATATATATATATATACACATATATATATGTGTGTGTGTGTGTGTATATATATATATATATATATATATATATGTGTGTGTGTGTATATATATATATATATATATATATATGTACAGTATATATATATGTGTGTGTATATATATATATATATGTGTGTGTGTATATATATATATATATATATATATATATATGTGTATATATATATATATGTGTGTGTGTAATATATATATATATATATATATATATATATATATATATATAATGTGTGTGTATATATATATATTCGTGAAAACATGCTTCAGCCAGTGACCACTCCCATTAGACGATTGTAGCCCCTTCTGCACAGTATAGATACTAGACAATCCGCTTTCTATAAATACAAACCACAAATAATGTGAATTTAAATAATGAATGAAACAAATGGGTCTGTATAAATTCACTCACCATGCTTGCAAGCTTTTGAATAGATAGATGACCGGTCCGGGTCCGCAGTGGCAGCAGCCGTGACAATCTATACTAGCAAGAAGAGCGCGGCAACAATGTGAGTTTGCTTTGACTACATAGTCTAAATTTGTCCCCATAGCAACAGCGGCCCGATAGTCACACTGTCACCGGGACTAACTGCTAATTTCTCTATTTAACAAACAATGATGTCTCATGTGTTAGCTGTCTGAGAGCTTTTGTATAGGTATAGTCCCCGCGCTTCCAGTCTATCTGTATCTAGGCGCTAAAACCTCACGCTGGCTCCCATAGAGTTCCTGTCTGAAACTCTGAATCCCGCGCTGCAGCCTGCAGGTCCCGAGTATTAAGTACTGGTCTGGAGTTTAGATGCGCCTGCGTGGGTGGGTCTTTGTGCCGGGCGGAAACCGTTTGTTTGGTCACAATGGTCAGGATCGTGGTGAGGGGTGTACCATGCGCTTCGTCGCCTGCGTGCACTATTACCCGTCCCAATAAAAAATCAGGCTGCTCCTCCGCCTCTAAATTGCGCCCCCCTACCCTGGGGCGCACTAAGGCGGTTGCCTTGATTACCGTATACCAAACGCCGGCCCTGGTGTGAGCACAATGTTATCTATATGGCACACACGAACTAGAACTGCCTATGAGCCTAACAAGGTTTAGCCTTCAGCCTATGAGCCTAACAAGGTTTAGCCTTCAGCAAAGAATACCAAGAGAAAAGAGCACATTTTATGATAAAAGTAAATTGGAAAGTTGCTTAAAATTGCATGACAGTTTAATTTTGACTTTACTGTCCCTTTACCTGTATATACTATGTGACATATTGAATAGTGAAAAAACACCTTTTCCAACAGCAAATCACTGATACGTTTCTGCTATTGGTACTGAGGGCCACATAAAATCTCTTCTAGAGTTGGATGTGGCCCACAAGCAATAGTTTGGATGTTACTAAATTAGAAGAAGTTTGGTTGATATTATCAACTCTTTTTAACAGAGATAATGAGGATTGTCACTCATTTTACAGTCCCCAGTATCATTAGATTCTCCCACAGATTGTTTTGTTACTCTAATAGATATCTGTAGCAGATGCATGTTGTGCTCTTCTTGGAACACTGGCTCAAAGACCTTTCCTTGCTTGTAACTTTGGAACATGTGCATTGTGGATTAAAAATTAACGTGATATTAATACCGCTATGATACTTTAATGGCAATTGTAGGTTTACATTGGCAGGGGTCCTTAAAATAAACACTTTCTGTGAGCAAAAACTGATATTGCTTGCTGTGCTGCTAACCATGGTAATGTTATGATTTGTTATCTATCTCAGGACTTGACAACTCCACAACGGCAGGTCGCCATGGCAACCTAAAGATTGGGCCTGGTGCCTAGAAATGTCATGACCTACCCCATATACAAGCCAGGAGTTGTTTTTCTATCCTGTATTCACTGTTAATGACAGCCTTCATTGCAGTCTCAATACACCTGGATCTACAATACAAAAAAAATCTGACTTAAAGAGACATTAAATACATTTTAAAAGCATAGTACTGAGGCTGTTCCCCACTTCCCTATATTCATGGGTGCCACCAAATGTGCAGCAACTCTCCTTCATGTGCGTATGTCTATATATATATATATATATATATATATATATAATTTCTTTCATGTAATTGGCAAGAGTCCATGAGCTAGTGACATATGGGATATACATTCCTACCAGGAGGGGCAAAGTTTCCCAAACCTCAAAATGCCTATAAATACACCCCCACCACACCCACAATTCAGTTTTACAAACTTTGCCTCCTATGGAGGTGGTGAAGTAAGTTTGTGCTAGATTTCTACGTTGACATGCGCTTCTCAGTGTGCTGAAGCCCGGTTCCTCTCAGAGTGCAGTGAATGACAGAGGGATGTGAAGGGAGTATTACCTATTGAATACAATGGTCATCCTAACGGGGATCTATTTCATAGGTTCTCTGTTATCGGTCGTAGAGATTCATCTCCTACCTCCCTTTTCAGATCGACGATATACTCTTATATACCATTACCTCTACTGATTCTCGTTTCAGTACTGGTTTGGCTATCTACTTTATGTAGTTGAGTGTCTTTTGGTAAGTATGTTTTCCTTTTATTTAAGACATTCTCAGCTATGGTTTGGCACTGTATATGTAAAGTTCTAAATATAATGTTTGTAATTATATTTGCCATGATTCAGGTTAATCAATATATTTCCTTCTTACAGACTGTCAGTTTCATTTTTTGGGAAATGCATTTATAAATATATATATATATATAAAAAAAAAGAAAAAATTTTCTTACCTTTAAAATTTTTTAAATTGACTTTCTTTTCTAAATTGCGGGCTGTTAGGCTTGCGGGAGCGCAAAATGCTACAATTTATTGTGTCATTCTTGGCGCGAGACTTTTTTGGCACGAGAATTACGTTTGTGGACGCAATTTCGTCATTTCCGGTGTCTTAGTTGTCGCCGAGAGTTTTCACGTAGTTGCGTCATCTATGACGCTCGTGTTTGTTGCAGACGTTCTTGGCGCCAAAAAATATTTTGTCAGTTGTGCGTCATACTTGACGCCACATTTTTGACATTATTTAAGTCCTTATTTCATTTTGCTTCTGGTTTCCAGAGGCTTATTTTGTTTGCATTTTTTCCCATTCCTCAAACTGTCATATAGGCGAAATTGTTAATTTTGCTTTATATGTTATTTTTTCTATTACATATTGCAAGATATCTCAAGCTGACCCTGTATCAGAATCTACTACTGGAAACCTGCTGCCTGATGTCGGTTCTACCAAAGCTAAGTGCATTTGTTGTAAACTTATGGTAACTGTTCCTCCGGCTGTAGTTTGTGCTAGTTGTCATGATAAACTTTCAAAAGCAGACAATATTTCCATTAGTAATAATCCATTACCTGTTGTTGTTCCTTCAACATCTAATGTTCAGGATATTCCTATTAATGTGAGAGAATTTGTTTCTAATTCCATTCAGAAGGCTTTGTCTGTCATACCACCTTCTAATAAACGTAAAAGGTCTTTTAAAACTTCTCATAAATTTGATGAATTTTTAAATGACCAACAGCATTCTGATTTAACTATCTCTGATGAGGATCTATCTGGTTCAGAAGATTCTACCTCAGATATTGACACTGACAAATCCTCATATTTATTTAAAATGGAGTATATTCGTTCCTTATTAAATGAGGTGTTGATTGCATTAGATATGGAGGAGACTAGTCCTCTTGATATTAAATCCAGTAAACGTTTAAATTCGGTTTTTAAACCTCATGTAGTTATTCCAGAGGTTTTTCCAGTTCCTGATGCTATTTCAGATGTAATTTCTAGGGAATGGAATAGACTGGGTACTTCTTTTACTCCTTCTTCAAGGTTTAAGAAACTGTATCCTTTGCCAACTGATAGATTGGAGTTTTGGGAAACAATCCCCAAAGTTGATGGGGCCATCTCTACTCTTGCTAAACGTACTACTATTCCTACGGCAGATAGTACTTCTTTTAAAGATCCTTTAGATAGGAAACTTGAATCTTTTCTAAGGAAGGCTTATTTATGTTCAGGACATCTTCTTAGGCCTGCTATTTCTTTGGCTGATGTTGCTGCTGCTTCAACCTTTTGGTTGGAAACTTTAGCACAACAAGTACCAGATCATAATGTGTATAGCATTGTTAAGTTAATTCAACATGCTAATAATTTCATTTGTGATGCCATTTTTGATATCATTAGAATTGATGTAAGATATATGTCTTTAGCTATATTAGCTAGAAGAGCTTTATGGCTTAAATCTTGGAATGCTGATATGACTTCTAAATCAACGTTGCTATCTCTTTCTTTCCAAGGTAATACATTATTTGGTTCTCAGTTGTATTCTATTATTTCAACTGTCACTGGGGGGAAGGGAGCTTTTTTGCCTCAGGATAAAAAATCTAAGGGTAAATTTAGGGCTGCTAACTGTTTTCGTTACTTTCGTCAAAATAAGGAACAGAAATCTGACCTTTCCCCTAAGGGAACGGTTTCCAATTGGAAGCCTTCTCCAGTCTGGAATAAATCCAAGCCATTTAAAAAATCAAAATCAGCCCCCAAGTCCGCATGAAGGTGCGGCCCTCATTCCAGCACAGCTGGTAGGGGGCAGACTAAGATTTTACAAGGATGTTTGGATCAATTCAATCCAAAATCATTGGATTCAGAACATTATTTCTCAAGGGTACAGAATAGGTTTCAAAGTTAGACCGCCTGGGAGAATTTTTTTTCTCTCACGCATTCCAGTGATAGCGCATTTGTTTAGAAGTCTCAAGAGGCGAGATTACCAATCAATATTTTGGAACTCTATGCGATTCTCAGAGCTCTTCAGTTTTGGCCTCTTCTGAAGAATGAACCATTTATTTGTTTTCAAACAGACAATGTCACAACCGTGGCATATGTCAATCATCAAGGTGGGACTCACAGTCCTCAAGCTATGAAAGAAGTATCTCGGATACTTGCATGGGCGGAATCCAGCTCCTGTCTAATTTCTGCGGTCCATATCCCAGGTATAGACAATTGGGAAGCGGATTATCTCAGTCGCCAGACTTTACATCCGGGAGAGTGGTCTCTTCACCCAGATGTGTTTTTCTCTTGTAAAGGTGTATCCAGTCCACGGGTTCATCCATTACTTGTGGGATATTCTCCTTCCCAACAGGAAGCTGCAAGAGGACACCCACAGCAGAGCTGTCTATATAGCTCCTCCCCTAACTGCCACCCCCAGTCATTTTCTTGCAGCTTTTGACAAGAAAGGAAGTATCAAGAGAGATGTGGTGAATTAGTGTAGTTTTTTACCTTCAATCAAAAGTTTGTTATTTTTAAACGGTACCGGCGTTGTACTGTTTTTACTCTCAGGCAGAAATTGGAAGAAGAATTCTGCCTGGAGGTTTTATGATCTTAGCGGTTTGTAACTAAGGTCCATTGCTGTTCTCACACATAACTGAAGAGTATGGAAAGAAAACTTCAGTTGGGGGGAAGGTCTGCAGATTGCCTGCTTTGAGGTATGTTCAGTATATTTTTTTCTAGAGAGATGATAAGGTCTAGAAAATGCTGACAGTGCCTGGTATATTTGAGGTAAGCCTGATACAGTGATTTAACAGCAACTGGGATCATGCTTGCAAAAAAGGGTAATATTCATGCTAATACTCATATTACTTTGTGTAAAAACGTTTGCATGTTTTAGAGTAAAAACGTTTTTTCTCTGAGGGTGATAAATCTTTATTTTCGGGCCTAGTTTTCCACATGGCTTATTAGATTACTCCTAAAAAAGTCCCCCTGACTTTCAGTGCATGGTGGGAGGGGCCTATTTCTTCTGTTAAGTGTGATCAGTCCACGGGTCATCATTACTTCTGGGATATTACTCCTCCCCAACAGGAAGTGCAAGAGGATTCACCCAGCAGAGCTGCATATAGCTCCTCCCCTCTACGTCACTCCCAGTCATTCTCTTGCACCCAACGACTAGATAGGATGTGTGAGAGGACTATGGTGATTATATTTAGTTTTATATCTTCAATCAAAAGTTTGTTATTTTAAAATAGCACCGGAGTGTGTTATTACCTCTCTGGCAGAGTTTGAAGAAGAATCTACCAGAGTTTTACTATGATTTTAGCCGGAGTAGTTAAGATCATATTGCTGTTTCTCGGCCATCTGAGGAGAGGTAC
Source organism: Bombina bombina (assembly GCF_027579735.1). Lineage (NCBI taxonomy): Eukaryota > Metazoa > Chordata > Amphibia > Anura > Bombinatoridae > Bombina > Bombina bombina. The sequence continues at coordinate 426,763,423 of NC_069503.1, forward strand.
ACTTCAGATCAGGGGACAGCGGGCAGATGAATCTGCATAGAGGTATGTAGCAGCTTTTATTTTCTGACAATGGAATTGATGAGAAAATCCTGCCATACCGATATAATGTCATGTATGTATACTTTACACTTCAGTATTCTGGGGAATGGTACTTCACTGGAATTACACTGTAAAAAGTACATAAAACTTTTTAATAACTAAGAAATTATGTTTAACGTTTTTGCTGGAATGTAAAATCGTTTTCATTTGCTGAGGTACTGAGTGAATAAATGTTTGGGCACTATTTTTCCACTTGGCAGTTGCTTGATCTTTTTTCTGACAGTTTCTGTTCTCTCTCACTGCTGTGTGTGAGGGGGAGGGGCCGTTTTTTGGCGCTTTTACTACGCATCAGAAATTTCAGTCAGCAGCTCATTGTATTTCCTGCATGATCCGGTTCATCTCTACAGAACTCAGGGGTCTTCAAAACTTGTTTTGAGGGAGGTAATTTCTCTCAGCAGAGCTGTGAGATTATAGTTGACTGAGATAAAAAACGTTTATTCTGTAATTTTTTTCTGCTTTCAGAATTAGTTGTCTTTTGCTAATGGGATCAAACCTTTGCTAAAGTTGTTTTGTTTACAAGGATTGAGACTATAACTGTTTTCAGTTTATTAATTTTCAATTGTCATAAATCTTCTGTGCTTCTTAAAGGCACAGTACGTTTTTAATAATATTCTAATAGAATTGTATTCCAAGTTGCAAGTTTATTGCTAGTGTGTTAAACATGTCTGATTCAGAGGAAGATACCTGTGTCATTTGTTGCAATGCCAAAGTGGAGCCCAATAGAAATTTATGTACTAACTGTATTGATGCTACTTTAAATAAAAGTCAATCTGTACAAATTGAACAAATTTCACCAAACAACGAGGGGAGAGTTATGCCGACTAACTCGCCTCACGTGTCAGTACCTGCATCTCCCGCTCGGGAGGTGCGCGATATGGTAGCGCCCAGTACAGCTGGGCGGCCATTACAGATAACTTTACAAGATATGGCCACTGTTATGACTGAAGTTTTGGCTAAATTACCAGAACTAAGAGGCAAGCGTGATCACTCTGGGGTGAGAACAGAGTGCGCTGATAATATTAGGGCCATGTCAGACACTGCGTCAAAGGTGGCAGAACATGAGGACGGAGAACTTCATTCTGTGGGTGACGGTTCTGATCCAAACAGACTGGATTCAGATATTTCAAATTTTAAATTTAAGCTGGAAAACCTCCGTGTATTACTAGGGGAGGTGTTAGCGGCTCTGAATGATTGTAACACAGTTGCAATACCAGAGAAAATGTGTAGGTTGGATAAATATTTTGCGGTACCGGCGAGTACTGATGTTTTTCCTATACCTAAGAGACTTACTGAAATTGTTACTAAGGAGTGGGATAGACCCGGTGTGCCGTTCTCACCCCCTCCGATATTTAGAAAAATGTTTCCAATAGACGCCACCACACGGGACTTATGGCAAACGGTCCCTAAGGTGGAGGGAGCAGTTTCTATTTTAGCTAAGCGTACCACTATCCCGGTGGAGGATAGCTGTGCTTTTTCAGATCCAATGGATAAAAAATTAGAGGGTTACCTTAAGAAAATGTTTGTTCAACAAGGTTTTATATTGCAACCCCTTGCATGCATTGCGCCGGTCACGGCTGCAGCGGCATTCTGGATTGAGTCTCTGGAAGAGAACATTAGTTCAGCTACTCTGGACGACATTACGGACAGGCTTAGAGTCCTTAAACTAGCTAATTCATTCATTTCGGAGGCCGTAGTACATTTAACTAAACTTACGGCTAAGAATTCAGGATTCGCCATTCAGGCACGCAGGGCGCTGTGGCTAAAATCCTGGTCAGCTGATGTTACTTCTAAGTCTAAATTACTTAATATAGCTTTTAAAGGGCAGTCCTTATTTGGGCCTGGTTTGAAAGAAATTATCGCTGACATTACAGGAGGTAAAGGCCACGCCCTGCCTCAAGACAGGGCCAAACCTAAGGCCAAACAGTCTAATTTTCGTTCCTTTCGGAATTTCAAAACAGGAGCAGCATCAACTTCCTCTGCCCCAAAGCAAGAAGGATCTGTTGCTCGCTACAGACAAAACTGGAGACCTAACCAGTCTTGGAACAAGGGCAAGCAGGCCAGGAAACCTGCTGCTGCCCCTAAAACAGCATGAATTGAGGGCCCCCGATCCGGGATCGGATCTAGTGGGGGGCAGACTTTCTCTCTTCGCCCAGACTTGGGCAAGAGATGTCCAGGATCCCTGGGCGCTAGAGATAATATCTCAGGGATACCTTCTGGACTTCAAACACTCTCCTCCAAGAGAGAGATTTCATCTGTCAAGGTTGTCAACAATCCAGACAAAGAAAGAGGCGTTTCTACGCTGCGTACAAGAGCTCTTGTTAATGGGAGTAATCCATCCAGTTCCACGGTCGGAACAGGGACAAGGGTTTTACTCAAATCTGTTTGTGGTTCCCAAAAAAGAGGGAACTTTCAGACCAATCCTGGACTTAAAGATCCTAAACAAATTCCTAAGAGTTCCATCGTTCAAGATGGAGACTATTCGGACAATTTTACCTATGATCCAAGAGGGTCAGTACATGACCACAGTAGATTTAAAAGATGCTTACCTTCACATACCGATTCACAAAGATCATTACCGGTACCTAAGGTTTGCCTTCCTAGACAGGCATTACCAGTTTGTGGCTCTTCCATTCGGATTGGCTACAGCTCCAAGAATCTTCACAAAGGTTCTGGGTGCTCTTCTGGCGGTACTAAGACCGCGGGGAATCTCGGTAGCTCCATACCTAGACGACATTCTGATACAAGCTTCAAGCTTTCAAACTGCCAAGTTTCATACAGAGTTAGTACTGGCATTTCTAAGGTCACATGGATGGAAGGTGAACGAAAAGAAAAGTTCACTCGTTCCACTCACAAGAGTTCCCTTCCTGGGGACTCTTATAGATTCTGTAGAAATGAAGATTTACCTAACAGAGGACAGGCTAACAAGACTTCAAAGTGCTTGCCGCACCCTTCATTCCATTCAACACCTGTCAGTGGCTCAATGCATGGAGGTAATCGGCTTAATGGTAGCGGCAATGGACATAGTACCCTTTGCACGCTTACACCTCAGACCACTGCAACTGTGCATGCTAAGTCAGTGGAATGGGGATTACTCAGACTTGTCCCCTTCTCTGAATCTTGATCAAGAGACCAGAAATTCTCTTCTATGGTGGCTTTCTCGGCCACATCTGTCCAGGGGGATGCCATTCAGCAGACCAGACTGGACAATTGTAACAACAGACGCCAGCCTTCTAGGTTGGGGTGCCGTCTGGAATTCTCTGAAGGCTCAGGGACAATGGAGTCAGGAGGAGAGTCTCCTGCCAATAAACATTCTGGAATTGAGAGCAGTTCTCAATGCCCTCCTGGCTTGGCCCCAGTTAACAACTCGGGGGTTCATCAGGTTTCAGTCGGACAACATCACGACTGTAGCTTACATCAACCATCAGGGAGGGACAAGAAGCTCCCTAGCAATGATGGAAGTATCGAAGATAATTCGCTGGGCAGAGTCTCACTCTTGCCACCTGTCAGCAATCCACATCCCGGGAGTGGAGAACTGGGAGGCGGATTTCTTAAGTCGTCAGACTTTTCATCCGGGGGAGTGGGAACTTCATCCGGAGGTCTTTGCCCAAATACTTCGACGTTGGGGCAAACCAGAGATAGATCTCATGGCGTCTCGACAGAACGCCAAGCTTCCTCGTTACGGGTCCAGATCCAGGGATCCAGGAGCAGTCCTGATAGATGCCCTGACAGCACCTTGGGACTTCAGGATGGCTTACGTGTTTCCACCCTTCCCGATGCTTCCTCGATTGATTGCCAGAATCAAACAGGAGAGAGCATCAGTGATTCTAATAGCACCTGCATGGCCACGCAGGACTTGGTATGCAGACCTGGTGGACATGTCATCCTGTCCACCTTGGTCTCTACCTCTGAAACAGGACCTTCTGATACAGGGTCCTTTCAAACATCAAAATCTAACTTCTCTGAAGCTGACTGCTTGGAAATTGAACGCTTGATTTTATCAAGACGTGGGTTTTCTGAGTCAGTTATTGATACCTTAATACAGGCTAGGCAGCCTGTTACCAGAAGGATTTACCATAAGATATGGCGTAAATACCTATATTGGTGTGAATCCAAAGGTTACTCTTGGAGTAAGGTTAGGATTCCTAGGATATTGTCTTTTCTACAAGAAGGTTTAGAAAAGGGTTTATCTGCTAGTTCATTAAAGGGACAGATCTCAGCTCTGTCCATTCTGTTACACAAACGTCTGTCAGAAGTTCCTGACGTCCAGGCTTTTTGTCAGGCTTTGGCCAGGATTAAGCCTGTGTTTAAAACTGTTGCTCCACCATGGAGTTTAAACCTTGTTCTTAATGTTTTACAGGGCGTTCCGTTTGAACCCCTTCATTCCATTGATATAAAGTTGTTATCTTGGAAAGTTCTATTTTTAATGGCTATTTCCTCGGCTCGAAGAGTCTCTGAATTATCAGCCTTACATTGTGATTCTCCATATTTGATTTTTCATTCGGATAAGGTAGTTCTGCGTACTAAACCTGGGTTCTTACCTAAGGTAGTCACTAACAGGAATATCAATCAAGAGATTGTTGTTCCTTCTTTGTGCCCAAATCCTTCTTCGAAGAAGGAACGTCTACTGCACAACCTGGATGTAGTCCGTGCTCTAAAATTTTACTTACAGGCAACTAAGGAATTTCGACAAACGTCTTCTCTGTTTGTCGTTTACTCTGGTCAGAGGAGAGGTCAAAAGGCTTCTGCTACCTCTTTCTTTTTGGCTTCGTAGCATAATTCGTTTAGCTTATGAGACTGCTGGACAGCAGCCTCCTGAAAGAATTACAGCTCATTCTACTAGAGCTGTGGCTTCCACTTGGGCCTTCAAGAATGAGGCCTCTGTTGAGCAGATTTGCAAGGCTGCAACTTGGTCTTCGCTTCATACTTTTTCCAAATTTTACAAATTTGACACTTTTGCTTCCTCTGAGGCTATTTTTGGGAGAAAGGTTCTTCAGGCAGTGGTTCCTTCTGTATAAAGAGCCTGCCTATCCCTCCCGTCATCCGTGTACTTTTGCTTTGGTATTGGTATCCCAGAAGTAATGATGACCCGTGGACTGATCACACTTAACAGAAGAAAACATAATTTATGCTTACCTGATAAATTCCTTTCTTCTGTAGTGTGATCAGTCCACGGCCCGCCCTGTTTTTAAGGCAGGTAAATATTTTTTAAGTTATACTCCAGTCACCACTACACCCTTGGCTTCTCCTTTCTCGTTGGTCCTTGGTCGAATGACTGGGAGTGACGTAGAGGGGAGGAGCTATATGCAGCTCTGCTGGGTGAATCCTCTTGCACTTCCTGTTGGGGAGGAGTAATATCCCAGAAGTAATGATGACCCGTGGACTGATCACACTACAGAAGAAAGGAATTTATCAGGTAAGCATAAATTATGTTTTTCGGGCACTTTATGCGCAGTTAATCTTCTGACTGAGACATACAGCTTCCCTAAAGGAGTCCTCTGGCATCTAGGACCACTATAGAGGGTGTTTTTCCTGCAAAAAATCGTGTTTAAGGGCAGGTAGGGCCACAGCAGAGCTGTGGCAGTGTGTTTGACTGTTTTTTAACGTTTTTTCCGGGCCTAAGGGGTTAATCATCCATTTGCAAGTGGGTGCAATGCTGCTTTAGTCTCTTATACACACTGTAAAAATTTCGTAGAGTTTACTACTTTTTATCACTGTTTTGCAGTTTATGAGGTAGTTTTTTTTCTCTTAAAGGCACAGTACCGTTTTTATTTAATTGCTTTTTCACATTTATTAAAGTGTTTTCCAAGCTTGCTGGTCTCATTACTAGTCTGTTAAACATGTCTGACCTAGAGGAAACTCCTTGTTCATTATGTTTAGAAGCCATTGTGGAACCCCCTCTTAGAATGTGTGCCAAATGCACTGACCTTTCTATAAGTTATAAAGACCATATTATGGGTTTTAAGGATTTATCACCAGAGGTTTCTCAGACTGACAAAAGGGAGGTTAAACCACCTAGCTCTCCCAATGTGTCAGAACCTATATCTCCCGCGCAAGTGACGCCAAGTACATCTGGCGCGTCCAATGCGTTTACCTTACAAGACATGGCGGCAGTTATGAATCATACCCTCACAGAGGTATTGTCCAAACTGCCAGGGTTACAAGGAAAGTGAGACAGCTCTGGGACTAGAACAAATACAGAGCTCTCTGACGCTTTAGTAGCCATGTCTGATATACCCTCACAATGTACAGAAGCCGAAGCAGGAGAGCTTCTATCTGTGGGTGACATTTCTGATTCAGGGAAGGCGTTACTCCAGTCTAACTCTGAAATGACAGCATTTAAATTTAAGCTTGAACACCTCCGCTTGTTGCTCAAGGAGGTTTTAGCAACTCTGGACGACTGTGACACCATTGTAGTCCCAGAGAAATTGTGTAAAATGGACAAATACTTTGCAGTGCCTGTTTACACTGATGTTTTTCCAATCCCTAAGAGGTTTTCAGAAATTATTACGAAGGAATGGGATAGACCAGGTGTACCGTTCTCTCCCCCTCCTGTGTTTAAAAGGATGTTTCCCATAGATGCCGCTACACGGGACTCGTGGCAGACGGTCCCTTGGGTGGAGGGAGCAGTATCTACCCTAGCTAAGCATACAACTATCCCCGTCGAGGACAGTTGTGCTTTCCTAGATCCAATGGATAAAAAATTAGAGGGTTTCCTTAAGAAAATCTTTATACAACAAGGTTTTATTCTCCAGCCTCTTGCATGCATTGCCCCAGTCACTGCTGCAGCGGCTTTCTGGTTCGAGTCTCTTGAAGAGGCTCTTCAGGTGGAGACCCCATTGGATGATATCCTAGACAGGCTTAAAGCTCTTAAGTTAGCCAATTCATTTATTTCTGACGCCGTTTTTCATTTAACGGCTAAGAATTCAGGTTTTGCCATTCAGGCGCGTAGGGTGCTATGGCTTAAATCCTGGTCAGCTGACGTTACTTCAAAGTCTAAGCTTCTCAACATTCCCTTCAAGGGGCAGACCCTATTCGGGCCTGGACTGAAGGAGATCATTTCTGATATTACTGGAGGGAAGGGCAACGCCCTTCCCTAGGATAGGTCCTACAAATTAAGGACCAAACAGACTAATTTTCGTTCCTTTCGGAACTTCAAGAGTGGTGCAGCTTCAACTTCCTCTACTACAAAACAAGAAGGAAATTCCGCCCAGTCCAAGCCAGTCTGGAGACCTAACCAGGCTTGGAGCAAGGGAAAGCAGGCCAAAAAAACCTGCTGCTGCCTCTAAGACAGCATGAAGGAGTAGCCCCCGATCTGGGACCGGATCTAGTTGGGGGCAGACTTTCTCTCTTTGCCCAGGCTTGGGCAAGAGACGTCCAGGATCCCTGGGCTCTGGAGATTGTTTCCCAGGGATATCTTCTGGATTTCAAAGCCTCATCTCCAAAAGGGAGATTTCACCTCTCACAATTATCTGCAAACCAGATAAAGAGAGAGGCATTCTTATGTTGTGTTCAAGACCTTCTGGTCATGGGAGTGATCCACCCAGTTCCAAGGGAGGAACAGGGGCAAGGATTCTATTCAAATCTGTTTATAGTTCCCAAAAAAGAGGGAACTTTCAGACCAATCTTGGATCTCAAGATCCTAAACAAATTTCTCAGGGTCCCATCCTTCAAGATGGAGTCTATTCGAACCATCCTACCTTTGATCCAGGAGGGTCAATATATGACTACCGTGGACTTAAAGGATGCTTATCTCCACATTCCGATACACAGAGATCATCATCGGTTTCTCAGGTTTGCCTTCCTAGACAGGCATTACCAGTTTGTGGCTCTTCCCTTTGGGTTAGCCACGGCACCAAGAATCTTTACGAAGGTTCTAGGGTCTCTACTGGCGGTTCTTAGGCCACGGGGCATAGCGATGGCCCCTTACCTAGACGACATTCTGATACAGGCGTCGACTTTTCAAATCGCCAAGTCCCATACGGACATTGTTCTGGCCTTTCTGAGGTCTCACGGGTGGAAAGTGAACGAAGAAAAGAGTTCTCTCTCCCCTCTCACAAGAGTTTCCTTCCTAGGAACTCTGATAGATTCAGTAGAAAAGAAGATTTTTCTGACAGAGGTCAGGTTGTCAAAGCTTCTAACTTCCTGCCGGGCTCTTTTTTTTTATTTTTTTTTATTTATTGTTCAACAGCATAATTGTCAAAAACAATAACACCAAAGATAATAATGTAGCATTGGTTTACAACAAAATCAAATTTTTCTATTCACTCCTCACAGTGTTGTTTAAAAGAAATAATGCATAAATCTTTCTCTTAACAATATTACTAATACATAGCACAAATCCTCCAATCTCGTCTCATTAAATTCTTATACTGTTGACTGTTTTATTAATTTTTATACCACCACACAAAACATACACACGCACAAACAAAACAAAACAAAAAAAAAAGTCCCCTCCCTCCTCAGTTTCTCGTATTATTTATTTTTGTCAAGAGAATAGATTATTTGTAATTGCTATTTAAAAACAAATAGTCCCCCTGAATGGTGCCTTAAACTGTCTTTGATTTTCTTCTGGTAGTTCAGAAATAATGTTTTTCCATTTTTAAAAAAAACCTATTTATAAGGGCTTCAGAGTTAATCGACATATCAAATTGTTCCATTATAGCTTGGTTATATAATTTCTGTTGAAGTTCTCTCAGGTTCGGGGCTTTATTAGTTTTCCAATATTTTAGGATTAACAACCTGCCTGTAATAATTATACTATTCAACTGAAGTACATTCTCAGACCGAGATCCTCCCTTATAGAAAAAGAAGATTGTTTCTTCTGACATTTGTATATTAGTCAGGTTGATCTTATTAAACCAGGCATTAACCTTAAACCAGAATTTTTTGATCTTGGGACATTCCCAAAACGCATGATATAAGTTTGTTCTTGGCCTTTTACATTTGGGACAGGAAATTCCTATTTCTCTTGTTAAGTGTATTCAGTCCACGGATCATCCATTACTTATGGGATATATTCCCTTCCCAACAGGAAGTTGCAAGAGGATCACCCAAGCAGAGCTGCTATATAGCTCCTCCCCTCCACGTCATATCCAGTCATTCTCTTGCAACTCTCAACATAGTAGGAAGGTGTGAGAGGAGTGTGGAGTTTTTTATACATAATTATTTCTTCAATCAAAAGTTTGTTATTTTTAAATGGCACCGGAGTGTGCTGTTTTTTTCTCTCAGGCAGTATTTAGAAGAAGAAGCTGCCTGCGTTTTCTATGATCTTAGCAGAAGTAACTAAGATCCACTGGCTGTTCTCGCACATTCTGAGGAGTGGGGTAACTTCAGAAAGGGAATAGCATGCGGGGTTCCCTGCAGATGAGGTATGTGCAGTAAATAATTTTTCTTTGGAATTACAGACAGGGCTGGAAAGCTAACCAGTCCTGGAACAAGGGCAAGCAGGCCAGAAAACCTACTTCTGCCCCTAAGACAGCATGAAGAGAGGGCCCCCTATCCGGAAACGGATCTAGTGGGGGGCAGACTTTCTCTCTTCGCCCAGGCTTGGGCAAGAGATGTCCAGGATCCCTGGGCGTTGGAGATCATATCTCAGGGATATCTTCTGGACTTCAAAGCTTCTCCTCCACAAGGGAGATTTCATATTTCAAGGTTATCAGCAAACCAAATAAAGAAAGAGGCATTTCTACGCTGTGTACAAGACCTCTTAGTGATGGGGGTGATCCACCCAGTTCCGTGGACGGAACAAGGGCAAGGTTTTTACTCAAATCTGTTTGTGGTTCCCAAGAAAGAGGGAACCTTCAGACCAATCTTGGACCTAAAAATCTTAAACAAATTACTAAGAGTTCCATCATTCAAAATGGAAACTATTCGAACCATCCTACCCATGATCCAAGAGGGTCAATACATGACCACAGTGGACTTAAAGGATGCCTACCTTCACATACCGATTCACAAAGATCATTATCGGTACCTAAGATTTGCCTTTCTAGACAGGCATTACCAGTTTGTAGCTCTTCCCTTCGGGTTAGCTACGGCCCCGAGAATTTTTACAAAGGTTCTGGGCTCACTTCTGGCGGTGCTAAGACCGCGAGGCATAGCGGTGGCTCCGTATCTAGACGACATTCTGATACAAGCGTCAAGTTTTCAAATTGCCAAGTCTCATGCAGAGATAGTTCTGGCATTTCTGAGGTCCAATGGGTGGAAGGTGAATGTGGAAAAGAGTTCTCTATTTCCACTCACAAGAGTTCCCTTCCTGGGGACTCTTATAGATTCTATAGAGATGAAGATTTACCTGACGGAGTCCAGGTTATCAAAGCTTCTGAATGCTTGCCGTGTCCTTCATTCCATTCCACGCCCGTCAGTCGCTCAGTGCATGGAAGTAATCGGCTTAATGGTAGCGGCAATGGACATAGTGCCATTTGCGCGCCTACATCTCAGACCGCTGCAATTATGCATGCTAAATCAGTGGAATGGGGATTACTCAGATTTGTCCCCTCTACTAAATCTGGATCAAGAGACCAGAGATTCTCTTCTCTGGTGGCTTTCTCGGGTCCATCTGTCCAAGGGGGTGACCTTTCGCAGGCCAGATTGGACGATTGTAACAACAGATGCCAGCCTTCTAGGTTGGGGCGCAGTCTGGAACTCCCTGAAGGCTCAGGGATTATGGACTCAGGAGGAGAAACTCCTTCCAATAAATATTCTGGAGTTGAGAGCAATATTCAATGCTCTTCTAGCTTGGCCTCAGCTAGCAACACTGAGGTTCATCAGATTTCAGTCGGACAACATCACGACTGTGGCTTACATCAACCATCAAGGGGGAACCAGGAGTTCCCTAGCGATGTTAGAAGTCTCAAAGATAATTCGCTGTGCAGAGTCTCACTCTTGCCACCTGTCAGCGATCTACATCCCAGGCGTGGAGAACTGGGAGGCGGACTTTCTAAGTCGCCAATCTTTTCATCCGGGGGAGTGGGAGCTTCATCCGGAGGTCTTCGCTCAACTGATTCATCGTTGGGGCAAACCAGAACTGGATCTCATGGCATCTCGCCAGAACGCCAAGCTTCCTTGTTGCGGATCCAGGTCCAGGGACCCGGGAGTGGCGCTGATAGATGCTCTGGCAGCCCCTTGGGTTTTCAACATGGCTTATGTATTTCCACCATTTCCACTGCTACCTCGACTGATTGCCAAGATCAAACAGGAGAGAGCATCGGTGATTTTGACAGCGCCTGCGTGGCCACGCAGGACCTGGTATGCAGACCTAGTGGACATGTCGTCCTGTCCACCATGGTCTCTGCCTCTGAGGCAGGACCTTCTAATACAAGGTCCTTTCAACCATCCAAATCTAATTTCTCTGAGGCTGACTGCATGGAGATTGAACGCTTGATCTTATCAAAGCGTGGCTTCTCAGAGTCAGTTATTGATACCTTAATACAGGCACGGAAGCCTGTTACCAGAAAAATTTACCATAAGATATGGCGTAAATATTTATATTGGTGCGAATCCAAGAGTTACTCATGGAGTAAGGTTAGGATTCCTAGAATATTGTCCTTTCTACAAGAGGGTTTAGAAAAGGGCTTATCTGCTAGTTCGTTGAAGGGACAGATTTCTGCTCTGTCTATTCTCTTACACAAACGTCTGGCAGAAGTTCCAGACGTCCAGGCTTTTTGTCAGGCTTTGGCTAGGATTAAGCCTGTGTTTAAGACTGTTGCTCCTCCGTGGAGCTTAAACTTGGTTCTTAAAGTTCTTCAAGGGGTTCTGTTTGAACCCCTTCATTCCATTGATATTAAACTTTTATCTTGGAAAGTTCTGTTTTTGATGGCTATTTCCTCGGCTCGAAGAGTCTCTGAGTTATCTGCCTTACATTGTGATTCTCCTTATCTGATTTTCCATTCAGACACGGTAGTTCTGCGTACTAAACCTGGGTTTTTACCTAAGGTAGTTTCTAACAGGGATATCAATCAGGAGATTGTTGTTCCATCATTATGTCCTAATCCTTCTTCAAAGAAGGAACGACTTTTACATAATCTGGACGTAGTCCGTGCCCTGAAGTTCTATTTACAGACAACTAAAGATTTTCGTCAAACTTCTTCCCTGTTTGTCGTGTACTCTGGACAGAGGAGAGGTCAAAAAGCTTCGGCAACCTCTCTCTCCTTTTGGCTTCGTAGCATAATACGTTTAGCATATGAGACTGCTGGACAGCAGCCCCCTGAAAGAATTGCAGCTCATTCCACTAGAGCTGTGGCTTCCACCTGGGCCTTTAAGAATGAGGCCTCTGTTGAACAGATTTGCAAGGCTGCAACTTGGTCTTCGCTTCACACTTTTTCAAAATTTTACAAATTTTACACTTTTGCTTCTTCGGAGGCTGTTTTTGGGAGAAAGGTTCTACAGGCAGTGGTTCCTTCCGTTTAAGTTCCTGCCTTGTCCCTCCCATCATCCGTGTACTTTAGCTTTGGTATTGGTATCCCATAAGTAATGCATGATCCGTGGACTGAATACACTTAACAAGAGAAAACATAATTTATGCTTACCTGATAAATATATTTCTCTTGTAGTGTATTCAGTCCACGGCCCGCCCTGTCTTTTTTAAGGCATATCTAAATTTTAATTAAAACTCCAGTCACCACTGCTCCCTATGGTTTCTCCTTTCTTGTCTTGTTTCGGTCGAATGACTGGATATGACGTGGAGGGGAGGAGCTATATAGCAGCTCTGCTTGGGTGATCCTCTTGCAACTTCCTGTTGGGAAGGGAATATATCCCATAAGTAATGGATGATCCGTGGACTGAATACACTACAAGAGAAATACATTTATCAGGTAAGCATAAATTATGTTTTCTGACCATCTGTATGAGTTTCTCTCCACGAGATAGATATTGTTGCTAGGTCTAGAGCCTTAAAACTTTCTTTAATTTTTTCTGGATTAGTTTGCCAGCTAATCGCTAAGAGATGTAAATTTCTTATACCCAGTGACATCATAACTGTCTTATAAAACATGGAGATTGCGTATTTACCATCCCTAAATAAATTTAATAGTGATTCTAGAGTATCAGGCATTACTTCAATCAAATTATTAGAGATTAGTTGTTGTAGATAATGGCGCGCTTGTAAATACGCATGAAATTCCCTGCCGGGCTCTTTATTCCACTTCTCAGCCGTCAGTGGCTCAGTGTATGGAAGTAATCGGCATAATAGTAGCGGCAATGGACATAGTTCTGTTTGCCCGCCTACATCTCAGACCACTGCAACTTTGCATGCTCTATCAGTGGAATGGGGATTACACAGTTTTGTCCCCTCTGCTAAATCTGGATCAAGAGATTCTCTTCTCTGGTGGCTATCTCGGGTCCATCTGTCCAGGGTAATGAGCTTCCGCAGGCCAGAATGGACTATAGTGACGACAGATGCCAGCCTTCTGGGCTGGGGCGCAGTCTGGAACTCCCTGAAGGCTCAGGGTTCGTGGACTCAGGAGGAAGCCCTCCTTCCGATAAACATTCTGGAACTAAGAGCGATATTCAATGCTCTTCAGGCTTGGCCTCAGCTAGCCGCGGTCAGGTTCATCAGATTTCAGTCGGACAACATCACAACTGTAGCCTATATCAACCATCAGGGGGGTACAAAGAGCCCCCTGGCGATGTTGGAGGTTTCAAAGATAATTCTATGGGCAGAGGTTCACTCTTGCCATCTCTCAGCTATCCATATCCCAGGAGTAGAGAACTGGGAGGCGGATTTTTTAAGTCGGCAGACTTTTCATCCGGGGGAGTGGGAACTCCATCCGGAAGTATTTGCCCAGTTGATTCATCTATGGGGCCAACCAGAACTGGATCTCATGGCGTCTCGTCAGAATGCCAAGCTTCCTTGTTACGGGTCCAGGTCCAGGGATCCCAAGGCAGCGCTGATAGATGCTCTAGCATCGCCCTGGTCCTTCAGCCTGGCTTATGTGTTTCCACCGTTTCCTCTGCTCCCTCGTCTGATTGCCAAGATCAAGCAGGAGAGAGCTTCAGTGATTTTGATAGCTCCTGCGTGGCCACGCAGGACTTGGTATGCAGATCTGGTGGACATGTCATCCTTTCCACCTTGGACTCTGCCGCTGAGACAGGACCTTCTACTTCAAGGTCCTTTCAAACATCCAAATCTAATTTCTCTGCGTCTGACTGCTTGGAGATTGAACGCTTGATTCTATCAAAGCGTGGTTTTTCAGAGTCGGTCATTGATACCTAAATTCAGGCTCGAAAGCCTGTCACCAGGAAAATCTATGATAAGATATGGTGTAAATATCTTCATTGGTGTGAATCCAAGGGTTACTCATGGAGTAAAGTCAGGATTCCTAGAATATTATCTTTTCTCCAAGAGGGATTGGAGAAAGGATTGTCTGCTAGTTCCTTAAAGGGACAGATCTCTGTTCTGTCTATTCTTTTGCACAAACGTCTGGCTGAGGTTCCAGACGTTCAGGCGTTTTGTCAGGCTTTAGTTAGAATTAAGCCTGTGTTTAAACCTGTTGCTCCGCCATGGAGTTTAAATTTAGTTCTTAAGGTTCTTCAAAGGGTTCCGTTTGAACCTCTGCATTCCATAGATATTAAAATTTATCTTGGAAAGTTCTGTTTCTAGTAGCTATCTCCTCGGCTCAATGAGTTTCGGAGTTATCTGCTTTACAGTGTGATTCCCCTTATCTGATTTTCCATGCAGATAAGGTAGTTTTGCGTACCAAACCTGGGTTTCTTCCTAAGGTAGTATCTAATAAGAACATCAATCAGGAGATTGTTGTTCCTTCATTATGTCCTAATCCTTCCTCAAAGAAGGAACGTCTTTTACACAATCTTGATGTGGTTCGTGCTTTAAAGTTTTATTTACAAGCTACGAAGGATTTTCGTCAAACATCTGCTTTGTTTGTTGTCTACTCTGGACAGAGGAGAGGCCAAAAGGCTTCGGCAACTTCTCTATCTTTTTGGCTAAGAAGTATAATACGCTTAGCTTATGAGACTGCTGGCCAGCAGCCTCCTGAAAGAAGTACAGCTCATTCCACTAGAGCGGTAGCTTCCACATGGGCTTTTAAAAATGAGGCGTCTGTTGAACAGATTTGTAAGGCGGCGACTTGGTCTTCGCTTCATACTTTTTCCAAATTCTTCAAATTTGATACTTTTGCTTCTTCGGAGACTATTTTTGGGAGAAAGGTCTTACAGGCAGTGGTGCCTTCCGTTTAAGGGCCTGCCTTGTCCCTCCCTTCATCCGTGTCCTAAAGCTTTGGTATTGGTATCCCACAAGTAATGGATGAACCCGTGGACTGGATACACCTTTACAAGAGAAAACAAAATTTATGCTTACCTGATAAATTTATTTCTGTTGTGGTGTATCCAGTCCATGGCCCGCCCTGTCATTTTTTAGGCAGGTGTTTTTTATTTTTAACTACAGTCACCACTGCACCCTATAGTTTCTCCTTTTTTCTTGCTTGTCTTCGGTCGAATGACTGGGGGTGGCAGTTAGGGGAGGAGCTATATAGACAGCTCTGCTGTGGGTGTCCTTTTGCAGCTTCCTGTTGGGAAGGAGAATATCCCACAAGTAATGTACAATTGTTTTGTACAGGCTTTGGTTCATATCAAGCCTGTCATTAAGTCAATCTCTCCTCCTTGGAGTCTTAATCAGGTTTTGAGGGCTTTACAGGCTCCTCCGTTTGAGCCTATGCATTCTCTGGACATGAAATTACTTTCTTGGAAAGTATTGTTCCTTTTGGCCATCTCTTCTGCTATATGAGTTTCTGAATAATCTGCTCTTTCTTGTGAGTCTCCTTTTCTGATTTTTCATCAGGATAAGGCGGTTTTGCGGACTTCATTTATATGTTTACCTAAGTTGTGAATTCCAACAACATTAGTAGAGAAATTGTTGTCCCTTCATTGTGTCCTAATCCAAAGAATTCTCTGGAGAGATCTTTATTTTCTTTGGATGTGGTTAGAGCTTTGAAATATTATGTTGAAGCTACTAAAGTTTGCAGAAAGACTTCTAGTCTATTTGTTATCTTTTCTGGTTCTAGGAAAGGTCAGAAGTCTTCTGCCATTTCTTTGGCATCTTGGTTAAATCTTTTAATTCATCATGCTTATTTGCAGTCGGGTAAATCCCCGCCTCAGAAGATTACGGCTCATTCTACTAGGTCAGTTTCTACTTCCTGGGCTTTTAAGAATGAAACTTATGTTGATCAGATTTGCAAAGCAGCAACTTGGTCTTCTTTGCATACTTTTACTAAATTCTACCATTTTGATGTTTTCTCTTCTTCAGAAGCAGTTTTTGGTAGAAAAGTACTTCAGGCAGCTGTTTCAGTTTGAGTCTTCTGCTTATAATTTCAGTTTTTTTCATTTTAAAGATTAAAACTTTTGATTTGGGTTGTGGATTTATTTTTCAGCGGAATTGGTTGTCTTTATTTTTATCCCTCCCTCTCTAGTGACTCTTGCGTGGAGTTCCACATCTTGGGTATTGCTCTCCCATACGTCACTAGCTCATGGACTCTTGCCAATTACATGAAAGAAAACATAATTTATGTAAGAATTTACCTGATAAATTCATTTCTTTCATATTGGCAAGAGTCCATGACGCCCACCCTTTTTGTGGTGGTTATGATTTTTTTGTATAAAGCACAATTATTCCAATTCCTTGTTTGATGCTTTCGCTCCTTTCTTATCACCCCACTTCTTGGCTATTCGTTAAACTGAATTGTGGGTGTGGTGGGGGGTGTATTTATAGGCATTTTGAGGTTTGGGAAACTTTGCCCCTCCTGGTAGGAATGTATATCCCATACGTCACTAGCTCATGGACTCTTGCCAATATGAAAGAAATTAATTTATCTGGTAGATTCTTACATAAATTATGTTTTTATATATATATATATATATATATATATATATATATATATATATATATATATATATATATATATATATATACACACGCACACATGAAAAAATTATCACTACTTGCCCAGAGGGAAAAAGTTACTAGTCCACTCAATGTTAAAGATAGGATAAAGTCAAATTTCTAACTCGTCCGCTGCAATTTCTAAGTCGTCCGGGACTAGTGAACCACTGGAAATTTATATAAAATATGTGAGTGTGTGTGTGTGTGTGTGTGTATATATATATATATATATATATATATATATATATACATGTGTGTGTGTGTAGATATATAATTATATATATACATATATATATACGGTATGTGTGTGTGTATATATATATGTAACAATATAGTTAATGAAATGAAATGAAACAATATGTTTAATAATGCCAAATGAATTTAATAATTTTAATAACCTCAATATGTATTTGTATGGTATCAATTGTATAACAATTAACAGCTGGTAATTAATTGGTTAATGAGTATTGATTTTAATGGGCAGAAGAAAGCCCTATAAGAACACCTCCCATATACCAAGGGAGTATGTCTATGATTACGGCCGTGGAGGCTGAA